>NC_091809.1:10672500-11010000 GCF_041296235.1 Equus asinus
CGCGGGGCCGTGGGGCCACGGGGCGCTCGGCCTTCTCAGAGCCCCGAGGGCTCCCTGGAGGCTGCGGACGAGCAGCCGCGAGGCCCCTGGGGCAGCCGCCCTACCAGGTCGACCGGCGGCCCGGCCCGGACTCGGGCCCCGGGTCCCGTGGCGCGCGGGTCGACCAGATGTCCGCGCCGAGCGCCACGTGGCTGCGGGTCGCTCCGGCTTTTCGCAGTCCCGAGGGTTCCGCGGGCACGTAGCTGCGAGACCCGGGCGGCTGCCCTCCGCCCGGCTCACGGGGCGCTCGTGTCCATCAGCTGGTCGTGCGGAAATCCCGTGGTTGGCCTCCCTCCCTCGTCCAGCCGCCACGTTTTCGGGGTTCGTGCGACTGGGATGAAATAGACCTTCCCAACGTCAATCGGAGATCATCCATCATACCTCTCGAGTCCCCAAAAGCCAAGAAACACGCCAACCAAAACGCTTTTATTATGCCAACGGTTCCCGTTTTCATTCCTATCGTTTAGGGAGGTTTGGTGGCAGCAGCGGCCGAAAGCAAAAGGAAACCCGAGCAAAGCGGCTCCATCCACCAGGGCTGTGTCTCATCGGTGCCGACGCAGGAGGGACGGGCTTCGTTCGTTCGTTCGCTGCGGCCCAAATTCCCGGGCCGCCCGAGGACCGCTCGCACCGGCCCGAGGGAGGGAGCCCCTGCAGGCAGGATGCCTCCGGGGAAATGGCCAAGTCGACCGCGCGACCCACAACCCGCCCGACTGGGGGCGAGAAGGAGCATGGAGGAGGACTCCGTCCCCTAGTCGGCAGACGGCCCTGGGACAGGGACGTTCGCCAAAACCTCCCCAAGGCCGCTTTCCGTGACCGAGTCGGCCTCCCCGCCTGTACTCGTCCCGGCCCGAGAAACGAGACGCGGGGTGGATCGGGACCAGGCCACGCACCAGGCCGGCCAGCGCGGCATCCTCCCTCCCCCAACCTGACCTGACCTGGACGAACGCCTCCCCATCGCCCGCCCCCGCGAGGCTGATCCGTCCGGCCGGTGAGGAGGCCGCTTGTCGGGTGCCACCTGCTGCCCGGCATCCTCTTATATAGTGTTCGAGGAGGTCGACCAGGTGGCCCGGCCTGGATTGGGGGGGGGGCGGGGGGCGGTGTCCCGGGCGGCGGGGGACGGGGGGGTAAGAGTGGAGAGGGAAAGGTGGGCGTGGAGAATGCCGGGGTCGGGGGTCGGCGCGGGGCGGGGCGGGAGTTGGGGATGGGGGAGGGGCGGGAGGCCGTCTGGACATGGAGGGTCGGAAGAGCGGTGGTGACAATGATTTTCATTATCATTTAGAAAGAAGAACGTGGACTTCTTTAGAGGAGTCCTTTGAATAGCTTCTCCATTTAGTTAACATACATCCAAATGGAGGTCGGGAAACTTGGGTCCTGTTAACATATGGATGGAAGTGGAAAGAACTATCGCGATGACCGTCCTTGTGTTTCTTTTATTTTTTCTTTCTTCCTGCTCCCCAAAGCCGCCCCCCCCACCCCCGCCCCGCCCCGCCCCGCCCCGTCCCGTCCATAGTTGTAGGTTCCAGTGGTAGGTCTTTCGCGTTTCTGCTATGTGGGACGCCGCCTCGCCGTGGCTTGAAGGGCGATGCTGGGTCTGGGGCTGCGCCCAGGATCCGAACCGGTGAAAACCTGGGCCGTCGAAGCCGGGGGCCGGGGTGGGGGGCGCATACTTGACCGCTCGTCCACGGGCTCGGCCCCCGGCCCTTGTTTTCTAGGGAGAGAGACAGAGAGACCCGATCCATTTTCCCTTGGCCTCTAAAGCGTGCGTGTGGTCGAAAGGCGACAGAGAGAGGGGTTCTGGACCAGACTGCGCCGCCGCGGGGATCGGTCAGTTCCGCCCGAACCGTCCGAGTCGGAAAGGAACGGACAGCTTTCCTCCTTTGGGCCCCTGACTTGGGACCGACAGGGGAAGAGGAACAGGCCTCTCTCCCTCACACCCTGGCCCCTTCCCCCAGGACGCCCTCCTTCTAGTCAGCCCGCCTCTGGCTTTTCCACACGCCGACGACCGCTCGTCGGCATGGACCCACCTTCCTTGGGGGACACCACCACACGACTCTCCCACTCTTCTGCCTGCCTTTCGTTGGCGTCGCTGCCAAAGGCGAGGGGTAGGGGTGGCGGTGGCAGGGACGGCAGGGGCCCAGCGGCTCTCTGGCGGGTGAGGAAGTCTTGCTGGTTCTCCTAGGTCGGTGATCTTTCTCGATCTCCACACACATTCTTCGTTTGGGGAGCCAAGAGACGCCCTCTGAGGAATCCCTATGGCCAGGGTCGATCACTTACTCGCTCACTGCCTCGGCCTCGGCCTCGGCCTCTGTCCGTCTTGTCTCTCTCTCTCCCTCCCTCCCTCCCTCGTCGGTCTCTGTGTGTGGACGTCTAGGTGGAGGCGAGGCAGGGAGGCCACCCACCCACCCACCCACCTACCTCGTGGTTTACCACACGCTCTACACGGAGGTAGAATTCCCATCTCACCGAATCCATCCTTTCCACGGGGCAAAAGCCAGTGGCCTTCGGGAGTCTCTCTCCCCAAGGTGGCGCATCCGTCATGGCTATCTATTTCCAGAAGGTTTCCGTTTCCATCCCCTCCCTCCGAAAGAAAAAACGGCCCCACTCCCGGATCTGCCCCACCACGATCACCACCACCGCCGCCGCCATCTGCTGTCGCCCTCTAGGGTTGGACCGTTCTAGCTCTCTCCTCTGTGTGGAATCGCAACGTAGGTCGCCTTGGATGTCTGGCACCTCTCACTTAGCAGAAGGTTTTGGAGGCTCAGGCTGGGCCACGCTTTGGCCCGGGTCAGTGTTCCGTTCCTCAGGACGGCTTCCTCGTTTTCCACGAGAAGGAGCCGTGAAGACAGAAAGGAAGGGCGGATGGATGGCTTTTCCCGTGCTACCGAGTCCCTCTCCCCTTTTCCCCAAAGCGTGAGGGGCGGTCGAGAGGATCGTCTCTGATGACAAAAGTCAGAGGCACCCCGGGTCAGACACCGTGCGAGGCGTTGGTGTGTTCTCGAGAGGAGAACACGTCCCCGTCAGCGTTTCCTGTTGTTCTCGTTCCGAAAGGATTCACGCGCCACCACGTCTCCCTCAAGGTCTTAGGGCTGTCGTGCTCCGCAGCCGTCACGTGTCGTGGATCCTGGGCACCACCACGCCACCCCGCCCCCCCCCGCCATAGCTGTCGATCGCTATGTGGCACGCCTACGTTTGCCCAAAAGAGCAGTCCGATGGACAGCGTGGTGCTTTTCCCAGCAGGCAGGCAGGTGAGAGTCACCCCTCTAGAAGGTTTCCAAGCCCCGTTCCATTCTCAGAGGCAGCTCCTTTGGCCATCAAGGAGGCAGGCGATGGGGGTGGGGGTGGGGATGGGGATGGGGCAGGGGCCTCTGTCCCTCTGTCGCGGTAGAAATGATTGGGAAAGGAGGGACGATGGGCATAGGTCGACCATCCTGGGCGGTGGTGCTTTGGGAGCCTTTTCTAGAAGAAGGAGCGAACGGCGTTCCCTGGGAAGGGAGGAAACCAGAGGAGGTCCCCCTCAGACCGACCTGGCACGAGAAGGACACACTCTCTCTCTCTCTCTCTCCCTTTTCTTCCTGACTTGAAATCAGGAGACAAAACTCCCCTGCCAAAGGGGCCCTCCCAAAACGGGGAGTGAGGAAGACCTCCTTCTCTTCACGGCTGAAGTTCTCCCTGCCTTTCCTGGACGGGAAGGATAGCACCTACGCCCGCTGCCGTCGGTGACTTTTAGTCCCCCTGGAGAGGAAGAAATTCTTTCCCGTGGCCGAACCCTGGCGGTTCGTTCGTGCTGCAGAGGACGTGACCCTCTCTGACACACCCAGGAACCTCCTCGCTCCGGGTCGAGGAGAGGGAGTTCTGTTCTGTGGTTTAGAATGGTGCTTAAAAAGGGATGTCGCTTACAAAGGGTCCTCGTCCCCCTTCCTAAACCTAAACGGACGGCTCGGCTCGGAGGCGTGAGATACGTTTCGCATCCTCCTCGTCGTCTTCACTCAAAGTTTTATTGGAGTTTGGAAGATTTTATTTTTTGTCTTTCCTTTTTCTCCCCAGAGCCCCCCGGTACATAGTTGTGTGTTCTTCGTGGTGGGTCCTTCTAGCGGTGGTATGTGGGACGCCGCCTCAGCGTGGTTTGATGAGCAGTGCCGTGTCCGCGCCCGGGATCCGAACGAACCGATGAAACACTGGGCTGCCTGCAGCGGAGCGCGCGAACTTAACCACTCGGCCACGGGGCCAGCCCCTTACTGGATTTTCAAAACAACTCCGGGGGCCGGCCCGGTGGCGCGGCGGTGAAGTTCGCACGTTCTGCTCCGCCGGCCCCGGGTTCGCCGGTCCGGATCCCGGGCGCAGGACCTGGCACCGCTTGGCGAGCCACGCTGTGGCAGGCGTCCCACCTGGAAAGTAGAGGGGGATGGGCACGGATGTCAGCTCAGGGCCAGTCTTCCTCGGCCGACAGAGGAGGATTGGTGGCAGATGTTCGCTCAGGGCTCATCTTCCTCAAAAATAAAATAATAAATCGATTCGATAAAATGTCAAATAACACAACCGCGGGATCACGCTTAGAGTCACCCTTGGCCCGATGATGCCACTCCCCACCCTCCCCACCCCCCTGCCCCCCACCATTTGGAGGTGCCGTCAGTGGGATTCGTTCCTGTTTGTCCATCTTTCTTCTTTTTTTTTTTTTTTTTTAAAGACTGGCACCCGAGCTCATTGCCAATCTTTTCTTTTCTTTTCTTTTTATTCCTCCTCCTTCTTCTTCTTCTCCCCAGAGCACCCCAGTACCTAGTTGTATATTCTCTTTGAGGGTCCCTCTGGTTCTGCCGTGTGGGACGCCACCTCAGCGTGGCTTGATGAGCGGTGCCGTGTCCGAGCCCAGGATCCGAACCTTCCAAGCCCCGGGCCGCTGAAGCGGAGCGTGCAAACTCAACCGCTCGGCCACGGGGTCAGCCCCTTCCTTCCTTCCTTCCTTCCTTCCTTCCTTCCTTCCTTCCTTCCTTCCTTCCTAAGGAGGAGGAGGCAGGCACTGTGTGAAGTCGCCAGTGAGTCTGTGGAAAGAGACGGAGGATTTCCCATGGGAAGCCGGGGCGGGAGACACGGACCGATGTCGTGCGAACTTGAAGGTGAATGATCAAAAAACCCACACACGCCTAGAGCGGCGGGTTGCCAGTTAGGAGTTTGCTTGCCGGGCCCATAACGCAGGGCTCATCGATGAGCCAAACCGTCCGTGATCCTCAAGCAGTCTAGTAGGGTTAGAGAAAGGAGGGGGGCACTCTTTCTGCCCCAGATGAGGCGAGTTTCTCAGACAGCCACCCTGCCCCAACATCTTCCCTCCCTGCCTCCCGGCCCTTGGTGGACTGCGGCCTAAGGGTGGGGGAATTGAAGAAAGCCGTTCAATGGAAAAAAGCCCGAGGCCATGGGAGAGAGCTTCCTGCACTTGAATGAAGCCCTGACGCCAGGCCCATCGGAATGAATGGGCCTGACCTCCCCTCCCCCCTCCCCCCTCCCAGGCTGGCGAGTCCCAGCGACTCGACTCGGCAGTGGAAGGCTAGGGGTTTCTTCCGAAATGGTGAACCGGCCCCCTTGTCCACAGGAAAACCACACACGGGTACAGCCTACGCCGGATCTCGGGCCAAGTCGTCAGGGTGGCAAGATGATGGCGGATGAGAGGAAACTTGTTCTGGGACCGCACCGCCCCCCCCATCGCCTCTCTGGCTGAGAAGAGGGCTGGGGAGCGGTGAGGGTCAGGGGGAGAGTGGGGGCGGGGCCGGGACAGGGACCACCGGGCAGTAGGACGGGAGTAGCCCTGAGGCCTGCCTGCCTGCTTCCTTCCCTGCCGGCGCAGGGCTGAGAGAGGCACGGGGCACGCTGGCTCCTGCCCCTTCACTCATTCGGGAAGCCTCCTGTTGTTGCTCCTGAGGTGCCGGCTGCGGTGACAGAGCAAAACTCCTCTCTCTGTCTATTTCTTCAAAGGCCCGAGTCTGAGCTACGACAGATTCCCCTGTGGCTCGACCCGCAACCTCCCATCCTGCCAGACCAGACCCCTTGTCTAAAAACCTCCACTGGAGGAGCTCTTCCACCTGACTCGGAAAGGAAACACCAGCCCCGCCTCAGCCTCACACCCACCACCACCACCACCACCCGCCCCCCCCCCGCCCCACTCTCCTCCGGACCCAGATACCTAACAGAGGGAACAAAAATCCAAAAATCCTGCTGCTCTCCTTCTACCACCTCCACTTCAGAAGAGTCGGTCTCCCCCGAACACCTCAGACTCTGTGACTTCCCGCGGCCTCCCTTTCCCCGTCCCCATTCTCTCCCCGGATGGGCCCCATCTTACACTCGAACGACAGCTCCACCGCTCGGGGCAGCTGGACACGATGTCCCAAAGTGGCCCGGACGGTAGCCTGGTCGATTCCAAAGGACCCACGCACGCAGTCGGCCATAAACGTGGTGTGGAGATCGTGGACGTTTGCGGGCCTCTGATGAAATCGCTGCTCCGGGGACCCCGGCGTCTAGGACCCGTCTTCTCCGTGTTCTTCACACCGTTGCTCCTGGGCCGGTTATTCTCTTCCCTCTCACTGACCTTAACGTTTTGTCTCTGCCATTGAATTTTGACTGTGCGAATGTGACTTGCCGCTGTAGGGCTGCGTGGATCTCTCAGGCATCCTGCTGTGCCGTGCGGGGGGGGGGGGGAATCCTTGGTGGGTGGGTCGATAGACGTCCCTTTGGTTGTGCCCTGGAGGGGAGAGACAGAGGGGACCACTCAATCCACCACGAACGCTGATGTCGCTCCGATAAACCTGTAGCGGTGATTCTAGTTTATGGCCCGTGTCCTGAAAATAACTTCCCGAAGGGCCAGCCCGGCGGCACAGCGGTTAAGTTCGCACGTTCCGTTTTGTCAGCCAGGGGTTCGGAGGTTCGGATCCGGGGTGCGGACGTGGCGCCGCTTGGCGAGCCACGCTGTGGTCAGCGTCCCGCCTATCAAGGGGAGGGGGATGGGCACGGATGTTAGCTCGGGACCACTCTCCCGGGGCAAAAAGAGGAGAATTGGCAGCAGGTGTCAGCTCGGGGCTCGTCTTCCTCGAAAAATAAATTAATTAAATAAATAAAAACAACTTCCCAAACCTCTCTGATAACTTGAAGCTTTGAAGTTTTGCGAGGTGAAATCAGGTGATAAAAAAGTCCACGGACGGGGGCGGCCCCGTGGCCGAGTGGTTAAGTTCACAAGCTCCCCTTCGGCGGCCCAGGGTTTTGCCGGTTCAGATCCCGGGCACGGCACGGACACGACACCGCTCGTCGGGCCGTGTGGAGGCGGCGTCCCACATGCCACAACTGGAAGGGCCCTCAACTAAGATAGACAACTATGTCATGGGGGGGATTGGGGGAGAAAAATCGGGAGGGGGGAAAAAAAACAAAAACGGAAGATTGGCAACAGGCGTTAGCTCTGTGAGGGCCGATCTTCCTCACCCAAAAACTAAAGTGAGATGAAATCAAATAAAGCGAAGGAAAAGATAAACCTATGAAATCCCATGTTTCTAAAAGTGGCCAAGTGTTTAGAAATTGGCCGAGCGACGGAATGCTCATGGGAAGGACAGTTCCTAATTGCTGACTTCTTAGTTTTCACCAAAATTAAGGTTCGTGAGGGTTAAAAAATCTACTTAACAAATGCGATGAAAGCCACTAGGCCGGCCCGGTGGCGCGCTGGTTAAGTGTGCCTGTTCCGCTTCGCCGGCCCGGGGTTCGCCAGTTCGGATCCCGGGGGTGGACGTGGCACCGCTGGGCGAGCCACGTGGTGGTAGGCGTCCCACATATGAAATAGAGGAAGATGGGCACGGAGGTTAGCTCAGGGCCAGCCTTCCTCGGCAAAAAGAGGAGGATTGGCAGCAGTTAGCTCAGTCCTACCACAGTCTGTGCTGTAAGCACTACTATCCCCATTTACACAGGAGAAAACAGGGGCACAGAGAGATTAAGTTGATCGCCCAATGTGCTACTTGGCCAAAAAGGGATAGAGGCAGAGTCTGAACCCTTGGGTTCCCACTGGAGAGCATGGGCTCCACATGGCAGTGCGGCCTTTCCTTCACACGTGCTATGCTTCCCTGGATCTCCTGGCCTCATGTGCACGGCCCAGAGCAGACGGGCAGCATGCTTGCGAAAATGATAGTGACAGTCAGACATAAAACGAAAAGGGAAATATCGTTGGTAACTCAGATGCTTCTGGTGGCAGAGACGTGTTCACAAAGCCCACATGCAGACTCATTCTCAGCCTTCTGCTGTTAGGTAGGGTCAATGGAATGTGGGCCTCTTCAGACCCTGCACATGGAACCTCCCACCATCCTCCACACAGTGTCTCTCTCCCCACTTCCACTGAGTTCATGGACAAGGCTTGGAACGCCCAGAGCAGAGCAGAATCACAAGATGCAAGGAGCTTGGGTACCTGTTGCCAAGTGGAGGGGAACCATCTGTGAGAGTAGCCTGACCAGGAGCACACGTTAAAATTTTATCTGATGGGGCCAGCTCTGTGGCCGAGTGGTTAAGTTCGCCCACTCCGCTGTGGCAGCCCAGGGTTTGGATCCTGGGCACGGACATGGCACCGCTCGTCAGGCCATGTTGAGGGGGCGTCCCACATCCCACAACTAGAAGGACCTGCAACTAAGATATACAACTACGTACCGGGGGGGGGGAGTGGGTTTGGGAAATAAAGCAGAAAAAAAAAAAAAAAAAGCTTGGCAACAGTTGTTAGCCTAGGTGCCAGTCTTTAAAAATAAATAAATAAATAAAATAAAATTTTATCTGAGCAAAAATACTGTTTTTTATTGTGTTAAGTTATTGAAGTCTTGAAATTTGTTACAGCAGTTAGATGCAACTAATACACTTCTTTAAGAAAGGCTTGCTTGCGGCTGGCTCCTTTTGTTTAGGACTCTTCAGCAGCGACCTTCAGTATAACTTGGTGTATGTGCGTGTGTTTGTTTTGAACATGTCAGCCATGGGTCTGTCCAGGCAAAGTTGCTCATCTGTCTCTGCTCTGTTCCCAGGTTAAAGATCCTTGAGTGCCTACCTCTTTTTTTCTACCATGACTACCAAGACAGATCTCTCTTCCAGACGCCCAGAACTAAACGTTAAACCAGTTTATAGAATCTCCCTTCAGACAAATTGTTTCCAACCACTCTGAAGCTGTCTCCTTCATTTACTTTCAAGGAAGCTCTGAGCATGAGGCTGCATAGAGCTGACAGCTCTGGGCAGGGTCGCAGAGAAGCATGCTGGTATGTAAAAGGCAATCTTTCAGTAATGCCTTTAAATGAACTTCTGAAGGGCACAGGGTGGTTGACGCTGCACAAGCTGCAAAAACAGGCCTGTGTCTGCTGAGGTGGGGCCATGTGGGGCCATCTTTAGAGCCTCAGAAAATATGGGAGGATGGTAACTGACAAAACAGATGCAGGCAGGGCTTTTCTGATGCCAGGAGACAGTCCCTAATGGAGGAGATGAAGGAAGTCACGGCCATTTTAGAGTCATCACCACTGATGTGAGAAATGGAAAAAGCCATTACAATGTTTGAACTGCTAGATACCTCATCAGCTTGCTCAGCTAGAACTCCAACTCCCATCACCAGCCCTGAACCGCAAGAGTGGCTTAGTCTGATGTAGGCAGCTGGACAGGTTGGCTTTGTGACCCTCAAGTGATAGATGGGGAAACTGAGGTGACTTGCTCAAGGTTGTGTCTCTAGTAAGTGGGAGAGCTTGGCCTTGGACCCACGTCATCTGCTGTCAAAGCCAGGGTCTTGGGCTGTGGTGCCTGGCCTTGCCCAGCCAGCGCGTGCTTGTCTGCTGGGATTCTTTTAGGGAATTCTGTCACACACAGTGTCACCTGGAGCTTCCCCACCAGTCTTCCTTCTTTTTCCATTTGTGGTGACTTCACATTCTTTTCATCCATCTCCAAAGAGAAGAGGCTGTCCTTCTATTTGGTGTATAGTCCCCAGGCTGGGTAGCCATGAAAATCTCCTGGGGAACCTAAAAAAATTCTGACACCTGGGCCTCACCCTCAGAGATTCGGACTTATTGGTCTGAGGTGGGACCTAGGCATTGGTATTTTTTAGAAAGTCCTAGGTGATTTTAATGTGCAGCCAGGATTGAGACCTACTGTCTTATGGGCAGCCTGGGACAGAGGTTGGGATAAGGAAGAGGAAGTGATATACACAGTGCTTACGTCTAATGAGATAAATTTCTCCCAGGGGAAGGGACTAGGGTGAATATACTGTGGTTAGCTGGTCAGAAACACAATTCAAACTAGTTTAAGCAAAAGAAGAGGATTATTAGTCTCGCAGAACTGGGTGGGGAGTGCCCTTGCAGGGTCATATGGCTCTCTCTGCCCGCTGTGCTGGCTTCATATACAGACTGGCTTCCCCGTGTGTCATCAAAGACGGTTGCTGTTAGCACTCGGCTCACATCCTTCCAGTTTGGCAACCCTGCGTGGAGAGGGACTGCTCTTTCCAAATGTTTATGTATTAATCCCAGGAAGGACTGCATCACAAGTCCACTCTGGGACCAGCCTCTCTGTCCTCATGGCCAGAAGATGGAAGGACACTGGAACTGCAGCCACCAGGATCCCATGGGAAGCAAGAGGACTGGTTTTTCAAAGCGGCAACATGGTGGATGCACCCCTGAAGGCTTAGATTGAGTGTGGCAGCTTGCTAAGGCAGAGAGGGAAGAAAGAACCTTCTGAGAAGAGGGAGGAGCTTGCGAAGGCCCAGGGATGTTAAGGAATGTGACGTGCCTGGAGTGTGGCAAGCTCTCTGGGCGGCTGGGGCTCAGTGTTGAGGGGTCATGGCAAGAAGGAGAGTGGAGAGATGGCAGCAGAGATTGGAGGTGAAGGACCTGGATGGACACGCTAAGGACTGTGGACGGCATCTCGTAGGTTATGGGCGTTACAGGGCTTTAGGCAGGAGGGCAGCATGGTTAGATTTGATGATGATTATCCCTGGTTATGAAGTGCGGAGGGGAGAGACAGGACTTAGTTCTGCCTGCCTCGGCTCTACCTGGTACTGTTAAAATAACTCACCAAGAAGACCTAAGCTTGTCACTCCTTATGCTGATGAAGCACTTTGTAGTTTTCAAACACATCCCCATTATGGAACTGGAGGGAAGTGGGAGGATACTGTCATCCCCAGTTTACACACTCTTGCCGTGGGCCTGTGCGCTATATGTGTTGTGAATATACGACTTCACTGTGAGGCTGGCCTTTTCGCTCTCCTATTGGTCTCTTTTGATAAACAGAGTTCTTATTTTTAATATGGACCAATTTATCAAATGTGTCTTTTATGATTAGTGTTGTTTGCGCCCGTTTAAACATTTTTCTTTACCCCAAGGTCATAAAGAGGTGACTTTCTTTTGAATAGGAAGTCTAGGAAAGGCCTTCTGAGTAAGTGTCGTTTGAGCTGAGCCCTCCAGGACCCTGAGGAAAGGGCCAGGTGCTCAGGCATCAGGCCCAGGCTGTGCTGACCCTGCCCTTGCTCTGCCTTCTCCTCCAGCTGGATCCCTGTCTCTGGAACTGCAAACCCTTTGTCCCTCAGGTTAGCCTGCAGCAGAGAGAGCAGAGAGCTGAGGAAAGCCTTGTGGCAGCAGCCTTGTCTGTCCTCTGCATTAATGGGTTATGGTCTGGCAGGAAAGAATGACAGTGAATGCGGGTAAAGAATTGCCTTAAAGCAGACAGAGGGGAAGGCAGCGAGCTGACGTAATGTTTTGGGGACGACTTTTGGCCCCCTGGGCCATTTGGAAGGAGGGGCACACCTTTAAAGCCCTGGAGACAAAGAAAGGATAGTCCCCTGCCTCCCCACCCCCAATTTCCTAGCGAGTTTGATTTGATTTGAGAGGCTTTTGTGCAAAGTGGAAATCAATAAAGACAGAACTGACAGCGTCTCCTCAGCAGAGAGGCTGTGAGTGCACTCCATCAGGAAGGCCACTCCTGGGGCATTTGGCTTCAGGTCCTCAGTCAGGAGATGGTCCTCTGGGCACGTCTTCAAAGCTTCACTTTTAATGTTTCTGACACTAGACTAATTTGGGTTTATTTACGGGCAGTCGACAAGTGAGCAAGTATAAGTTTCTGTAAGATTCTTTTTTTTTTTTTTTTGTGAGGAAGATTCACCCTGAGCTAACATCTGCTGCCAATCTTCCTCTATTCTGTATGTGGGTCACTGCCCCAGCATGGCTGACGAGTGGCATGGGTCCACACCTGGGATCCAAACCCACGAACCCAGGGCCACTGAAATGGAACATGCCAAACTTAACCAGTACAGCACAGGGCTGGCCCCTGTAAGATTCTTTTTAACATCAGAGTTCTGCAGCTCCCAGAGTTCCCTGAAGCAGCTGCCAGCACAGAAACTCCAAGTCCAAGCTCCAACTCACCTGAAACACTCCCAGAAGGTATTTTTTTCACCAGAAATATTTCTGGAACATTGGCTTCAACAGGGCCTTAAAATATCTTCTTTACATAAATATTGTCTCTTCCAAAATCACTTGTTTCAAAATATGTTTGGACTCATGTAGAGATGGGGGATGGATGGCCTGTCAGTGGTGACTGTCACTTTCCTGTCCCTGATTGACCTTCCTCATCAAAGGGCCGCTGGTCCACCACCTGGCACCAGACACAGCCAGCCTCCACAGGTCCCAGCCCTCTTGGTTCACTAATGATCCCCCCATGACTCGGCACAGTTAGTCCTTGTGCGGACCTGTGCAGAGTGTAATTTTACAGATAGTGACTTGGACACTCAGAGGAGGGAGTGGCCTTTCTCAGGGTCACAACGCCAGACATCAGGGGAACTGGGACTCACATCTGGGTCTTCTGGGTCCTAGCCCAGTGCTTTCCCCGCTACACCAAGCTGCTCGGGAACACCACTTATTTGGGTACAATGTCAAGTTCAGAAGAGAGGTCTGGGAAGGAGATGGCTTGGCAGCCCCTGGATGAGGGCATGAGCAGTTAGAGAAGGGAGCTCGGATGGGTATCTAGTAACACCAAAGTTGAAGCGTGGGCTGCCGGAAGGGAAACAGGGAGAAGACTGAGAAAGGGTTGTCAGGAGGTGGAAGGAAGAGCATGGGGCACCCTGGAAACTGAGAGAAGAAGACACGTTGAAGACGAGGCTGTGGCCACCAGCACTGCTAGAACAAAGAGTGCTCACTGAACACAGGGGGAAAAGGCAACTTCTGGAAAAAACAATAATTTCTGTAAGATTTTCTTTCCTTTTTTTCTGGATGACCATGTACGTAATTCTCCTGGGAAGACGCAGTTTTTGGCTCTTAGTGAGGCCCTGGGAGTGAGAGGAGAGGGCTGTGCTCCTGCTGGCTCCATCTGTGGCAGCAGAGGGCAGAGCTGCTTGGGCGGCGTGTTGACTGTGAGTTGGGTTTACTCTGCAGACGTGGTCTGAGACTTGCTCAAGTCTTGTGGTTATGACCTGATGGGGCACAGGCAAGAGCAGAGGCCAGAGCTCCCTACGACTGACTGAAAGCAGGCGTCCTAATTGAGTCTTCTGGGCGGGCTGAGCCCGGAGCCCTCCCTGCACTAGAAGGATAATGGCCCACTTTGCCATTTTCCTTTGAGCCACGTGAGGGAAGGTATTTCACTGAAGGTTGTAATATCTTCCATATTGGGGTTTGTGCTGGAATCAAGGTCTTTTCCGGCTGAGCTATTGTGTTGTTTTCACCTCACCAAGTATTCACCGTTTGTATCTTTGTTGTTGTGTTACATAGCAGCAGCTTTCACATGAGATTATAACACCGTCTGTGTCTGAGACGAACGAAGTTATTAGAAGGCCTTTTGGTACTTTCAACTGAGAAGACAGAAAGAGGGCAGGGAGGAGAAGGGGTAGTGGGGAGAGGAGGGCAGAGGGAGAGGAGAGACGTGAAGCCTCTCACCAGAAGAAGGGGGAACGGACGCTGGACAGGCAATGGACACTGTCCTGCACAGACACGCTCATCTGGTAGGTGCGAAGGGGCTTTCCCTGCCGCCTCCCTCGCTTCCTTGCCAGTAAGAGCATAATCATTATCAGCAGCTTGCACTGCGTTCCTCCAGGCACTCCATCTCCTATGTTAATATATTAATGACAGGCAATATTTGTAAGTGAGATCATTTATGCATGTTGTTATGTGATCTTTTCTGGAACTTCGTATATCTTGGTTGTTTTACTACCTTACTAGTGTAGATATACTGTATCTTATGTAATGTCTGTATAGTATTCTGAAAAGTGAACGTAACCTAATTTATTTAACCAGTGCTTGGCATGATTTGGAATAATGCAGACGACTGATGAGAATTCAGTGCAGCCTTGGGGAGAGAGCAATACGCCCCTCGGCCATGAAAATGCCAGTATTGTCACATCAGGGGAAGGACAGGGCTTGGCTCACAGCCTCCAGGCCAAAGTTTGCTGCCCTCTGACAAATCAAGCCCCGAGAAGTGTCAGGGAAACCTCGTTATGGTGGCATGTTAATGAGCAGCAGGGGCTGCTACTGTTGCGGAGCTCAGCATGTCATCAGCAGAAGCTCAAGTCCTTTTCACGGATGTCATCCCCAGGAAGAGGTCTGAAAGGATGGAAATGTTATCATTGTTATTGCTGTGCTAATAACAGTGCAATAAAAGGAAAAAGAAATCACCCACCAAAGATCTTTGCAACTCAAAATGGTGCTGGAAGGACAGCGTGACTTAGTCTGAAAAGCTGCTCCTCAATGTCAAACACCATTGGTTGCTGAGAGAGAACTAAACAATCTGTTATTAATGCTGCCTTGGCCTCGCTTGTGATTTTCACAGTGAACCAGATTTTTTAATGGGGGAGGGAAGATGGTGAGGGGTAGGGGACATGGTGGTGAACAAAGATCCAAAGCTATTGCAATCGTTTGCCCCTTGTCATAGCAGAGCAGGGACGATGGTCACAGACCAAAGGCCCTGGAAAATGGAAACAAACAGAAGAGACCAGCCAAACAGATGGAGCAGTGACCAAGCTGCCTTTACAGGCCCTTCTGGTTATTTGGCTAAATGCATAAATACACTTCTAATTTGTGGTCCTTTCCCCCTTTTCTAAATACCCCCTCACAGCTATGTTAGGGCAAAAGGGGAAGTTGAGGTAGTCCAGGGCAGAGCTTCTCAGCCATGGCACTGCTGCAGTTTGGACTAGATATTGTGTGTTGTGGGGCTTTCCTGTGCCCTCTAGGATGTTTAGCAGCATCCTTGGCCTCTACTCACTAGACGCAGCGGCATCCTCCCAGTTGTGACAAGCAAAAAAGTCTGTAGCCATTGCCAAAGGTCCCCTGGGGAGCAAAATTGCCCCAGTTAAGATCCAAGGACACTGCTCTGAACACAGTGTTTGAACACTCAACCTTTGCTCTGGGTCGGAAGGGGGAAAGCTCCCCATCACTCTCTCCTCCCACCTAGTGTTACCATGCTCTTTATCACCCCATCCAAACCACCTCAAGGAACAGAGACTCATCCACACAAACATCCATTCACAGAAGTCCCGTTGTGTGGAGATCATAATAGCATTTGGCTGAGACTCAGAATCTCCAAACACTGGAGTCTTGTTCCGGCAAAGCTCCTGCTCCATGGGTCCCTGAGAGCTAAGAGGACACGCCAAATGTGAGCTCTTCAGATGAGATTTTGGCTCCAATCATGAAGTTGTCCCCTTGTGATCTAAATGGGATGGTTAGGAAGGCTTCTTTTTACCAAGTGTAGCCCTAGTCTGTCTTTTTCCCTCTTTCTGGGCCCAGGCCCATTAAGCAGTCAGAGGTGAAGACATATGGTTGCAGAGAAAAGTAAAGTGAGAGAAGCAGGCAAGACAGAGAGAACTTTTCTCCCTGAGGTTTGAACTGGTATAATCCTCCCATTTCATCCAAGTGGAGGCAGCTCCAGAGGTCTGTGAACCAGACCCTGCACCGGAGCGCACCCTCTTGACTCCCTTCCAGTCAGCGCTGTGGCAGATGATCTCCCAGGATGACTGCCATCAACTCCTTCCCTCCCTGGACAGACACAGCACTCCTCACGTCAGGAAGTAGAGTCTGTTTCCTCTCCTTGAACCTGAGCCAGCCTTGTGACTTGCTTTGCCCAGTAGAATGTGGCAGAAGTGACGTTGTGCCGATTCTGGGCCCAGCCTTTAGAAGGACCAGTAGCTTTTGCTTCCTCTTTTGGAAGCTAGCTGTCATGTAAGCAGCCCTGAAACCGTCACACTGGGAGGAAGCACAGACTGGCTATGTTGAGTGGCCACGTGGAAAGAGAAAGAGAGCCGCCAGGCCAGCCTATAGTTCTTGCCATCCCATCCCAGGCACTAGATGTGTGAGTGAGTGAAGAATGCGTGTTGGACATTCCAGCCCAGCATCACCACATGGGACAGAAGAACCACCCAGCTGAGCCCGCCTTAGATTACAGGATCATGAGAAATAATAAACTGCTGCTGTTTTAAGCCACAAAATTTTGGAGTGGATTGTTATGCAGTAATACATAACTAAAGCAAGGATTTAGAACTTGATCCCTTTCCCACCATCACGTGGAAAACTTCATTTCTTAACATTTAAAACAATTACTTAATACAATGAAGTTTTTGGACTTGACGTCTAAATCTCCACTCTGTCTCCCAGGGGGACAGAGTGAGGGACATATGGGGCCTTTGTAGAGAGCCTTGGGCTCCTCCTGGAAGGAAACAATTCATACTAAGATATAATGACCTATAATGGCATCAAATGTCATCTCTGTCAAGAGACTTGGCATTTTGTCCCTGGGAAAAAGACATTGAAAGAATAATCTCTTACATTGGGCTCTTAGGTGACAGTAGTAACATCGGTTGGTTAGGTTCTAAGACTTGGATGTCTTTTTCTCTATTCTTTAGTTTATTTATTTGTAAAATTGAGGTAATTTTTTATATAATGAAATAGATCTTAGACATATAATTTGTGACAAATGAATATACACATGGAACTAACATTCAATTGACCATAGAACATCTATGTCACCCCCTGAAGTCTCCCCGTGTCCCCTTGGGCCAGTCTGCACCCTTGTTAGAAACCACTGTTCTGATTTCTATGACCATAGATTACTTCTGCCTGGTCTCGGGTTTCACATGATGGAATTACATGGTGTGTACCCTTCTGTGTCTGGCTTCTTTCATTCAGCATAATGTTTTTGAGATTACCCAGATTGTTGCGTGTATCAACAGTTGATTTTTAATTTTTATTACTGAAGAAGCATTCCATAGTGTGAATATACCACAGTTTGTTAATCCATTCTCCTAAATGTGGATATTTGGGTTGTTTCTAGTTTTTATTATGAATAGTCCTTGTACAAGCCTTTCTGTGAACATAGGTTTTCATTTCCTTTCCTACCAGCAATGTGGGAGTGTAAAATGTCTCAGTTTCGCTGCATTCTAGTCAAGTATTTAAATACAGCCATTCCAGCACGGTGTTGTGGGATGTTGTGGTACCTCATTGCTTGATGTGAATATCCTTGATCGTTAAGGATGTTAAGCACTTTTTCAAGTGTCTATTTGCTATTGACATATCTTCTTTTGTGAAGTCTGTTCACGTCTTTGCTCGTTTTAAAATGGGATTGTTTTTCTGTTGATTATTGATTATTGGGAGTTCTTTAATTTGGATATGAGTCCTTTGTTTGATATAGGTATTGTGGATATTTTCTCTCAGTCTATGGCTAGCCTTTTCATTTTCTTTTTTATTTTTCAAGGTATGCTTTTTTGGTGAGGAAAATTGGCCCTGAGCCAATATCTGTTGCCTATCTTCCTCTTTTTTGTTTTTCTCCCCCAAAGCCCATAGCTGTATATCCTGGTTGTAAACCCTTCTAGTTCTTCTATATGGGATGCCACCACAGTATGTCTTGATGAGCAGTGTGTAGGTCTGTGTCCAGGATCTGAACTAGGGAGCCCCAGGCCAACAAAACAGAGTGTGGGAACTTAACCACGACACTACCGGGCCAGCCCCCACCTTTTCATTTTCTTAGTGGTGTCTTTTTAAGAAGGGATGTTTTTAATTTTGGTCAAGTCCAACTAATCAGTGTTTTTCATTAAGGTGCATGCATTTTTTGTTCTCTCGAGTAAATCTTTGTCTTGAAGATATTATCCTGTGTGTCTTCTAGAAGGTTTATAGTTTTAACTTTATGCTTAGGCTTATTGTTACATCATGAATTAACTTTTGTGTTCAAAAAACTTTTATTTTGAGATAGGGATTATGAAAATTAATAAAGGAAACCTCACTTAAAACTGGAGTCAGGAAGGCCTGTAGAGGGAGTTCTCACGCCCTACTTACTCATTGTGGATCACCCCACGCAGGAAGACAGGGACCTTGTGTCCCCAGCAAGAAGCTGGCCACTACTTTACACCCCAACAAGAGGAAGGGAGAATTTCTTGTTGCTCACAAGCCTAGCCAATGGAAAATGTGGCCCCTCAGCCAATGAAGAATGGTCGCCACCCAAACTCTTATGCTCCTCCAATGTACTTTGGTTAAGAACAGCTCCTCCCAATTCTCCCTTTTTCTCTATAGAAGAAACTTCCTCTGCTTTGTTCTCTGGATTTGCCTCTGATCCCCCATGGGTTGCATTTCCCAGAATGCAATTGCTGAATAAACTCATTTTGCTGCTAAAGTAACTGGCTATTTTATTTTAAAGTCGACAGGATCAAAGTTCATTTTTTCTATATGTTTATCTAGTTTTCCAGCCTTATTCATGAAAGACTTCCCTTTCCCTGTTGAATTGCCTTGGTACTTTATTGAAAACCAAGCTAATCAAATATATGGATATCTCTTTCTGTATTTCCTGCTCTTTTTAATTGATCTATTTGTCTGTCCTTATGCCAATATTACATATCTTTTTTTTACTATATATTTTATGGTAAGTCTTGATGTCGGTTCTTGAGAGTCCTCAAAATTTGTTTTCCTCATACAAGATTGTTTTGGTTATTCTAGGTTCTTTACATTTCCATGTAAATTTTAGGATCAATCTGTTAATTCTTTACAAGTTTCTATTGAGATTTTGATTCGTATTGCATCAACTCTGTAGATCAATTTATAGAGAATTGACATATTAACAATTTCGAGTCTTCCAATCAATGACTATTTCATATCTCTCCATTTATTTACAATTCCTTTAACTTACCCCAGCAATATTCTTAGTTTTCAGAGTTCTTGCATGTCTTTTGTTATATTTACTCCTACATATTTAAATTTTCTGATATTACTACAAATGGATTTTTTAAAAATTATTTTTCAGTTGTTTGACACTAGTGCTTAGAAATACCATTTGTTTTTGTACGTCGACCTTGTATCCTGTGAATTTGCTATTTTTTGTAGATTACTTAGATTTTCTAAGGAAACAATCATATTGTCTATGACTAAAGATAGTTTGACTTATTCTTTTTCAATTTTTATGCTTCTTGTTTCTTTTCTTCGCCTTATTGAACTGGATGGAAACTTCAGGACAATGTTGAATAAGAGGTGTCCGTGGCGAGATTGACCATCTGTGCCTTATCTCCTTTCTTAAAGCATTTAATGTCTCGCTATTAAGAACGACTTCACTAAGATTTCTCATAGATATCCTTCATCAGACTGAAGAATTTATGTTTTATCCCCAATTCTCTGAGAGCCTTTTGCATGAATGTATGTTGAATTTTGACATTGATTTTTGAATATTAAACCAACCTTGTATTTCCAGGATAAACCCTAGTTGATCATCATATATTATCTTTTAAAAAAATATATATATTACAGGCTCTTAACATCAGCCCTGATATCAGTTCCCCCACATTGAACCCAGCATATATGGGGTTAAAACTAAAACCCACCACCCCCTTTCCTGCTTCTCTAGCTCCACTCATATGTAAATACCTGTTTCTTTAAACTTGGCCTCCTTGAGCTTTACAACTAAATGGGAGTTACAAATTGTTAAAAGCCCAGGTGGCCTGGAGTTGGAGGCACACTAAAGTTTAGCAAATCATGTGTCCTTGAAGTTTGCCAGGA
The DNA here is from genome assembly GCF_041296235.1 of Equus asinus. Classification (NCBI taxonomy): domain Eukaryota; kingdom Metazoa; phylum Chordata; class Mammalia; order Perissodactyla; family Equidae; genus Equus; species Equus asinus. The sequence goes on from NC_091809.1 coordinate 10,692,510, forward strand.
AAGCCGCTGTCTCAAGAATGTTAGGGAGCAGAGGCTTCCCAGACCTCAACTCCTTGACTCCAGGTGCTGGAACCACCTCAAACAGGAAGATGGGACAAGGGCGAAGGTCGCCCACCTGCCACCCTCCTATCTCACCACCCCCCCCACCCCCGCACCTCTCAAGGCCAAATGCAGGCTGGTGGAAAAGCACCGACCTGCACAAGCTACATATTCCCCTCCCCTACCCAAAACCCCAAATAAAACTCCCTACCTGTTCCTCATCAGGGAGCTAGCAATCTTTGAGGCATGAGCCCTTGCTTTGCTCCCTGTGCCTGGCATAGTAAAGACTTTCCTCTTCCACTCAAGACTCTGTTCTCGTTATCTGGATTGGCATCGGGTTCAAAGACCGAACTTTCGGTTACATATATATATATATTGTTGGTTATTATTCCCTAATATCTTGTTTAGGATTTTTGTTACTATGGTTATGAGAGACAATTGGGCTGTAGTTTTCTTTTCTTCTAAGAGCTTTGTCAGTTTTATATCAGAATTATGCTGGCCAATATAACATAACTCCACCTTCACTATTTTATAAAGTGTGTCGACGAATATAATCCATAACCAATCTATAAATGAAAATTTGGGTGAGTTTATTCTGAGCTTAAATCTGAGGATTATAACCTGGGAGAGTCTTTCCACAAAGGAACAGAGCACTCCAAAGAAGTGGGGGTATAAGGGTGGTTATATACCCTCAAAGAGGATGTTTCACATATGATTGAAATGTCCCTTTTACAATAGTCAGGAGGCTGCTCTGTCAGCACAGTGACTGATGGAAACAGCAGATATGCCTGCTGTCTCAGTGAATGCCTCGGGGTGGCAGGTGTGTTGCCTGGGGCTGGGTGGTCACAGATGAGCGCTGCAATGGGTTCCCAGCCTAAAGAAAGATGCTTAATCTTTAAGGAGATGCCAACATTGGGAGGGGGAGGGAAGTTGCACCTTTATCTCAAGGGCCTTTGCTCTTGCCATAGGGAATCTCTAAAGCAGATATACAATGCATGCTCAAGGGCCTCCTCAGGCCCTTTTGGAAAGACAAGGTCAGGCCGAATTAGGTTTACACAAAATGGCTTCCTCATATATTCCAATATATCCTCTTACTTGCCATTTTTATTTGTCAAGTGTTTGGGTAAAATTAACATTATTTCTTCTTTAAATGTTTGATAGAGTTCACTAATGAAACCATCTGGGCCTGGAATTTTCTTTATGGCTTTTTTTCTTTTTTACAATGAATTCAATTTCTTTAATAAATATAGGGGTATTTAGATTTTCTATTTCTTTTCGTTTTAGTTTTGAAAAGTTGTGTTTTTCAAAAAATTTTTTCACTTCATTTCACTTGTCAAATTTGTCGGCCTAAAGATGTTTGTGACATCACCATATGCTTTTAATATCTGAAGAGTCTGCAATAATATCCTGTTCTTTCATTTAAAATATTGGTAATTTATTTTTTCTCTCTCATTTTTTTCTCTATTAGTCTTGCTTGGGGTTTATTAATTTTAATCTTTAAAAAGATCCAACTTTTGACTATATTAATTTTCTTTATTGTTTGTTTTCTGTTTTATCGATTTCTCCTATTTTCATTATCTCCTTCCTTCTATTCGCTACCTCTTATAAATGTATCACTTCATGTAAAACAAGAATTTTCCACTTATTTTGGGTTTAATTTGCTTTTCTTTTTCTAGCCTTTTAAGCCAGAAGCTTAGATAACTGTTTCTAAGCCTGTCTTCTCTGCTAATGTGAGCATTTAAAGCTATACCTGCCTCTCAAGGAACTGCCTTAGCTGCATCTCACAAATTTTCATATGCCTGATTTCCATTAGTATTTGGTTCAAAATATTTTATAATTTCTATTTGGATGCAATTGTCCATTGTTCTCTCATATATCTGCTCATCTTGCAAATAGAGGCACTGGCAGCTTTGTTCTAGGCTGCATTTCAAGGATGTTTGAAGAGCAAATAGCCTTAGAAAATAGACATAGCATTTCTGGAACAGAAGGAAGGTTTGTTGGTTGTCTAATATAGTAAAAATAATGTCTCCCTCTGGGGCAAAGGCATGCTTTCCTGAGTTCAGGTTTCCTCAACTGTGACACAAAACCACTGTGTATGGCATCCAGTAGGCTGCTTCACAGCTCTCCCGTGGGACTGGAGGGGTGAGGAGAACGGAGTTGAACATGAAGCTCATGCTGCTTGTTATTCCTTTGTCTCTGTTCCAGGAGCCTGTGCCTTCTGTCACATGCATGACACGGTGCAGCCTAACTCATTAGCTTGCAAGCAGGATAAAACCTCAGACTCCTTACAGGTCTTGACAATTTCCATTGGGACTTTTTTCTTTGACTCATGTGTTAGTTAGAAGTAGTCATCTAATTTCCAAATATTTGGTACATTTCTGGATATTTTATTGTTATATTGATTTTTAATTTAATTCAGTTGTGGTCAGAGAATATACTATGTGAGATTTCAATCCTTTTCAAGTTCATTGAAACTTATTTGATATCCCAGCATATTGTTTCCAAGCAAGTGTTACAGGTGCCCATGAACAAGACATATATTTGCACTTTGCGGTTGCAGTATTCATTGCTCAAAAGGTGAGAGTGGCCGATAGTGTTGTTTAAATCTTCTATGTCTTTACCGGTGTTTTACCAATTACCAAGAAAGAAGCGTTAAATTCTCCAACTATGATCGTGAATTGGTCTGCTTCTCCCTTTCATTCTTCTAGGTTTTTTTATCCATATATTTTGAAGTTCTATTGTTAAATGCATAGGTATTTAGGATTGTTGTGTCTTCCTGATGCATGGACCTGCTAGTCATTATGAAATATCCTTCTTTATCTTTGGTAATATTCCTTGTTTTGAGGTCTACTTTGATATTAATATTGTCACACCAGTTTTCTCAGGTTTACTGTTTGTGTGGAATATCTGTTTACATCTTTTTATTTTCAAACAGTCTGTGTTTTTTGTACATAAAGTATGTCTCTTGTAGACAACATACAGTTGGGTATTTTCATATCTAGTGTAACTATTACTACATTTTAATTAGAGTGTCCTTACATTTATGTTAAATATATTCATCGATATGGTTGAGTTTAGGTATATCATCCTGCTATTTGTTTTTCTAGTTATCCCAGTTGGCTTTTTTGTTTGTTTGCTGTTCCTTTGTTCTTTCTTTCTTGACTTTATGTGGATTTATCAAACGTTTTTGTTTCATTTTATTTTATCTGTTGATATTTTAGCTAACCCTCATTGCATAGATTGTTCTGGATATTATAATATACATAACCTATTACAGTCTACTTAGAGCAAATGTTGAACTGCAGCTTATCAAATATAAGAACGTTCCAACAGAAAAATTCTATTCCTCTCTCATTGCTCTTTGTGCTATTGTGGCATATATTTTGCATCTATGCACATAAGAAATGATATAATATAGTGTTATTCTTTCTGCTGGAAGCAGTCAACTTTTTCTAAAATTTTATTTTAAAAATTAGTACACAGTAGAATTGACACTTCTGTTGATGTAGAGATCTATGAATGTTGACGCATGTTCAGATTTGTGTTACCACCACCACGGCCAGGATTCAGAATAGTTCCCCCACTCCACAAACCTTCCTTAAACTGGTCATTTGTAGTCACACCCTCCACCATCCCTAACCCGTGGCAACTACTGCTCTGTTCTCCATAAAGTTTTGTCTTTAGAGGACCATCACGTATGTGGAATCTACAGTATGTAACGTTTGGATACTGGCTTCTTTCACTCAGCATCCAAATTGTTTCATGGATCAATAGTTTGTTACCTTTTATTGCTAGGTAGTATTCCGTTATGTGAACGTGCTGTAGTTTGCATAGTCATGCATGTAGAGGCTTCCAGGGATCCAGGGGCTGAGCTAGAAAAAGATCTGACCATGAGAGGCAGTAACACACAATGAGCTTTGTGGAGTGGCGCTTGGACAGAGTTGCACGAGACAGTCCCACAGCATGACATATCCAGAGCTTCATAGCTAGAGGGCCACCATCCTGAAAGGGAGGAGAGCAAGAGAACTACTGGGGGTTGGGGGGTCGGAGAGGGGCCCTATGTGTCTAGGTGACACCACCCAGCAGCACGGCAGAAAGTCTCTGGGTCAGAGATCCCTGAAGGGCAGCATTGGTTTGGAATCTTGTGAAGGGCCCTATCTTATCAATAGGTAACAGACTGGATAAGGTTTTGCAGAGTATGCAAAGCAGGGAAGCTCTAAATGGCTGAAAGATTGCTTGTTCGGGCTATTTTTAAAATAATTGGATATGTGAAAATTTGAGTTTGGTGTGGATGGGCTTTTGGGCTCACTGATCTCAACCTGCAGTAAAAAAAGCAAGCTAGGGGACAAACATAGAGGCCATCTTTTGCTCATTTATGTAACAGTTTATCCATCTAACAGCGTTTGGTTTGTTTCTAGTTGGCAATTATGAATTGAGCTTCTATATACATTTCTATACAGTTTCCCATTTTTCTAGATTAAAATCAGTTTCTAGAGTAAAGAAAAAAAATCCATTTTTCTAGAGTAAATACCTAGTAGCAGGATTAATGGGTCATGTGATAAATTTATGTTTAACTTATAACAAACTGACAAGCTGTTTTCCAGAGTGGCTGCACAATTTCCATTCCCACGAGCAATGTTTCAAGGGACCAGTGGCTCTGAATCTTTGCCGTCACTTGGTGGTGTCATTACTTTTTATTTAACTATTCTAATAGGTTGCGGTTTTGACATGCATTTCCCTAACTGCGAATGCTGTTGAGCATCTTTTCACATGCTTGTTTGTCTTTCTTAAATCCTCTTTGGTGGAGTGGCTGTTCAAGTCTTTTGTTGTATTTTTAAATTGAATTATTTTCTTACTGCTGAATTTTGAGCTTTCTTTGTGTATTTTGGATGCAAGTCCTTTGTTGGATATGGAACTTGCAAATATTTTCCCCCTTTCTTTTCATTCTCTTAACAGTGTCTTTTTCAGAGTTAAACCTTTTTTAATTTTGAAGTTCAAGCTGTCAAAAGATTCTTTCTCATTTCATGTATTTTGAAGCTCTGTTGTTACGTTCATACACATTTAGGATTGTTACGTCTTTTGATAAATTGACCCTTTTATCATTATATAATGCCTTGGTAGCCTTCTTTCCTCTGAAGTCTACTTTGTCTGGTATCAGTACACACACTCCAGTTTTCTTTTGAGCAGCATTTGCATTGTACATCTTTTTCCATCATTTGACATTTAGCCTACTGATATCATTAGGTTTGAAGCAAGATTCTTCTTCTTTTTCATGCTTTTTTTGGTCAGAAAGATTGGCCCTGAACTAACATCTGTTGCCAATCTTCGTCCTTTTTTTTTTTTTCTCCCCAAAGCCCCAGTACACAGTATATCCTAGTTGTAAGTCTTTCTAGTTCTTCTATGTGGGGCACTGCCACAGCATGGCCTGATGAGGGGTGCCATGTCTGCACCCAGGATTCAAACTGGTAAACGCTGGGCTGCCAAAGCAGAGAGCTCGAACTTAACTGCTGTGCCACTGGGGCTGCCCCAAAGCAAGACCCTTTTGACAGCATGTAATTGGAACATATAATTTTTGTTTTGGTTGTCTTTACATTTTTTTTATTAAGATTATGATAGTTAACAACCTTGTGAAATTACAGTTGTACATTATTGTTAGTCATGTTGTGGGTACACCACTTCACCCTTTGTGCCCTCCCCCCACCCCCCTTTCCCCTGGTAACCACTGATCAGTTCTCTTTGTCTATATGTTAACTTCCACCTATGAGTGGAGTCATACAGAGTTTGTCTTTCTCTGTCTGGCTTATTTCTCTCAACATAATAGCCTCAGGGTCCATCCATGTTGTTGTGAATGGGACGACTTTGTCCTTTTTTATGGCTGAGTAGTATTCCATTGTATATATATACCATATCTTCTTTATCCAATCATCAGTTGCTGGGCACTTAGGTTGGTTCCACGGTTTGGCTATTGTGAATAATGCTGCCATGAACATAGGGGTGCATGGAACTTTGGGAATTGCTGATTTCAGGTTCTTAGGATAGATACCCAGTAGTGGGATGGCTGGGTCATAAGGTATTTCTATTTTTAACTTTTTGAGGAATCTCCATACTGTTTTCCATAGTGGCTGCACCAGTTTGCTTTCCCACCAACAGTGTATGAGGGTTCCTTTTTCTCCACAGCCTCTCCAACATTTGTCACTCTTGGTTTTGGATATTTTTCCCATTCTAACAGGTGTAAGGTGATATCTTAGTGTAGTTTTGATTTGCATTTCCCTGATGATTAGTGATGATGAGCATCTTTTCATGTGTGTATTGGCCATCTGTATGTCTTCTTTGGAGAAATGTCTTGGAACATATAATTTTAAAAAATGCATTCAGATCTTCTCTGTTTTTTATTTGGTGTGTTTAGATCATGTACCTTTAACATAACTGTTGATGTTTTTGAATTCAGGTTTACCATTTATTCTTTGTTTTCTGTTTGTTCCCTCTCTTTATCATCCCTGTGCTTCCTCTTTCCCATTTTCTTTTGGGTCATATAAACAATTTTTATTTTATTCTGTGTTTTTGACTATATCTCATATATTTTTTTTATGTGGTAGGTCTAGGGATTACAATATACATATTTAACTTTCCATAATCTACATAGATCAAATTTTGTCACTTCGTGTGGAATACAGAAATCTTACCCATCATATAGGCTTCTTCCACCTCCTTTATATAGTAGTTTTCTTACTTTCTTATATATTGCATCTTTATACTTTGAAAATTCCATTATAAAATTTTCCACCATAAAACATATTTTAGAGAACTTAATAGGAAAAAGATAGTCTACTCCATTTTTTCAGATATTTTCAATTCCTGTTGCTTTCCTTTCATTTATGCTCTTTGAAGTTTATTTCTGGTAGCACCTTATATCTGGTGAACTTATTTTTGCACTTCTCTTAGGTTGGGTCTACTGGCAAGGAATTCTCTTAGTTTTCCTTCAACTGAGAATGTCTTTATTTCCTCTTCATTGTTTTTTTGTGAAATAATTCACATACCATAAAATACACCCTTTAAAAGTGTACAATTTGGTGGTTTTTAGTATATTTACAAAGTTGTGCAACCATCACCACTGTCTGATTCTAGATCAATTTTATTGCTCCAAAAGGAAGCCCTGAACACATTAGCAGTAACTCCCCATTCCTTTCTTCTCCTCAGCCCTTGGCAACCAATAATCTACTTTCTGTCTCTATAAATGTCCATATTCTGAACATTTTGTATAAATGAAATTATAGAATATGTGACCTTTCCTGTCTGGCTTCTTTCACTTTGCATAATCATTCACTTTGCAAAATGTCTAAAGACCTAAAGTTTCCTCCACACTGTAGCATGCATCAGTACTTAATTCCTTGTATGGCTGAGTAATATTTTATTGCATAGATGTAACACATTTTGTTTATTTATTGATCAATTGATGGACAGTTGGGTTGTTTCCACTTTTTGGCTATTATGAATAATGCTGTTAAGAATATTCGTGTACAAGTGTTTATGTGAACACGTTTTCAATTCTCTTGGGTATATACCTAGGAGTGGAATCACTGGGTCATATGACAACTCTGTGTTTAACATTTGGACCTGCCAAACTGTTTTCCAAAGTGGCTGTAACATTTTACATTCCTACAAGTAATGCATAGGGGTTCCAATTTCTTCACATCTGCCAACATTTGTTATCGCTTTTCTGATTATAGCTGTCCTAGTGGGTGTGAAATGGTACCTTGTTCTGGGTTTGATTTGCATTTTCCTAAATGACTAACAATGTTGAGCATCTTTTTCATGTTCATCTTAATTTCTGAAGGATATTTTTCTTGCATATAGAATTCTCAGTTGACAGTTCTTTTATTTCAGCCTTCATGGTTTGGGATGAGAAATTCACATCATTTGTATTATTTTCCTCCTTTAAATGAAGTTCTCATTTTTCTCTGGCTGCTTTCAAGATTCTTTTCTTTGTTTTTAGTTTTCAAAGTTTGATTATGATATGTCTGTGCATTGATTTGAATTTTCACTGCTTGGGATCCTCTAAGCTTCCCAAATCTGTACATTTATGGCTTTTTTTTTTTTTTTGCAAATTTGAAGAATTTCTATCCATTATTTCTTCAAATATTTTTTCTGCATTGTACACTATAGCTTCTCCTTCTAGGACTTATATAACACAAATGCTAGACGTTTTATTTTTGTCCCACAGGCTCCTTAGACGCCATGAATTTTTTAAATCAATATTTTTTTCTCTGTTGTTCAAATTAGATTCTGTTTCTCTATCTTCACCTTCACTGGTTCTTTCCTCTGTCATCTCCATTATGCTTTTGAGCATATTCAATGAGTTTTACAATTTCATCTATTGTATATCTTAGTTCTAAAAAGAACCAAATAGAACTTTTAGAGCTAAGATATACAATACATAAAAATGCAAAACTCATTGGTTGAGCCTTTCTATCTTCGGTTTCTTTTTAGGAGTATTTGCCCTTACTAACGGGGTCATTAGCAAAGTCTTTGTCAGATAGAGTCAACATCTGCGTTGAAACATTTCCGTGTTGAGTGAGTTCCAACACCTCACTGTTGGGATCTGTTCATTGTCTTTTCCCGTGTGATTTGAGATTTCCCTGGTTCTTCATATGCCATGGAGTTTTGGATTATATCCTGGATATTTTGAATATTGAGTTATGTAACACTAGGTCTTGTTTATACCTTATGGAGAATAGTGACATTTTTGTTTTAGTAGGCAATTGACCCAACTGGGCTAAGGCTGTGAATTCTAAGCAGCCGTCTATGGGATGCAGTGTCAATATTAGTTCCATTTTAAAAGCCTTTGCAGTCCTATTTGGATTTGTCCCACATGTGCACCACCCAGTGGCAGTCTGGAATATGGGCAGTGGTCTGTCTATGAGTTTAGTTCTCAAAGTCCTAGTAACCAGTTTTGGATCAGAATTCTGCATGCACAGCTTGAGGGTGATCCCAGGAGTTTAAAAATAAATTAACAGCATTGTTTTGCAAGCTCCTACAGTTCTGCATCTCCATGGCACTTATGGTTTCCTGGGGCTCTCGGTTTTACTCCTCCAGCCAGAAATCTGGAGTTTGATTTACCTGGTTTTCACACTCACTTTCTGAAACTATGTCCACGACCCGGGTCAACCAGTGAGAAAAAAAAGAAGAAGGATTTGCCCCATCTTCTTGGGACTACACTTCTTCTGATTGGATAGGAAGGTTCTTCTCTTTCTGAGTTTCAAGCGCCTGTGAGTCCTGGCTGCCACCACTCTCATGCCAGGAGACCCCTTTCCCTCTCCTTGAGCCTGAACTAGAGGGCTTCTCTTGGTGCTCTTTCTAGCCATGCTGATTTCTACCTCTGGATTGCAGGTTGCCATGAGATTGGGCCAGGAGATTCCAGAGGGGAAAAAACTGGGGAATAAAATATTGAATAAAAGCAGAGACACTTGACATCTTTGTGTCAAACATGACTTTAGTAAGAATGTTTGAAAACTTTCACCATTAAGTATGATGTTTGCTGTAGCTTTTAAAGCAAATATCTTTAATTAAGCCTCTGATTCCTAGTTTGCTCATTGTTAAAAGATGTTTTATCATGTATATAGGCTGATTCTACTGAATTTTTTTCATCTATTGAGATAACCATATAATTTTCTCATTTGTTAATGTGATGACTTATATCAACAGATTTTCTGATTTGAGACTCCTAGTATTCCTAGAATAAAGATGGTCTTCAAGTAAGACGACACACTTTATTCCAAATTTTACATAAAATGAATTAACCAAATGTGATGGTTAATTTTATGTGTCAACATGACTGGACCACAGAGTGCCCAGATATTTGGCTAAACATTATTCTGAGTGTGTCTGTGAGAGTGTTCCCAGATGAAATTAGCATTTGAATTGGTGGACTTACTAAAGTGGCTTGTCCTTCCCAATGTAGGAGGGCATCATCCAACCTGCTGAGGGTCTAAGTGGAACAAAAAGGCAGAGGAAGGAAGAATTTGGTGCCTCCTGCCTGATTGCTTGAGCTGGTACATCCATCTTCTCCTGCCCTCCATGCTCCAGGTTCTCAGGCCTTCAGACCTGAACTGTAGTCTACATCATTGGCTCCCCTGATTCTCATGCCTTCAGACTCAGATTGAATTAATTACATTCACCATCGTCTTTCTTGGGTCTGGATCTCTAGCTTGCAGGTGGCAGATCATGGGACTTCTCAGCCTCCATAATTGTGTGAATCAGTTTCTTATAATAAATCTGTTCATATATATATATATATATATATTTTTTTTTTTCTATTGGTTCTGTTTCTCTAGAGGACATTGGCTAACACACCAAGTATCACATTGGTGGTCTCCAATGTATTAAATATTTTAGTTCAGAGGGTTTTACAATTATATTTTTTACAGTTTTCATTAGTTTTGTTTTTATTGGAGTTTTAAACTATAAAAATATGGCTTTTAATATGAAATTCAAATCAGACATGATCCTTTCCTTAAGGTTGGTTAGAAGACATGACACTGGGCTGCTCTTCATATTGCTGGACATCTAATTAGCATAGCCAGCTGCCAATAAGGGTCAAGGGCTAAGGCACCCAAGGGACCTCCACTTCTGGCCATGGCAGAGTAAAAATGGTACTAGACTTGCGTTCTCACCAAAAACTACTATAAAATTGGACAAAATATATGGAGCCACTGTTTTCAGGCTCTGAACAGCAGTGCAGAATTGGGATCACTGAGAGAAGGCAAACATACAAGATGATCCCCAGCTTTCCCTCTGAAGGCACTTTCTGATTGCAGTGCAGCAGCTACAACCCGAGTCAAAGAAGTGATCTCACATGGCTGAAGATGCAGGCATCAGAGTTCTGGACTATTGGAGTGGCTTGGAACTGAAGTGAGATAACTTACCGGGGACGAGGGAGCTGAGCAGATGGGGGCCAAAGAAGTCTGCGTGGAGATTCACTGAGTGTGGCAGATTCTGGGCTCTTGCCTAGCGAGACATTTCACCCTATCATGGCAGCCTGCCCAAGCTTTCCAGCCAACTCAGCTACCCCTTGGGTTTCTTCACAGGGCAGGCCATGCTAAGACCTTCCATCCTTTACAGAAGCCTAACTCAGATCTCTTCAGTCTTATGGACCACACTGCCACCCAGTTTGTAGTGCGGCTTCCTGAGAGGTTATCTTCTCTGATGGTCCTATAATCTTTCCTTTATGCTATTTACCAAAATGATCTCAGCTGTTAACTCCCTTTAAGAGATCTTCTGTTATCATCCTGCCTAAAAGAGCATCTCTCTGTCCACTCACCCTGTTGTGTTTGTCTTCACTGCACTTATCATTTCCTGATATTGTATTATATATTTACATATTCTTTTGTTTATTGTCTATTTCTCCTAGACGGTAGATTGGAATGCCTTTTTGTCTCTTAATTCTCCAACTAGAATTAAGTTCTATGAATGTAGAGTCTTTGTTTTAGTTCTTGGTGTTACTACGGAGCCAAAACAGACATTCAGAAGTTGCGCAATGCACGAACAGATAAATGTCCTTATTGCTTAAGCCAGTTTTATTTGTATTTTTTATTTCATTCCGTGCAAACGGTCATCACTGATGCAATCATCTCAAACTAGGGAGGGGAGGCCCTGGCCTTCATGCAAAATCATGGACATAGATTTCAGGTCGGGGGAGTCTTTTGTCTACTTCCATATACCAGATGTATTTGAGGCTCAGCTCTAACCAAGCTCTGAAACCTCCCTTCCTTTCTCCTCCTCCCACACACTAGAATCATAGAATCTTAGAGCCAGAAAGAAGTTGGAATGCATGGAGGATCACTTTCTTGTATGACAGGTGATGACACCAAAGTGTCGTGACTTCAGCTGTGTTTCCGGAGCACGGTACTGATGGTAGGACTGGGACCGCTCCTTCCACTACAATACCTGGACGGGATACTTTTCCTACAGGAGTGACCTGGCTGAGCGTGTTTGGTTGCTAATTCTGTACCAGACTCCTACATCAGCCCAACTACCTTCTGAGCACGTGAGGGAGAGAACTATGCAAGGCGGGAGCCTGCCTAGTGAGACTCTGAGGTAGGTTTTCCAGCTGTAGGTCAAGGACTGCTGGAGGGAAGACTGCCCCCTGCTGAGCCTTCTCTTTGACCTCTGCTTCCAGCTGCTGCCTCTCCCCCACTTAATCTGTTATGCAGATGGGCATTCATGTCTTCAGATCGGATGTTTCTAAGTTTCCTGACGTGTCTTGCATTTCTTGGCACAAAGAATGAATTATATTACTGGCATAATGAACCATTTAATGCCTTGTGTGTTGATTTATCAGACAGTACTGGAAAGGCCAACTTAAAACTATAAAGCTATAAGTCACCCAGTCAGGGTGTCTGGTGGCAGAGGCCTGGTCCGGGCCAGGGATTGCTGTGTGGGTCATGATGACGCTGGGCGGCAGGCAGCAAAGGGCTTAGGTGCCCAGCGCTCTCCCTGGTGAGGTCACTCATCTAAGAAGCATTGTTATGCTTCTTTTTTTTTTTTTTTAATTACCATTGCTGGGGGTAGGGGAGATGAAAGATAAAAGAACCTAAAAAGTCAGAGCTCAGAGGGGAAGATGCTTCTGCCTCAGGCAGCTGGGGAGCCATTCCCTGAAGTGTCTCTGGTGCTTTGCAGGCACAGCAGGCCTGGCATTGTCCGTCCCCAGGAATGACCTCACTATCAAGCTCTCAGCCCCTGCGTCCACATACTGAGAGCATCCGCATTCTGCCAGGGGGGTGTGAGCTCTCTTATTTTATTATAGAAGGAAACGCCTCTGCAAAAACGACATGGGGAAATTCTTAAACATAAGTGGTGGTAAATGTAGGTGCCAGGAGCTTATTAAGTGCATCGATGAGGCAGGTACTATTCTAATTAACGATTAACAATGAGGAAACTGAGGCTCGAGAGTTTACGCAAAATTCCCAGGGCCACCTAGCTCAGAGCAGGTGGACCTCGGAGTTACATTATGACAATTTGACTTAGAAACTCTGACTTAATCACCATGTTGGCTGCCTATCTATCTTTCTAGAAAAAGAGTTCCCTTCAATTGGCGTAAGTCATACCTGCTTTTCTAACAGGAATAATGGTAAAGAAGCTGGGGTCCCGGGCCCACTTTAGAAAGAGAAACAGCCAGAACACCCTTTTTAGTCAGTGAATGTAAGGAGAGGAAGTGAGTGAAAGGGAAGTGTTAGCGAGCCCCTCTCATGAGCCAGACACCGCTAAACACTTCAAATGCACCATCTCATTCAAATGAGAGGGATTTTTCTTCTTTGAAACTGTAACAGCGTCCCTGCTGAGCGCCACTTTCCCACCCCCACCCCCCACCATTCAATCTGGCTTCTCTCTGCAACACTACGTGTATCAGGGTCCCTGATTATTTCCACGCTGCTGCCTCCAGCGCACACATTCCGGGCTTCATCTTATGGATCTCTTGGTGGCATTCAGCAGGGGCTACTTCTTCTTTCTTGGAAAGTGCAGCTCCCTAGACACTACCCTCAACTGCCTCTCCTCCCACCCCGGCCATCCTTCTCGGTCTCCTTTGCTGGACCTTCTACTTCTCCAGACCTCAAAATATGGCAGCTTTGTCCTGAGCCCTGTCAACACAATTGCAGCTCATCATCCCCTCTAACCACACAGCTTTCAGTGTCGCGCACGTTGGCGGACTCCACGCTGGAGCGGGAGCAGACAGACCTCTGTTCCCAGGCAGTCACACCTAGGACATGTCCACTCACCTGCGTGGGAGATGCAATTAGATGTTGCACAGGCATCCAAGTTCCTAGCTGAAGAATCTGGAAAAGAGCAAAATAAACCCAAAGCAAGCAGAAAGAAATCATAAAGATAAGAGCAGAAACTAATGAAACTGAAAACAGCCAAACAGTAGAGAAAATCAATGAAACAAAAAGCTGATTCTTAAAAAAAATCAATAACATTGACCAACCTCTAGCATGACTGATAAAGATAAAAAGAGACAAGACACAAATCACCAATATCAGGAATGAAACATGAGATATCTCTACAAACCCTTCGGTCATCAGATAATTTTAAATTTATAACTTCAACTTAGAAGAAATGGATCAATTCCTTGAAAACCACAAACTACAGAACTCACCTTTTTCTGTTTTGTTGGTGGTGGTGTGCAGGAGACCTATTGGTTTTGTAACATCCTTTTATTTGGCCACTTTGCTGAACTCATAGATTCTAATAGTTCTTAGCTAATTCTTCTGGGTTTTTTATATAGGCAATCATGTCATCAACAAATTAAAATGCTTCATCTCTTCCTTTCAAATATCAGCTCCTCTCCTACCTTCTCTTTCGTGTGTTTTCCAGGGTCGCTGGCCCACTTGTGAGAGGTGATGATGGTGGCTGCCTTGCCTCTGGCTTGGCGGCCTGTTTCCAGGGCTCCCACCCCAAGTATGCTGTTCAATGCGGGCTTTGCAAGCTACTGTTAATCAGAGCAAGGATGTTCACATATTTTCCTAGATGGTACGATTTTTAACAAAAGGAATTGGAATGCCTTTTGTCTCTTGAGGTGACCTCTTGATGCACCCTTTTTTTAGTGTAGTGTATTGCATTGAAAAGTTTCCTAATGTTGCCGTATTCTTGCATTGCTAGGATAAAACACACTTGGTTGTGAATTATCACTCTTTCGAAATAGTTTTATAATTTCTACTTCATTAATTTATTTTTATCCATTCACAACTTTGTCTTCCTTAGGTTGATTTATTTACTTGCTTGTACCTTCTTGAGCTGAATCCTTACTCTATTTTTGGTCTTTCTTGTGTGCAAATAAATGCAATTACAACCAAAACTGCCATGGAGTGTGGCTTTGTCCAGATCCTATAGCTTTCCGTCTTCAGTGCTCTCACTGCCATTTATTTCTAATTAGCGTGTAATGTCAGTTTGGATCCTCACTTTTAACCAAGATTTATTTAGCAGGGTTTTAATTTCCAAACAAGGTGTTTGTGATATCTTTTTTTGAATCATTTCAGTGAACATGGCCTGTATGATTTTGCTCCTTGGAAATTGGCAATTTATTTTCTTTGGCGTCATAAAAGGTGAGTTAAAAAAAGTTCCACAGGTACGTAAAAATAATGTGCAGTCTCTTTCTGAGTGCAATTTATATGAGCAATACAACTGTACAGTTAATTGAATTAGACACAGACAATTCATATGAAAAGAACAAGAGAGATATTTAAAAGTGTCATATTTAAATCCTCCATGGCCTAATTTTTTTTACCTACTTGATATCTTAGTTTCTTAGAGACACTTTTAAATCTCACCAACATTGTGGTTTATCAATTTGTCTCATATTTCCACGAGTATTAGCTTTATAAATATCAATGTTTATGCTTCTCTGGTCGTAGAGGTCTACTACTGTTCTATTTTCCTTGGGGACTGTAATTTTTATAATATAAAATATCTGTCTCCTTCCCATTTGATGCTTTTTGCCTCGAATTCTGCTTTGACTGTCATTACTATTCTATTCCTGCTTTCTTCTCGTTAGAGTTTGCCAAGTATAGCTCTAGTCACCCTTGAATTTTCAACTTTTCCCTCTCTCTGTTTTTAAAATTTAGGCATGCTTTTTTTGTAAATAACATATAAATGGTTCAAAATATTCCAATTCAGAAATCTCTCTCTTTAAAAGGGAGATTAAAGTCTTGTGATTAATAATGTATTTGGACTAATTTTTGCTACCTTACTTTATGTTTCCAACTTCAAATATCTTCTTGTTATTTGTTTTATTGTTTTTTGTTTCTTTTATTCATCTTGTGGTTTAAATCACATCTTATTTCTGATCTTCTGATGGTCGGCCTTAAATGTGCTTTTTAATGACAGAGTGCTTAATTATGTAAGAGTTTTATACATTTAACTAACACGTATGGGTTGTCTTATGTTAATGTCCAGAATTAATCCGTATTTCTGACACTTCAGATGAACAAGGCCTTTAGCACACTGTTATACTCTCTCTTCCGCCTCCATCCATAATGCCCACACTATCTTGAAATCAACTGGAATTTTAGTTTTATATTTTATTCACTTTTTTTCTACCTCATGCCTTAAAGATTTCCTCTCTTCTCAATTGCATTATGCCACACAGTCACATCACTGACAGTTCCTTAGACTTGTCTGTGGATGTTATCAGTTTCCTTGCTCACAGCTGTGGCAGATTGTATTTTCCAGATGCCCACAATAGTCTCCCATCCGCCGTGCTCTTCTTACAGTTAGACCCACGTCCTCTCCCTGAGCTGGGTTTACCTTTGTGCTGCCTTGACCACTGGAGTGCCATGGAAATGATGCTGTGTGGCTTTCAAGCCCAGAGCGTGAAAAGGCTATATTGTCTGTTCTGCCACTTTGTCTTGAGAGGTTCACTCTTGGAACCAAACTAGCTCCTGTGGACACATGGAGAGTCCAAAAGTAGGTGATTTGGCTGATGGCCCTACTGAGGTCCCAGTCCATGACTATTATCAACCAGCAGACATCTGTGGGAAGACGTCTCCAGATGATTCCACCCCTCACTTGTTGAGTCACCCTCGGCATTTGCGTCTTCTGCTGAGGCCCCAGACATTGAGGAGCAGAGATAAGCAATCTTTGCTGTGCCCTATGCAAATTCCTGACCACAGAATCCTCGAGCATAAGAAAACGGTGGCTTTACATGTCTACATTTGGGGCACCTTGTTATGAAGCAAGAGTAGCTGGAACACCACTGTTTCTTGTATCCCAAGTGTTCATATTTCTTGATTAATTTTATTATAAGCACACCCTCAAGTTATAATTTTTCAAAGATGGTTCATTGATGATGAGTTTTAATATGTTTGATTTTTAACCTTACACTTGATATTGGATATAGAATTCTAGGCTTAAATAATTTCCCCTAAAAACTTTGAGGGCACGGTATCATGGTTTCCAGCATCCCATATTGCTAATAAGCAGTTTGATAGTAGTCAGATTTTTATTCCTTTTAAGGCAACCTATATTTTTATATTTATGAAAGTTTTGGGGATTTTTACCTTAATACTTTGAGATCAGAATCACCTGAATGTGTATCTTTTTAACTTCTCTCCCTTGGGGCACAGCTTCTCCAGGATTCTGTTTGGTCATCATTTCTGAGGAGACTCGCAAGAGGGGACCAGTGGGACAAACTATAGTTTCCCCTGCTGGGGCTGCTCAGGCCATGACTGATACTCATAATCCACCTCTCCCACCACACTTTCAGATTCCCCTCTCTTGGGGAGGCTAGCAGTTCTGCTGGTTGAGGTGGCTTGCGTGATGGGAGCTGGGAGGGAGGTAACGTAGAACTTCATTCCGGGGGTCTGAGATGTGGTTCCTGTGCCTTTAGCAGGCTGTGGTTGCTATACTTGCAGATTTACAGTTAAAACTGGGTGTGAGAGTAACAAGAGATGCCACCAGTGTATCACGTGGTTGCCAAAGTTATTCCTCCCTACCAGGATTATACTGCAGGAGTCCTTCTGCCTCATGATGGGCAGGGCCAATCACCCCTGCCATCATAGTAACTGCTTCTGTGACGTCTGGTCTCTTGGCAAGAGGAGTCCAAAGTAACCAGGTGGCAGCAGGAGCTTTAAGTTTAGTGGGACTCTGACTGTGTCCCCTTGGTGGAAGAATTTACCCCACAGGAAACAGAACCTCTAAACCCACAGAGCCTAAAGTTACATAGACAGATGCACAAACATGCCAAGGATGTTGAACAGTGTCACTCCTACTTCCATTTTTCGTGAACCATGTATCCTATCCCTTGGGGACATAACATCACAGAATGGCCACTGGTTTAAAGAGTATGCAACATTTTAAAGGATGACATACTCTTTGCAGAGTGTCATTGCTGAGCTGGTTCCTCAGCTATGCCTTTAAGAAGCTGTTCCATTGCTCTTTCACCCAGCAGCTTCTGGGTAGTGTGGCAAGTGGCAGAACCAGTGTATGCCATGGTCATGTGCCCGCCGCTGCACCATCTTTGCTGTACAGTGGATCCTGTGGTCTGAGGTGATGTTATGTGGAATCCCATGTCAGTAGATCAGATGTTCTAGGAGCCTGGCATGGCAGTACTGGCTGAGGCCCTGTGGGCAGGAAAGGCAAACCAATATCCGTAATAAATGCCATTTCCAGTCAAGATGAATCACTGTTCCTTCCCTGGTAGAAGAGGTTCAATGTAATCGACTTGCTTCCAAGTGACTGGTTAGTGTTAGTTTCTAGAACTGGCAGTTGGATATCCATCAGTGGTTGCAGCTAGATCAGCCTTGGGGAGAGGGAGCCCATGCAGTTGGTCTCGTGTAGCCTCCATTTCTGCTGTCATGGCTATTCCACTGCTCCTCCACTCATGCACCCATTGCACAAGCACACACTCGGGGCAAGGCCAGAGGCTGGCTGACATCTACTGGCTGAATCATCCTGTCCACTTGACTCTTTGGGGTCTCTTCTGCAGTGGATGCTTTCTGGTGGGTGTTAGCTAACAATGCTAAGATCCTCAGAGTCTGTGCCCACTCTCCTATGTCTATCTATGTATCTCTTTCGAGCTCTTTAGCCCTGCTTTTCCAATCTTTCTTCTTCCGAGCAATTAATTAACTAGGATCTCATGGTAAATTGATGCTGGGCCAGCCTGACTTATGACTTGGTGAGCCTGATAATCCAGCAGATGATGGGAAATTCTGGTTGTAAGGTCACTTGGTGTCCCGTGGTCAGATGCTGAGCCTCTACCAGGGCCCAGTAGCATGCCCAGAGCTCTTTTTAAGTGGTCTCTGGTTCTCTGCTGTGGATGGCGTGGCCTCGCTCCGGAGCCACAGGGTCTGCACCGCAGCTCTTCTACTGCACACGACATCCATTCCTAGGACACATCTTTAGCACCAAGGATTCTGCCAAGCAATGTGTTCTAAGCAGGGCTGCTTATTACCATAGTCTAACCATTCTGCAGATCCCTTTCTTGCATTGGGCCACTCAAAACTAGTATACTTCCATGTTACCCAATAAATGAGCCAAAGTAGTATTCACAAGCATGGTTTACGTTATTCTGAAACTTGAAGAGACCCCTAGTTATTGTGCTTTGCTCTTGGTGGTTCAGGTTCAAGGTTCAATAACTTATCCTTTGCTTTTGAGGTGATATTCCAGAATTCCCATGACCACTGGACCAAAACAGCTTCAACAAATAGCAGACCCTTGAATTTTTGTGGGTTTTGTCTCCTACTTTATAGATCATGTATCTTAATGAGGTATGCAGAATGTTTGCTGTTCTTGCTCATTAGGTCCAATTAACACGATATCATCAATATAGTGGGCCAATGTGATGACTGTGGAATGTCCCTCCAGACCACATGGTAACAGAGAGCAGGATTAGCATACCCCTACCCAGGGTAAGACTGAATGCATACTGGTGTCCACCCCATACGAATGCTAACTCTGAGCCTCTTTCATGATGGGTGTTGAGACAATGCATTTGCCAAGTCAACAGCTGCCTTGCACATATGCTATGTGTTGACATGCTCTAGTAAAGATAACACATCCAACATAGCTTTAACCAGGGCGACTACTTGTTAAATTTGTAGGGGTTTGCTATTGTCTGCTATGACTCATCCTGTTTTTGCAGGAGCCAGACTAGTGAGTTAAATGGAGACTACTACTCCTGCATCCTTTAAATCTTTGAGAGTGGCACTAATCTGCACCCTTCTCTTCAGGATGTTATATTTTGATTTTGATTTATTTTTTCGGTCAAGAGTGGGGAGACAAGGGGCAATTTCAGTGGATTCTTGGTCTTTCCTACTAGAATAGCTTTTATGCCATAAGTCAGGGAGTCGATTCGAGGGCTCTGCAGCCACTGTTTGTGCAGTGTGCATCCACTGGGTCTGCAGCCATTCCAGTGATAAATTCAGGAAGAGGGGCAGTGACCACCACGTGGACCCACTGTGAGACGGACTTGACCAGGACTGCATTTAGTTCCTCATCCCATACGCCCCTGCTCTGTATCACATTGGGGCATGATGGCATTTCAGGTCCTCAGATTCTGTCTAGGGTGATGGACACCTTGAAGCTGCTCAAGCTGTGTGAGTAGCCGAGAAGCTCATCAGAAAGTCATTCTGGGCTCGCTCCGACACATGATTTAGGCTGTTGAGTTTCTAAACTATTAAGCAGAGCTAAGACGATGTTATCCTGGAAAAATTTCAGAATAGCCATTACTATTCCCTTAACATGGCCATGGCCTTTTAATTAACTCATATTTTATTACTCAGTCTTTCTATATATCTGTCTTTGGTGCCCTTTCTCTGATTGTTTGTCTTTTTGTGAGACCGTTAACCATGCCAATCTTTTTTCTTTTTTTTTTTCCATTCCTTTTTTTTTTTTTTTTTTAAGATTGGCAACTGAGCTAACAACTGTGGCCAATCTTTTTTTTTTTTTTTTTCCCTGCTTTATCTCCCCAAATCCCCCCTGGTACACACTTGTATATCCTAGTCACGGGTCCTTCTAGTTGTGGCATATGGGACGCTGCCTCAACGTGGCCTGACGAGTGGTGCCATGTCCGCGCCCAGGATCCCAACCCTGGGCCGCCACAGCGGAGTGCGCGAACTTAACCACGCAGCCACAGAGCCGGCCCCGATGCCAATCTTTTGAAGAACTCTCAGGGTATAATTCTTCCCTTTATCTCTGTCTCTCTGTCTCTGTTTCTCTCACTCTTGCTATTGCTCTCTTTCTGTTCATCTGGTATGGTGTTGCATCCTGTTTATCTCTCAGTCCCTGGCAGTCCATGGTGCTGGGCACATATGGACTATCTAGTAAAATTTACTTCTAGTGAACACCACTTATTATTTACCAGCATTCACTGGGCACCATGAAAAATACAGAAATGAATAATATGTGGTTCCTTCCCATGAGGACCTTATAGTCCAAGGAAGGAAGTGTAAAGCAGCCTGGAAAAGGGAACTTTCCAGGGCTGCAGCTCTAGATCCCAATTTAAAGCGAAACTCAAAAGGAAAGACATGGCTGCTCCTAGGCATCCCAGTCTCTGAGCCAACAACCCACCAGGCCAAATGGGATGAAGCCCTCTGGCCAAGGGCTCCCCCACAGCTGTTGCAATGGGTCTCCCTGGCCCACTGCGTGCCTCCAGCGCTGGGTCTCAGATCTGCTGAGTCACCTTTTCCAGCAGCAGGTCAATTATCGTAAAGGCAGCTGTCTTTCTCTTGCAGCAGCTCCAGTGACCAGGCAGTCAACCAGCTATTGCTGATAGCAATCATCCTTTAACAGGTATTAAACTACCTCTGGAACCATTTTTAACAGTTTGAAACAGCACAACACATTTTTAAACAATTTTACTCAACCGTTCCTTCTCTGTATGATCTTAAAGGACTGAATTTACTTACCTTCTTTCAAAAAATTGAGCCCTTGCTCCTGAGAGAAACTGGAGATGATCATACAGCACAGTATTTGCTGACAAGCCTCAGGAGTTAGGGGGTGAGACTCCAGGGCATGTTTATCACTAATGCATGAAATTAGGAGAGGAATTTATGTTCCTCCTTCCTCTCTAGAGAAACATCAAGAAGGAAGAAAGGAAGAGGGAGTGTCGGTCCCATGTTTAAAAGTCCTCCAAAGGCTTCCCATCATAATTGGAATACATTCATGCACCGCCTAACGACAGAAATATGTTCTGAGAAATGCGTCATCAGGCGGCTTCGTCATTGTGTGAACATCACAGAGGGCACTTATGCAAACTCAGATGGTCCAGCCTACCACACACCCAGGCACGTGGTGCTGACCTTATGGGACCTTTGTCGTACATGCTGCCCAGCCTCGATGGGAACATTGCTACATGGCACGTGGCTGTAGAATCTAGACTCCTTCCCAGATCTGCTCCCTGCCTGCCTCTTTGACCTCATCTCCTAAAACTGTCACCTTTGTCTGCCCTGCTATTCTGGCTTTCTTTCTTTTTGCAGAACGGCACAGTGGTGTGCTGGAACAGCTCACACGGTTCCTGTGCATCTTTCCTGACTACATGTTCAGTGCCTTTCATTGGTAACTCAAGATGGTGGGAATATTTACACTGCAGAGAATGGCTAAGACTCCAAATCAAGCATCCCACCTTCCTCCCTCCCCCGGCACCGCCCCACCCTGTCCAGCGGGCCGTCCACATTGACCAGCACACCCCCCACCCCCTCCAGCACCGTCCACATTGACCAGCACAACCACCACCCCCTCCAGCCAGCCGTCCACATTGACCAGCACACCCCCACCCCCTCCAGCCAGCCGTCCACATTGACCAGCACACCCCTCACTGAACAAGCCAGACTCTTTTTGTCCTTAGGTCCTTTGCTCAGCTGTTTCCTCACCTGGAAGGACTCCCCCTCATTTTTACATGCCAGCTCCTTTTAGTCCTATAGCTCATGTGCTCACCTCCTCTGAGGGGCCCTCCTTGATCACTCATTCTGGAGGAGCTGCTCATTCCCCCATGATCACCTCTACTATTTTAATCCTCCGACTATGATTGTCAATGTATAATCCTAAAAATGCTAAAAACATAATTCTTACATAGTTAGATAATATGCCTGTGTCATCACTTTATTTAACTCATGAGCGACAAGGCTGGTTCAAAAGAAGAATGTGAAAAAATGGGATTTTATAGTCAGTTCAGTGGGGAAAAAAGAAATGCTAAAATAAGATTGTTAAATTAGATTAAAACTGGTTAATGTCAGTAAAAAACTAAACTTTAGGGTTATTATCTCTACTGGGGAGAAAATCATTTATTGTACCTTAACACTTCTAAGAAATTGTGAAATGTATGTGTCCTATTCAGTTGTGGAAATAGAGTGAGATGCCTCTTATTAAGGTCTAGATAATTTTTCATAAACAAAAAGAAAACATCGGCTAGTAATATGGCTTGTTATCTCTGTATGTGCTTTCTTACCTGGCTCCCAGGTTGCCTCCCAGCAGGCGTGCTTCTGGACCCCTGAAACAGCGCCTGGAGGGGAGCGGGACTCAGCACTCGCCTGTCGGGTGAAGACCCGAGAGAGGCGCTTGGGAGGAAGACCCGGGAGGGAAAGTCCGCAGCGCCCAGTGGCCAGAGCAGCTTGGGGAACAGGGCTGGTCTGAAAGCTGACCGGCCAAGCCCCCGCCGCCCCCCCCTCCAGGCCAGCTTCATGGGCTCCTCCCGTGCTGTCAGGAACTCCTTTCTCTCGCCTGCAATCCATGGGGCAGCGAGTCAGAGCTCAGCCCCATCTTATTTAACGTCTTTGTGCTTTGTTTTCCTCAGCTACGAAATAGGAGAAATAGTAGTAACTTGAGATGGAGTTGAGGAGGAGATCATGTCTGTCAAGTGCTCAGCGCAGGGCCTGGTGTGCAGCAAGCGCTCCTCGCGCGCCTTGGGCGTCCGCACTGACACGGGCTGTAAGGAAAGGAAAGCAGTGTGGGAACGGCCAGGGGTGCAGCACTCGGCGGCGGGAGGCTTGAGGAGGGAGAGATGACCTGGCCTGGAGGCCTGCTGAGCTGGAGGCGACAGCGGGGGAGGGCGTACTGGCAGGGGGCCTAAGTGTTGGCACTGAGGTGGGCCTTGCGGTGAGGGTGCTGGAGGGACTCCAGAAAGGGGTGATGTGAGAGGCTTCGTAAGATGGCTGTGGAGCTGGACTGCCCTGGTGAGCGCCGCCGCAGCCCTGCAAATTGCCAGGTATGTGACTTTGGTGGAGGGATCTGACCTTTCTGGGCCTCAGTTTCTCACGACACAATGGGGTAATGAGGACAAGTGTGACCCCATGGGATGTTTTAAGGAATCAGTGAGGTGACACGTGTAAGGCGCTGCAGAAGCGACAGCGACCAGCAACTGAGAAACACTCCTCACCTTGTTTCCTATCCCGCCACCAGAAAAGCTTGATTCGATTCAGAATGCGTGTCCTCCCACTTTTCTATTGATAATATGTTTTTGTCTTAATTTTTTTTTATTGAGGAACTGCAAGTCAGGTTACTCTTAGTTCTCGGTTCTTGTATCTGTATCTACTTGAATTTTGTTTATTAAAATTGAATTCTGATGGGACAAATATTGTCAGGAAATAAAACGCCTGCTCTGCCCCCACAGGAGGTGTTTGGATGTGACTTTGATTAGAGACAAGATCCCCAGGTGGTTCTCAGATGTGGGCCCCACGTCTCATATTTTGAGGAAATGAAGCAGCAGCTATGATAGGGACTTGCTGCTGCCGGCAGGCCGGGTCAGCGTACAGACCAGAGCTCCACGCAGCTCAAGAGATCGAGAACCCTGATGCTCTCTGCACCTGAGAGTCAGACCCCAGCATCTGAAGAGGGCAATGTGGTGACGTGTTCATTAATCAAATTCCCAGGTACCTGCCTCAGCCTGGGGTCTCCTCCTGAAGCAGAGCCGAGCTGAGGTCTTCTGTGTGAGTCATTTGCTATGGGGAGCGATCCCAAGAGACAGGAGTGTGAGGACGAAGGGGAGCAAGACAGGGAAGAAGGAAAGCCTTCTCAAATCGGGGGATTCCCAAATTGATCACCACGATGGGCAACTGGGGCTTAATTCTTCCAGGACCTTCCGAGGAACTGTGCATGTAGGATGCACAGAAGGTGTGTCCAGGGCTGCAAGAGGGCGGTTCCCATGGTTGATGGTTGTCCTTGGGTTGTAAGGACCTCTTAAGTCCAGGCTAAGGTGACTGACCTGTCCCAATTTGCCTGGGACTGTTCCAATTTTCAAGCTGAAAGCCCTGCATTCTGGGAGAACCCACAATTCTAGAAAAAACAAATGGTCTGTTATCCGGGTCCAAAATGACCTGTGTTGGTTTCTGCAGGACCCAGAACATGAACTACATCCAGGGCAGAAAATGTGCGGAACGCAGTGCAGCTGATAATGAGCTGCCAGGCCACACCTTCCCAAAGCTGGTTCCCACGGTAGTAGTTGGAGTAAAAGTTGGGCCACTGGATGTGAGGTGGGCACGAGAGGTGCCCAGAGCCCCGCAGAGAGAGGGAGAGTCTAGCGTGGAAGAGGTGAACCATCGCTCTCTAGCATGAGGACTGTCGACGAAAATAATCCATAACCAATCTATAAATGAAAATTTGGGGTGAGTTTATTCTGAGCTAAAATGTGAGGACGACGGCCCGGGGCCTTTCTTCCCGAAGGAAGAAAGGGTACCAAAGAAGTGGGGTGTACAGAGTGGTTATAGACCCCAAAGAAGATGTTTCACATAGGATTGAAATGTCCCTTTTACAAGAGTCTCGAGACTGCTGTGTCAGCACAGCAATTGAAGGAAGCAGCAGGTAGGTCTGCTGCCTCGGTGGACACAGCAGGATGGCAGGTCTGCTGTCTGCAGCTGAGTGGTGACAGGTGAGCTGGGTGGTCACAGGTGAGCACAGCAATCAGTTCCTAGCCTAAGGAAAGATGCTTATCCTCAAGTAAATGCCAATGGGGGAAGTCACACCTTTATCTTAAGGCCATTTGTTCTTGCCATAGGAAATGTTTAAAGCAGATATACAGTGCGTGCTCAATGTCCACAGTCAGGCCCTTTTGGAAAAAACAAGGTCAGGCCAAATTAGGTTTACACCAAATGGCTTCCTCATGTACTCCAATATATCCTATTGCTGCCATTTGTATTTGTCAGGACGAAGCTGTGACTCCAGAGGGCAGATCCTGGACCAGGGCTGGGCTCTCTAGGGAAGGAGATTTCTTTTTTCTTTGAAGATTGGCACCTGAGCTAACAACTGTTGCCAATCTTTTTTTTTCTTCTGCTTTTTCTCCCCCAATCCCCCCAGTACCTAGTTGTATATTTTAGCTGTGGGTCCTTCTAGTTGTGGCATGTGGGACGGCGCCTCAGTGTGACCTGATTAGCGGTGCCATGTCCGTTTCTGGGATCCAAACTGGCTAAATCCTGGGCTGCTGAAGCAGAGTGCAAGAGCTTCACCAGTCGGTCATGGGGCCAGCCCCGGGAAGGAGATTTTTGGCTCAAAATAAGAAAGAATATTTTAATAGTTTCTGAATTATCAAAACATCTCCATTGGGAAGATTGCTCCAATTCCCTCCTGACAAATGTGAGGCCCAGGACAGGAAATGATGTGTCCAAGTTCACCCAGGGGGAAGAACAGAGCCAGGACCAGAACTCCAGCAGCCCAACTAGCTTGAAGTCAGGAGATGTGAGAAAAAGAATAAGACTACTTCAGAAGGGGGTGAGTTCCCTGTTACTGGAGGCATTCAAGAAAGTCTGAACTTTTTGGCCTGGCTACTATGGGAGAGGATTCATGCTTGCTTTGGGGGACCTTAAGCTGCCCTCTCTCCCAGAATTTTGTTGTAAAATAATGCATCACAGTGGAGTTTCCAAAAGCACAAGGTCAGGAGAATGTAAGGGGGAGGTAGATGGAGAGCTAGAATGAAATAGTGAAGATTGAAGCACAGCAGATGGCACAGCCCAATGCTTATTCCTTCCACTCTCTGCATCGACTGGGTCAGTCTGTGCATGAAAAGTGCATGAAGTGTGAGCACACGTGTTTGTGTGCATGCTGGTGTGTGTGCTGGCGTGTATGCACGTGTGTATGTTTGCATGCGTGTGAATGTCACTTTGGGTACATGAGTGTGTGCATTCACAAGTGTGTGTATGCATGTACGTGTGCAAGCACTTGTGTGTGTGCGCGTGTGCATGTGCATGCATGCCTGCGTTTGTGTGTAAAGGAAGGGAACAAAATGGAAGTGCTGAACTGGGTTCAGATGGCTGAAACGATTCAAGTTCCGTCAAAGAAAAACTGAATCATTTTATATTGTAAATATTAAAGTCTAAAGGAATTTTCAATATAAGCTTAGGCCAAATGTGTGTTCACAGACCTTTTCAAAAGATGCAAATGAAACACGCATTTCAATTCTGAATTTTCACGAAGTGGATTTCAGACTCAGGCCCTGAAAACTGTGTTTCCTGCTGGGAGAGAAAGATTTTCTCTGCAGCACTTAGCAGTTCTCAAAGAAGCTTGCTCTGTTTTCGGGGCCATTGGAGAGTGAGAAATTGGCATCTTGGGGGTGAGGGAAGGGCCGGTCTCAGGGCCAGTGGGTCAGGATTCACTCATTTGTGCTCTTGTGCGTCTCTCCAATCTTTTAAAAAGGAGCAGGCAGGGGGCGGCCTGTGGCCCAGTGGTTAAGTTCACGAGCTCTGCTTCTATGGCCCAGGGTTTCACCTGTTCAAATCCTAGGCACGGACATGGCAGCGCTCATCAGGCTGATGCGGGGTCGGTGAGCCGAGGAGTCGAAAGAAAGATTTCTTAGACTCTCAAGATCTGGCAGTAGTGCTCTTTTATTTAGAGAATAGTGTGGAATAGCATGGGGACAGGACCCATGGGCAGTCAGAGCTTCTGCTGCTGCCGCTTCTGTTGCCCCTGCTGGCATGGGGACAGGGCCCATGGGCAGGCAGAGCCGCTGCTGCTGCCCCCGCTGGCATGGGGACAGGACCCATGGGCAGTCAGAGCTTCTGCTGCTGCCGCTTCTGCTGCCCCCGCTGGCATGGGGACAGAGCCCATGGGCAGGCAGAGCCGCTGCTGCTGCCCCCGCTGGCATGGGGACAGGACCCATGGGCAGGCAGAGCTGGTGCGTGGGGACAGGACCCACGGGCAGTCAGAGCTTCTGCTGCTGCCGCTTCTGCTGCCCCCGCTGGCATGGGGACAGAGCCCATGGGCAGGCAGAGCCGCTGCTGCTGCCCCCGCTGGCATGGGGACAGGACCCACGGGCAGTCAGAGCTTCTGCTGCTGCCGCTTCTGCTGCCCCCGCTGGCATGGGGACAGAGCCCATGGGCAGGCAGAGCCGCTGCTGCTGCCCCCGCTGGCATGGGGACAGGACCCACGGGCAGTCAGAGCTTCTGCTGCTGCCCCGAGTTGAGGGTTAGGACTAAATTTAAGGCATAGGTATGTGAGTCATCTCTTTACAAGACAAAGAATATGTAAAAAAGTTAAAATGGTATCAGTGCCCCTTTGGTCTGGCCATTTGGCGGTCCCACAACTTTTAGATAAGAATCAAACCGGATTGAATAAATGGCAGAAGTCACCACTTGAATTTTATCCTTGGCTAAAGACAAAGGAGGATTTGTGGGGGGGGAGGGTCAGTTACATGAGGTTGCGAGACAGTAACCAACTTAAGTTCTTGCCTCTGGCATTGACCAAGAGCTTCTAGAGATAAGACCATCCCCCCTTCTTCCTGGCACAGAGAGGGAGGCATCTTCACAGATAGAGGTTTCCCTTAGAAATGTAAATGTTTCCCAACAAAGGGGCAAACAAATTCCACTCCTTGGAGCCTGAATCTCATCTGTAGTTTTAAAACTAACCAGCCTAAAAATCCTCATCATAAGCCATTTTAAAATTAAGCAGCCTAAAAATCCTCATCAAGGCCACGCTGAGGCGGCGTCCCACATACCACAACTAGAAGGACCCATAACTAAAAATATACAACTATGTACTGGGGGGCTTTGGGGAGAAAAAGCAGGAAAACAAAAGAAGATTGGCAACAGTTGTTAGCTCAGGTGCCAGTGTTTTTAGGAAAAGAAAAAGGAGCAGGCAGCATCACATGCATGGGGTCTAATGTTACCCTCAAGGCTGCATTTCATAGCTTCTGGGGAAAGAGCTCAAGTGCTGGACTAGATGCCTGTGCTTTCGAGTTCCAGAAGTGTTACTTCTGCCGACCAGCTTTGGGCCTCGCCCAGCTGTGTGTTCTCTCTGTAAGGTGAGGATACGAAGAGAAGGCCCGACGCCCACTGCTTGGGGGCGTTAAATGTGATCATGGAAAATGGAAATCGTTTGTAACCTATAAAGTGCTCTTGGTATAAATGCCTAGTTCATCCGGGTGGACAGGCCGGAGCCCACCATTCTTCTCCCCCCATCCCCACAGCCCCCTCCTGGACTTCCATCCACTGCCCACAATGCAATGCGAGATTTTGTGCTGTTTCCTGTGAAAGCCCATCTCCACAAATGTTGGAAGAACTTTGAGTCTGGGGACAATCTTTTTCACTTAAAAAAAAAAAACAAAATTCCTCTATTCACTACTCAGCTTGTTGATTAACTCTCCCTATTTAAATACTGATGTTTATGTTTTCAATATTTACATCATTCATTCATTTTCGTGTGTTGCTAAGAGACAAGGCCACCAAAATTACTGTCACTTAAAAAACGGTATATTTGCTAACATCTCTATCTTCTGTAAAACAAGCCGTGAAAAGCCAATAGACGTTTCTCACAGGCCTCCTAATACTTCGGGCCTTTGGCAGTCAGCCACCTCACAGCGGGATCTCTCCATGGTGGGGGTGGAGCTCAGCACCTCTGGAGAGGCTGCCTGAGATGTCTGGAGCTTTGGGCAAGAGGAGAGGGTCAGGCAGCTCCTGCAGAAGGCAGGGAGAGCTGTTGGTGCAAGGAGAGGCCTTAGTGATTATTTTCTTTAGCAGGCTTCTTTATTATTCTTGGTAGGAAATTATACTGATTTGGAGCTAATTAATTTTATTCAGTTTTCATTTTCTTACTTCTTCCTTCAGAAACATCTCAAAGCCCTCTTTTACTTCATTTGCCATCAACTCTAAGTCAACATCCCCATATCAAGATCCAAGGAAAGCAGGTCAGGGAGCTTCCCGCACTGGGTTAGAATTCTGCGGCAATGGAGAGGCAGCAGAGGGAACTTAACGAGAAGCCCTAGAGAGTCCACTTTGTGGCTCATCCAGGGACACAACTCCATGTGATAAATGTCTGTCTGACTGTCTTCATGTTACAAGAAGTAGGGGAGAGAGAGGGAGAGAGCGAGTGCAAGGCCTCCCAACCCTCACAGCACAGGACGTTGAGGGCTCTGGGCAACTGGTCAGGTCTTTTCAGCAGGGTTCTTAATGAGTCAGGGACAGCTTATGATGGTCCCCAAACCAAAGCATTTCATGAGGAAAAGTGAATAGCATGTTCTGTGGCTATCCTCCCGGCCCCATCCTCCTCGAACCCCTTGCCTCTCTCCATCTTCATGTTATC
Source organism: Equus asinus (assembly GCF_041296235.1). Taxonomy (NCBI): domain Eukaryota; kingdom Metazoa; phylum Chordata; class Mammalia; order Perissodactyla; family Equidae; genus Equus; species Equus asinus. Next base: position 10,722,534 of record NC_091809.1, read on the forward strand.
CCGACCCACCCCTCCAGCACCAGGCTGTATGTACCTGGCATCTCTCAGCCCTGATGGAGGCTCACTGGAAGCTCAAGGATAGAATGTCGACGTTGTCTGTTGAGAACTGTACTCTATTTATTAATTTAAAAAAGCATTGTTGTTAAATTTTAATGTCCTTATATTAAACAGAGCATCATTTATGCTTGTGTTAAAACAGCAACATTCCTCTAACTATTTAGTATAAAGTTATGCTCTTTAAACCTACACTTCTTTCTCTTGAGTCTGTGTGTTCTTCATGCTTTTTATTCTGCCACGAATGCTCTCTTGTCATGTCCCCCGGCCTGTGAACTCTGTCCACCCTCGAGACTCAGTTTTGTTGTCACTTACTTCTGGAAGCCACCGCCCCCCCCCCCGCCCTGATCTTGCTGGCTGGATCGGTAGCCCCCAGTGCCTGGGTGCACTGTTTTATCACTCCAGTGCACATCATTTCATGCCATCTTATCTCCTTACGTGTCTGTCTCCTGCATGCTGCTGCAAGGTCAGGGCCTATGTCACATTTATTCTGGGTCCCCCGTCTCTGCACGGGCAGGCCATATAACCGCAAGTCATGAATGTTCATTAGATTGATATTGATGCAGCATTCTCAAATACAAAACGATGGATTTAAATTCATCAAATAAGAATGCTATTTATCTTCTCACAATAAGAGTATTATGGACGCTGGTTCACTGGGGAAGCCTCTGCTGAAGGCACTGCCACTCCTGCCTCCATCAAAGAGGCGAGTTTCCTAGAGTCTCACATGCGGGGCTCAGGGGAGGCTTAGGATCCTGCCACAGGTCACAGCTCTGTGATTGCGAGAGCCTTCCTTGCCTCTTGCTTTTCTCGCTAAACCTACACAGGATGACAAGAGGAACGACAACAGCTGGAGGGACGTTGTCTGTAGAAAGAGACAGAAGGCTGGAAAACATGCCACCTCCCCCTCCCGTTCAGACCACCCTGCGCCTGGAGCACACACCTGGGAACCGGATGGGGTGACGATGCTGTGTGGTGTGAAGGCATCATGTAGCCTCTGCTTTCACATCTCAGAGCAGATTATACATCCTGAAGACCTCAGCTGGATCAGAGCCTCTGTGGAAGCAGATGGCAGTGGGTGTTCCCTCTCCAGCCTGGAAGATGTGCACTGCATTCAAATCCTTGCTAAGGATGGGGACGTCTTAGTCTGAGTTCCCCCAGAAGCAGACCCCAAGGCAAGGATTTGCATGCAAGCAGCTTGTTTGGGAGGTGGAAGCGCTGATAGGGAAGTGACTTGGGGAAGGAAAGACAGCCAACAAGGGTCGGGACTGAGTTTCCACTGTGGGCAGCTGGAGCTTCATTGTGCTTGGAACTTGTATCTCAGAACTGTCTTGCCAGATGTGTGAGGAAACTGGGCTATGTATCCATCAGCTACACTAGTTGCCGTCTGACATGCCATGGGGCTCAGAGCAGGGTCCCCATAGGTGTCTACTGCAGACAGGGTGCAACGGTGGGCTCCTCGAGCCCAGCTGGCACAATGTCCTGTTCCCACCCTGACTCCTGGTTGGATCCTTGATAGGATTGCTTGCTGGAAGGGTCTCTTTCAGGCCCAAATGTAATTCTTACAAACAAATGGCTCATTTTAATCTTAATCGTCAGATCATCAGAGTTTACAAGAGCAAGGCATTAAAGCGTTCTTGAGAAGTGCTTGATAACCCAGCTTGTATTTGGGTAGTGATGACATTGGGGCTTAAAAATGTCATGGAGCTTCTCAATTGGTTTGATCTACACTACTTGAACTTTCTAAAAAATAGTTCGATAAATGAGTTGCTACAGAAGCTCCACAACATGGTACAACTGGATTGTGCAGAACCACAATGTGTGTCTCAGTGCAGTGACACAACTTCAAAGCATAGGTGTTGGAAAAGTTTGTGGGAACCAGAGGTGTCAGAGGTGGGCCCATCTGCTCTCAGCTTAAAGCATTTGCCCTACTTGTGGACATTTTTACTGAAACAACAGTGCATATTTATCAAGAACATGAAGAGAAGAGTGTGCACACAGCGCTCTCCTTGTATGTTAACCCTTCTTAACAATGAGCGTTTGGGACTAATGTGAACATGTTCAGTTGTAAATGCTACTCTGGGAGAATGTTATACTGTTGGTTAATATTTAAGCATTTGCTAGTCTTTGGGGACCAGAATGAACACTCAACGCCAATTGAAAAAAAAAAACTTCACAGTTGTATTGCACTTGCAATTAAGTGAGACAATATTTGTCAAACATGCTTTATAAACTGTGAAGTGCTCACCCTCACTCCTCGGGCTCTAAATCTTAGCTCACAGTTCAGCCCTAGATGTGAGTCACTCATGGTGGAGATTGGGGATCTGCCTATGAAGGTTCCAGGAAAAGAAATGCTGGCTTGGAGAGAGGACACTAGTCCAGATGGGGGAGTAACCTTGATCCCGGCAGGAGATCCAGAGGAGAAATGGGCTACACTTGTGTTTCCATCACTCCTGTGAGAGCTTGCCAAGTGCAGAGCCAAGGGAGCCAGCTCTGTTTCAGAGGGAGTCACTGCTCTTGTGATGTTTATGGCAGCTAAGGACACTGTAATGTATTTTTGATCATGAGCACATGCCCACAGGTCCTTGAGAGAGTGGTTGAATTTGAAATTAAAAACAAAAACCTAACAAATAGATCCAACCAGGTTTTCCTTTTTTTTTTTTGAACACATTGCTATTGCTGTGATGGCATGCTGGACAAATTGTTATATTTCTCCTCTTTGCAATCTTGTTCATCAAATTCCCTTCACTCTCATTATCTTCCACTTTGTCACCGATCACTTTCTTATAGCTCTCCTGACAATCTCTCCCAAGCCCACTGTGCAGACTTACTTTGGGGCCTTGTATTTAAAGGTAACTGAAAACTGTGCCACCCAATGCAGCTCAGGCTGTGCTTGATTTCAAGTTGAGACATCCAAGAAGGGCAGCCAACTCCCAACCCTGTGCTTGGCATGCTGGGTCTCAGGGGACCGCCTGAGGCGAGAAGGTGCAGCCTCTGCCCTCAGGAGGCTCACTTTTAGAGAGGCCAAACCAGCACCTTCCCTTTATCAGGAGGGCACCAGCTTTCCCTGAGACCCACAGCAACTCTCCCTCAGGCCACAGCTTGCCTCTAAAGGGCAAGGAGGCTAGGGAATGAAATGTTGAGTTTTCTACTCTTTAAAGATGAGAAAGACATGGGAGAAGGGGGTTAGGAATGGGTCTTGAGTAAACTAACTTACAGTATCTTCCCAAAGAGGATAATCCCTGTTTTTGAAATGAGGAAACTGAGGCTCAGGGAAATGAAGTATTTTGCTTATTGTCACATAATTGGCAAGGGAATGAGCAGGATTCACTGTGACTCTGTCTGACTAAAGAGCCTGGCTTCTAAATCAGTTCTTCTCATTCTAGACATCTGCTGACTCTGTCCCTGTACTCCCAGATTATTGCTGCTGCCCCCAGTGCATCACAGGAAAATTTCCACTTAAATACTGTGTGTTAGGTGTGACAAATAGAAACGGCAAGCAATAGGATATATTGGAGTATATGAGGAAGCCATTTGGTGTAAACATAATTCGTCCTGACCTTGTTTTTCCAAAAGGGCCTGACCTTGTCTTTTCAAAAGGGCCTGAGGGAGGCCATTGAGCATGCATTGTATATCTGCTTTAGATGTTCCCTATGGCAAGAACAAAGGCCCTTGAGATAAAGGTGCAACTTCCCACCCCCTCCCAACGTTGGCATTTCCTTAAGGATTAAGCATCTTTCCTTAGGCAAGGAACAGATTGCTGCGCTCACCTGTGACCACCCAGCTCAAGACAATAGACTTGTCTCCTGCTGTGCCTGCTGAGATAGCAGATGCACTACCTGCTGTGTCCATCAAGCACCGTGCCTACAGGGCAATCTTGTGACTATTGTGGGAGGGACATTTCCATCCTATGTGAAACACCCTCTTTGGGGGTATATAACCACTCTGTATACCTCACTTCTTTGGTGCCATTTCTTCCTTCGGGAAGAAAGGCCCCAGGCCATGGTCCTTACATTTTAGCTCAGAATAAACTCTCCCAAATTTTCATTAATAGATTGGTTATGGATTATTTTCGTCAACAGGTGCTCTGGTGTTTGGAAAAGATACTCTTCAAAGTTTTGGAATTTCTACTGTAGAGTCTTTGCCTTTTTGTTCATCCTTTCCTTCCCCCCCCTCCATCCCCCCTTCCCTCCTTCACATATTTATTGAACACCTGCCGTGTGCCAGACATTGATGTCTGCTGCTCTGCCTCAACATTCAAGAGCTTGCTGAAGAAATAAATATTTGCTGTCTGGTATAATTCTTCTGCCCCTATGGAGAGAACAATGGGTTTGTTTGTCTGAAGTAGAGGCCATTATTCTCATTTCTAAGCCTCTGTTCTGAAGGCATCAATATGGCAGTTTTTCGAATGAAAAAGAAAAAAAAAAAGCAGGTCCTTTCAGTGATATTAAACCTCTTAAATAACAAGCCTGTAATTTGTAGAGGGAAAATGATTCCCTGAACGTATCTTATATCCTGAGTTCCGAATTACAAAGTTCTCACCGAAATTGGTTTCTGCCCAGGAGGAGATAACGTCAGTCAAGAAGGTTGCTTCCTGATCAACACTGAACTTCCACAGGCACAACCTGGAGGCCCCACCCTGCCAGAGCCAAAAGAGAGAGGCTTCCAGCAATTTCCCTTTCCTGCCAGGGCCTTCAGCGAGCATTCCAAAGAGAGAAGACAACAGCGGCTGTGGAGGTTATTAAAATTCTCTGTTATTTTCAGCAAGAGTTACAAGGAAGCATTGGAGGAACTTGCAGATACTTGAGGTGCTGATGACCCTGGGGCCCAGCTCACTTGGCTAGGGCATTAGTGAGAGCCGGGCACATCAGTTACAAGGACAGAGCTTTATCTTATAAAATGAGATGATGGCTACTGACTCAGGTTAAAACAATCAGAACTGCTGATGAGCCTTGCCTAATACTGAGTCTCTCAGTAATCGTCCTAATTGTTACTCCTAGAAATCATCTCGTTGATGTTGAAGGGTTTCCATACACGAGATGGGTGGACTAAGACTATTGCTGAGTCTCTTAGCATTTGGAGAGAACCATTCTCTTGGGGAACAGGTCTCTCTTGCAACTCTGTCTGCCCTTTGTAAGCACAGCCCCTGCCATCACTGCAGCTCTCAGCAGTTTCAGTGCCCTCCAAGCCAGCAATTTCTTTGTGCCCCTGGAGGGAGCTGGAGATGGAGTCAGCTCAACTGTACTGACAAGGAAGCTGACCTCAGAGACATTGAATGGCTGGTTTCAGATCCCATTCTCATCTCCTGGGGACACAGCGGACTGGCCAGGTATGGCCCTTCTGGCTCCAGCACTCTGGGGACTGCTCAGGAAGCATCCCTGCACCTCTAACTCAGCATGCTGTGAGCACATGCAACCTCCTCAAAGAGGCAAGAGCCTCTCAGCTGCCTGGTGGCCTGGCTTGTCTGCTGCTTGTGTAGTGAAGTCACCGCGGAGAAGCCGGAGCTGAAAGCTCAGACAAGGTGCAGAGGGCACTCAGCTTGCCTTTGAGGTTGCTCTCCAACTTTAAAGCTAGGAAATATTCCAGGCTATTTTGAGAAATGACCTTTTCAACTTTTTTAAACTTTTATTTTTAAAGACCATCTCTTCTTGATGCTTTTTAGATGAAGGGAAAACACCTAGGAATGCATGCAGGAGCTTTATGTTTGCAGCTTATGAATGCGCTCAGAAAATAAAGACTTTCAATTTTAATGTTCTTTAGGGTCTACAAGAATTCTGGATTCTTCCTTGCTGTCTTTGGTTTAGCAAAATCACCTACTGTTTCTTCACACACACATCCCTCAACCTGCCTATTCTTCAATTAAAAGTCAGAGCATCACACCTCGGTGCACGGAGGATCACAGGACATTGCAGCTGGGAAGCTGCCTTGTGACAGAACAATGTAAGACATTGCTCTTCCTTCCACTGGGCTTGTTTGCATCCCAAGAAAGCAGTGCTGTCCGGACTTCTCTTGCTTTCTTGGCACCAAATAGAGTGCTTTACAGCAAACTTGTGGACTCTTCCAGGCTACCTTTCCGCCTTCAATATGTCAAATATCTCAACTTTTATGACGTGCCGGATCAGCTCTTGGTGGATCAGCTGTGGTCTTTCTTTCCTATTCTTTTAATGCATCAAAACTATACTTGTTCCAGGGCATTTTTCATGTGCTTGCTGTGCTCAGATCTCTTCTATCAGATGTTCACAGGGCTGAATCCTTTGTATCCTTTGGTCTCAACTGGTTCTTGTATTTCACTGCCTCACAGATACTGTCCATGACTGCCTGGGTCAGCTTAGGGCAGTAAACTTAACTCATACTGGCTTAAATGAGAAGGAAATCTATTGGCTCACACAGCAGGCAGCTCAGAGGCAGTGAGGGCTTCAGGACTGGTTGAACCTGCAGTTTGATCATGGCGTCAAGGACCCAGATTTTCCCCAATTCTCTGCATTTGTGGTGTTGGCATCACCTCAGGATTTAGCTCTCCCCTCAGTATCAGCCATGCTACATGCTCTTTCAGTTACATTTACTAGGAGAGAGAACCTGGTGTAGGGAGGAAGACATTTCCTCTACCCTCTCTGGGTTCTTCTGGCTGGAGAATGAATTACATTCACATGAGACAGAATAACAGGACAAAATGAAACAAAGCTTTATAACACGTATATATGGGAGAGGTTCAGGCAACCTAAGCAACTCGCCAAAATGGCAGAAGCCACCACCTTAAATACCATCCTCAGCTAAAGACAAAGGAGGATGTTGGGGCGGAGGGGGAGTCGATCATGGGAGATTACCACACAAGTGCAGTAAACAAGATGCAGATTTAAGTCCTTGCCTCTGGCATTAATTAAGAGTTTCTGGAGATAAGGTCATCCCCCTCCTTCCTGGTACAGAGAGGGAGACACCTTTACAGATAGAGATTTCCTTTACAATGTAAATGTTTCTTAACAAATGGTACCTAAACTCTGCTTTTCAGAGTTGCTTCCCTGTCTGCAGTGTTTTTAAGCAACCAGCCCAAAATAATCCTCATGCTAAAGAGACATATCTTGGGGTGGCCAATTCCATTCCCCCACACTGGCTTCTTGTACTCTCCTGAGAGCAAGAAAACAACTTGGCCCCAAATCTTTGGCAGTACTCTCCTAGTGTGACACACGTTAGCTCCTGAGCCAATCACTGTCCAGGGGATGGGATGACCTTTCAAACAATCAGGCCCATCCCTTGAGCTGACTTTAGTTTCCCACACTGTGCTCATGCTGCCCTGTGGGGAAGAGGGGGAATGGACATGGTGGCATCAGCTTCAACATGCCCTCATCAGTGGTTCTCAGGCACTGTCCCCTAGAATCACCTGGGAGCCTTAAAACGATCAGCTCCCAAGCTCCTCTCTAACCAGTTAAGTAGGAACCTTTGTGGGCGTGGGTGTGGGCCCATGGTTCCCAAACTTGGCTGCACGTTAGATGTCCTTGGGGAGTCCCACCCCCAGCAGACATTCTGATTCGATCAGCACGGGATATGACTTGGGCATTCCCAGGCAATTCTAATGTGCAGCCAAGCTTGGGTACCACTGGCCTAGGCAGTGATGCATATATGCATGCATACGTATATTTCAGCTTACCACATTTTATTTTTTAATTCTTTTTTTGGTGAGGAAGATTGGCCCTGAGTTAACATCTGTTGCCAATCTTCCTCTTTTGCTTGAGGAAGATTGTTGCTGAGCTAACATCTGTGCCAGTGTTCATCTGTTTTATACGTAGGCCACTGGAACAGCATGGCTTGATGAGCAGTATGTAGGTCCATGGGCAGGATCCAAACCCATGAACCCCAGGCTGCCAAAGTGGAGCGTGTGAACTTAACTGCTACTCCACCAGGCTGTCCCCTATGTTTTAATTCTTTAACAGCTTTATTGACATATAATTTGCTGTTGTTAGTGCCGTCAAGTCGATCCTGACTCCTGGCACCCTGTGTAGACTGGAACCCTGCTGGGTTTTTTGTTGTTGTTCCATCCTCCCATCTTCTACTGCTACATCAGGGATATAATTTATATGCCATAAAATTCACTCATTTAAAGCAGATAGTTCAATGATTTTTAGTATCTTTACAGAGTTGTACAAGCATCACCACAATCTAATTTTAGAATATTTTCATCATCTAAAAACTAAATATCTCAACAACTAACTCCCCATATCCCCCTGCCCCCATTCTAGCCCAAGGCAAACACTGATCTACCTTCTGTGTTTATAGATTTGCCTGCTCTTGACATTTCATAGAAATGGAATCATTCACTATGTGGTCCTTTGGGACTGACTTCTTTCACTTAGCATGTTTTCTAGGTTCATCCAGGTTGTAGCATGAATCAGTACATCATTCCTTTACATTACTGAATAATATTCTAGCATATGGATGCACTGCACTTTGCCCATCAACCGATGGACTTTGGGGTTATTTCTATTTTGTGGCTTTTGTGAATAATGCTGCCATGAAAATTCATGTACAAGTCTGTGTGTGGACATGTAATTTCATTTCTCTTGGGCAGATAGCCAGGAAGAGAATTTCTGGGTCATTTGGTAAGTCTATGTTTAACATTTTGAGGAATTGCCAAACTGTTTTCCAAAGCAGTTGCACTATTTTACATTCTTACCAGCAATGTGTGAGGGTTCCAATGTCTGCACACTCTTGCCAACACTTGATATTGTCTACCTTTTTGATCATAGCAATTCTAGTGGGTGTGAAATGGTTTGATATTGTGGCACACATTTCTCTAATAACTAATGACATTGGGCATCTTTTCATGTGCTTATCAGCCATTTGTATATCTTCTTTGGAGAAACGTCTGTTCAGATGCTTTGCCTTTTTTAAAATTTGTCTTGAGCTGTAAGAGTTCTTTGTATATTCTGGCTGCAAGTCCCTTATCAGATATACGACTTGCGAATATATTCTCCCATTCTGTGAGTTATCTTTTCATTTTCTTGTTTCAATTTTTTGAAAAGCAAACAATTTTAATTTTGATTAAGCCCAATTTATCAAGTTTTTCGTTTATCACTTGTGTTTCTAGTGTTGTACCTAACAAATAACTATACATTAGCATATTTTAAAAAACCTTCCCAGAGGATTCTAATACGAAGGCCAGGTTGAGAAATCTTGCCCTATGCTGCTTCTATAGCTTTCCCAACTCTCACAGCCACAAAGACAAGTGAACCAAGGTAGTTAGTAGTCTGGGAAAATATCCTGATTATTTGTTAGTATCCTTGTTTATTTTCTGTCTTCTTCTAATACAATGTCCACTCCATAAAACAAGTGTTTTGTGTGGTTCCCTGCTGTATTCCCAGCACAGGGTCTGGCACATGGAGAGCATCGGATGAATGAAAGAATGAATGGGCCCACTGAGCTGATCTTCCCTGCCACCCTCCTGTCCCTTCTTGCCCCAGCGGGCTTCCTGCCTTTTATTCCCTGTCTCTGTTGTTGTCTATCACCTTCCTCTTCATCCAAGCCAGAAGTCTGGGAGTCTTCCTCATCCTCCACATCTAATTGGTAACCAAATCCTATTGATTTCCCCTGAACAGAGAGCTGTTGTGCACACACACAGTGCCTGCGTTGCATCATTCCTGTCCTTTTCCGCCTTTCTTTGAATTTCTCGTGGGTGGAGATAGAGCCCTCCTGGCTTTCTGTCCTTAGCTCTTCACCCAGCACTGGGCACAAACAGGGGCTTAACATGGCTGCTGAACTGAACTGAACGCTTGGGATTTGGAATGTGGGCCTGTGAGCTGGACCCAGTAATCAAGGACCCTTTGTGTGGCAGCCCCAGGGCTGTTCTCTCTCTCTGATGAGAGCTGAGTGACTGAGTCTCTGATGGGGTGTCGGTGGCTGTGAAAAGGTGGAGAACTGTGTTAAGGCTGGAATGTTGAGGTAGTGGGAGACCTTCCAGCCACTGGGAGAACCGGGTGTATCTGTAAAGAAAGTAGCAAATACTCATCCAGAACGTTGGGGGAACTTCTGTGAAGTGACAGTGAGATGTGAAACTTAGCACATGAATGAAGAATGCTTCCAAAGGATCAAAATTAACCCCACCGTAAGGCTTGGCCTTCCTGCTGCACAGGAAGAATCGTGTGCACAGGTAAATTGGAAAGGCGTTCGGGGGACAGAGCCCTTCATCTTGGAAACTGCAGCATCTCAACATGTCAGGTCCCAAGGGGACCCGGGCGAAGATGAGAACAGCAGGCTCGGAATCAAAGGTCCACTTCTCCTGTTTTCAACACATTTCTTGAGGAGAATCAATCCAGCCAGAACCTCTTTGGAGCCTGAGGAGGCAGCAAGAGAGAAGCTCACTGGATCAGCTTTTTTTTGGTGATTTTTAAAATCCAGAGAAGGAATTGGCTTCATTTTGACAGGAATAAAAAGAAAAGATTTGTACCAGGCAAACTGTTGTGCATTTGCTCAGTTTCCACGGTGTGAAGCTTAATGGTCACATCTGTTCCCCACAACTCCCTCCCTGACTGTGGGAGCTGCTCTGTGACTCTGCGGTGGGGCCCGGGAGACAGGGCTGCTGTCAGCACTGCTCAGGGTCCAGTCAGCAGTGCTTCTGCAGGTGCATGCGGCTCTGCCCCCAGGGGCTTCTGAACTCGGGCGGGCCAGAGGCGCTGGGCATGAGCAGCCCCTGAGCCGCCCAAGCCCCTGGTGCCTGGGGTTTGAGAAGCCCCAGCTTCCCCATCCCTGGGGGCTGGGCTTTGAGGTTAAATGCCCCAGCTTCCTCATCCCTGGGGACGGGGGACATGGCTGAGCCATGTTCCACACAGTGCCCCAGAATTTTCCGGGGGGATTAGACCCCAGTGGCCTACAGCGGTGACCAGTGTGATAACATGCTCTCTTGTAGCTGCCTTCTTTCCCATGTCTCACTTCCACACTCCTGGTGTCACCCCGTCCTCGCCTGTCTCAGGGTTTACTTCCTGCTAAGACAACAGAGCAGGAAGTGCGCCTGCGGGTGGACTGATGTCCCTTCCCCTTGTGAAGCCCACCTTGTCCCCGCGTGTCAATGGGCTTTTCTGCTGTCCCTGGGGAGCCAGGACAAAGTCTCTGAGAGGCACAAGTCCCCCCGAGGAGATGAGGGTCATGCCGCAGGGCAGTGTAGAAGTGTGACGAGCTTGGTTTTGAAGCCATCTTGTTTCTTAGCAGGTTTCTTGAGCGAGCAAGGCCAAAAGGCGTATGCAGGTCAGCTTCAGGTGACGCGGGGAGGCAGATGCTGCGGACTCAGAAACATTGCTGGTGGGTGCTGCCAGGCCCGCAGCTGAGCCTCTGGCTTGTAATCCTGCGGCGGCTAGCTCTGGGAGGGAGCAGGCTTTTCTTGTTGAGAGACAAAAAATGAGAAACAGTGAAAGAGGCTTTCTGTTCTTACTCATTTCCCTGTGGGTCTGTTGGGTCCTGGATTTTGTCATCTGCCCTAGATGAGAGAACAGATTGTTTTTCCCTGGACCGTCAGAAAGATGTGGTAGAAAGGGCTTTTAGAGTTTAGTGCTGTCAATATCCTGACTTTTTTTAAGAGAAGCTGGAAATTTGGATTTTTACGTGAAATCTCTCCATTTTCATGTGTTGGCTCCCTTCCTTCTTTTCAAAACTGTACAGGGCAAAACAGAATTAAAACAAAACAAGTCTGTGGGCTGACTGAACACTTGGGTGACCAGTTTGTGACCTCTAATCTACAAAGTTAGGGGGAATACTGTTGAACAGCGAAGTGAAGAATGAATGGTTGACTTTTGTGTAGTGAAGAGACGCACTCCGTTCGTTCACAGATGTTTGCCATGTGTCTACTCCATGCTCATCGCTACGCCAGCCCCGGGATTCAGAAGTGAGTGTGGAGCAGTCACCCAGGCCGAGGCCTCTCCTGCAGTGGAAGGCACGGCCTCGTCAAGGTGCACGTGGTTGAGTAACAGCACTGCGTTTTCATGCGTCTTAAGCAGAAAGGAGAATTCAGTGGAAGGAACCAGCAAAACTGTGGCTCTCGTGGAATCCGTGGGCAGCCACACCTCATGGGAACCTGGAGTCAGGGCCTGCAAAATCAGCATGTTGTCTCTCTCTCTCTTTTTTTTTTTTTAAAGATTGGCACCTGAACTAACAACTGTTGCCAATCTTGTTTTTTTTTCTGCTTTTTCTCCCCAAAGTCCCCCGGTACATACTTGTATATTTTAGTTGTGGGTCCTTCTAGTTGTGGCATGTGGGATGCTGCCTCAGAGTGGCCTGACAAGCAGTGCCGTGTCCACACCCAGGATCCAAACCAGCAAAACCCTGGGCCACCGAAGGGGAGCCGGTGAACTTACCTACTTGGCCATGGGGCAGCCCCTGGACCCTGTCTCTTGAGCCCTCCTGGCTTCCTAGTCCCTCGCTCCTGGGCAGACTGGCTTTCTCCATCAGGCAGGCACATGGACAGAAGCAGGGTCTCTCCTCTTCTCTGTTCAAGTCACAGACCAGGGTGACTGCTCAAAACCCCCAAGAGCCAGTGCTGAGTGGCTCTGCCCTCTCATCCAGTTTCATTCATACGCGGCTCCCGGGGACCCAGCCCTGTGGGGGGTGGGGGAGAACAGAAAGGGGACACTGATGGGAAGGTAGGCTCCCAGGGAGGAGAGACACTTGGCTCACTCGGTGGAGCATTTTGAGCTGCAGTGAGCGGCCCGGTGTTGACCAAGCCCTGCCACAGAACCATCAATGAGATAACCACGTCCTCGGCTCCCTTCAGGGAGGCTGCATTCTCTCGAGTGGAGACACGAAGACAGAAACCGCAGGGCAATCCGACATAGGCAGAGTGTCAGGGACAGAAGGCACCTGGCTGGCGTCTAGAAAGCGACCAAGGAGGTGATGGTGGGAGAGACAGCCAGAGCAGGAGGGTGGGGAGGGGCTGTCTGAGGAGCTGGTGTTTAACTGAGATCCCACAGGTGAGAAGGAGCTGGAGGCACAAGGTCAGATTCAGGTTTTAGACAGATGGCTCTGGCAGGAGGAAGAAAGGGGTTTTCTCTCTGTGATCTAGGAAACAAAGCTCACTGAATCAACCTGCCGCCAAGCGAAGGACATTTACAGGGTCGTACACCAGGTGACCTTGTCATCTTCAATCAGCCAGACTTATGTGCATCTTTGAGCAGTAAAATTAGCCTTCCCTCGGTGGTATTTCAGCGTTTACAGTCCGCTCTCACCTTCACCAGGTGTTTGTCCTTCTTTGAGGTGGGCAGGGCAGGAACTCTCTCTCCACTTCACAAAAGAGGAGACTGGGACTAAAAGAGACTATGCCGTTTACCCCGACTAGCAGGCGTAGAACTGAGCCTTCTTCCCGCCTGCCCCCGGGTCGAGAGTGTGGGGCTGCATTACTGAAGAGAGTGACACGGGCCCAGAACTATGGTGCTCCCCGGTCACTCTGCTCCGTGGAATCAGTAGGACTGTGGGCCTGGCTGCCTTTCTTTTAATTTCTCTCAGAGCTTAGCAATGGGACCCCCAAAACCATAACACTTTCCCCCCAAAAATACCCATATGTTTGTCCAAACTTTTAAAAAATCTATTTTTAAAGACTTTTTTTCCTCCAGGATAACGGATGCTGGAAGCTCCTTCTTTCATTGCCAGGTGTCATGTGCCTGAAGCATAAGAACGGCCTCCACGTCCTCTCGTTTTCTGCACGTCCTGCTTTGGGTGCAAATGGCACTGATGAAGTTTCTCTTAACCGAGCTGTACATCAGAATCTCCTATGGAGCTCCTTGAGAACGCGCATCCTGGGTCCCCCAGACCTGCTGGGTCGGGGCTACTCCAGGAGGAACGGCGGCGCGCACGCAGGGTTTCTCCCAGGCCAGGCGGGACCCCAGAGCTGCCTTCCGCGCAGACTGCAGTTATAGGAGCAATGGCCCACAAGAGGGCAGCCAAGCTCCGTCTAACATGTGAAAGGAGCCTGTTCTGACAAAATCCGCATTGTTCCTACAACCTTCCAACAGACAGAGGCGAGAGGTGTCTTGAGCAGCGCGCCTTTTCCTAATGGGCACTGGGGTACTTTCCAGGTTCGTGTTACTACAGGCTTAGGTCTTGGCACAAAGCGCTGTTAAGAAGCCGCGAGCTGCACTTCCAAGAGCGTGTCTGAAGGACGCAAGTTCACGGGATGTTAAAGGGTGTGTGAATGAAGGGCGTGGCCACATGTATTTGGCTCTGAAAAGTCTCGCAGAAAAGACCCCAACGAATTCCTTAAACCCAGCTGGCTCAGTGTGCCTCGCGAAGCTATGGGAAGGGTGGCGTCTGCAGCGTTTCCACAGCCCCCTGAGCGTGACCTGCACCCTGGCCGGCACCGTCCAGACCGCCTGCGGGAAATGCGCTGAGTTTGTCCTGTTGAACTGCTGTGAGGGACTCGCCGTGGAGCTGCGTCCACACAGCCTGCCTGCAGCTGAACGAGTTTACGGCCCGGCATCCCTTGTATCCAAGCGTCTTGGGTCGCCCAGGGCAGACAGTGAGGACTGAGAGTGAGCTCAGGCAGGAAAAGCTCGCCCCTGCGGAAGCTCGCTGGTCCCTGAGTCTTCAGAGAGCGGGCGATGCGAGCTCCTGTAGGGCTCACCTGGCACCTTCGGCTCCCGAGTCCTGAGCGTCAGAGACTGCAGAGCGAGGGACCCCCAGCAAACGGGGGCGGTGCTCCTCCAGGAGCGTAGATTTTGGGATTTTCCAAATAGCAGTCTGGGCAGACAGAAAAAGCTGCTAACAGGAGAGGTGCCATCCTTCCTGCGGTCAGACGTGTCCTTACAAACATGGTGAGAGCAGAATAAGGAATGATGTAGAAAGCCCTGAGAGGAGGGGCCTGACATCCAAAACTGTGTCACAGGCCACTCCATCTGGGAAGAGGTCTGAGATACTCCAGAGACAGAGACAGAGACAGGGAAAGAGACAGAGAGAGGCAGGGACAGAGAGAGACAGGGACAGAGAGAGGCAGGGACAGAGAGAGACAGGGACAGAGAGAGGCAGGGACAGAGAGAGGAAGAGACAGAGAGAGACATGGACAGAGACAGAGAGGCAGGGACAGAGAGAGACAGACAGAGGCAGGGACAGAGAGAGAGGGACACAGGAAACGGCTTCTTCGAACAGCTTTTTATTTTCCAACTTGGAAAGGAAGAGATAGGACTGAAGTGGTGTTTGGGAAGCCAGTGGGATGCAAGATGCCACTGGGTAGGTAATCAGACTTCACAGCCAGAGGCAGAACTCTTACTCTGAAAAACAGAGAACAGCAAGTGGGGGCCAGGGTCCTTGGCCCAGCTTGGGAGTCAAGGGCTGGAGGAGAGTCGTCACAGAGCAGCGTAGCCCATGCAGGGCCGGGAGCCCTGGTCCAGACAGAGCGTTCCTGGTGCCGAGGCCTGCGGGCGCCCTGAGCCCGGGGTCGGGGGCTGGCCCTGTCTGTCCGGGCACCAGAGGCGGCCCTCTTCCCTACGAAGCTGACCATGCATGAACTGTCTGACCTGCTCTCTGGGTTCTTGGGAACCAGCTGCAGAAACCGCACATCACACACTGAACAAATAGTGCAACTTCCCCACGGGACCGTTCTGCCGTGGAGGGCCCACCCAACCGAGCGTGTCGGGAACGACTGCTGTCACTTGGGAGGTGGTTTTTAGGACAGACAGACAATTGTGCAGTTTTAATAGTTGTGATTTACTGTAAGGTGAATTAAAAACATATAAAACCTATGACTATGTAAGAAGTCATTAAATATATGCCTTTTTCATATGTTTCATAAAACTTTGACTTCTTTCATAAAACCTATAATTTTTTAATTAAGCCAAATCTTAAAAAAGCGGTTTGATTAAAAGTCAATTAAAAAGATTTTTTAGATAAATAACAGAAGAGGGGAAACAAAGATATGGAGGAAACTGGGAAGGCGGTTTGCAGCGGCTGAAGTTGGGGAAGCCCCAGGCTTGGGAGCCTGCCAAGCCTGATGTGTGTTAGTCGTTAGCTGTGTGACCTTGGGCAAAGTATTTAACTTCTCTGTCTCAGTTGTCACATTTGGAAACACCCAGGACTCTCTGATATCGATTTCCTGCCAAGCAGCAGGCCCCGGGGGGGGTCTCAGCTGTGCTCAGCCCCCACCTGCCCTCACAGGGCCCCCTTTCAGGTTTGACAGGATGGAGCAGGAGGCAGTGAGGCGCTGTGTCCAGGCCTGCAGACCCCAGCCCCTGCAGACACAGCCCGCGGGAGCACTGTGGCTGCCACACGTCCGTGCTCCACCATTTCGAAGCCACCATTCCGTTCGTGGGATGCAGCTCAGCTCTCCCTCTGGGTGCTCTACCTGGAAGGCCTGTGCCTCCTGTTCTCGTCCCTGAGGATGCCCACGTCCCCTCCCTCTGTGAGCAGCACGGGGCACGAGGAGGGGCGGGCCGGCGGCTTCGGGAGCCTGTTCCCTCCTGGCCTCTGCGCCATGGGTGTGAGACACAGCCAGGCAGTCAACAGCACTCCCGCCTGTGACCCTCGGGTGAGAGAAGCAGAGTTCACCTTCCAGAAAACAGGACCCCAGAAGTGACCTTCCCACGGGCAGGAAGCCGCGTGCCTGTTTTCATGCACCATCTTCTGTCCGGAAAGTGAGCTTTTAAAAATCTTTGCTAATTTGATATTATTTTGCTTTTTGTTTCTTTATATTAGAGCTGCTGATCTTTTCCCACGTGTTTTTCATTTTCATTTTCTTCTCTTTTGTGAATTATTTTCGTCCTTTGCCACCCCCCCCACCCCCAATTGGGAGTGTTTGTGTATTTCTTTCTGTTTTGTAGCGACTCTTTAAAAGGTAACTTTTTACTTTGAAAAGTTCTGCTTAACCTTGCTTATCAACATTTACATACACATATATTTAGAGAGAGAGGGGGAGGGGGGAGAGGGAGGAGCGATTTTAAAGTCCTTGTCTCTATTTGCTCTGTCATTTCTGAATCTGTTTTTGTTGAGTGATTTTTATTCTTGTCATATTTTCTTTTTGCTTTGTCTGTCTGTCCTCCAAAAGTTTATTATGAAAAAATTTAAACATATATCCACCACCTAGATTCTATAGGTCACATTTTACTGTATTTGCTTTATCACATACCTATGTTTAGTATTTTTTAAATTAGATGCTGGACATTGTGAGTTTCATATTGCTGACTGCTGGATTTTGTTGTCTTCTTTCAGAGAGTGCCCGGCATCATCCTGGCAGGGAAGTTCCTGTCCTTAGGTCACCTGGGGTTACTCTGACCCCTTTGGGACTGTGCTGCTTTGTTAGGCTGCGGTTAGAGCACCTCCCCAGGCTGGTTTTCTCCTACTGTTCTTGCGTGCCCCTTCTGGGCTCCAGCTGAAGGCCCTGGATGTTGAACAGAATCTCCCCCTCCTCCTGGTGGAGTGCGGGGGCCCCCAGCCAGAGTGTGATTCGGGAATTGTTAAGCTTACAGCTCCCTGGTCACCCTGTTCCCACCTCGTGGGCTTTCTTCCGGAGCAAAAGAACTTTAGTGTCTAGCAGCAGACGGGAGAGCACCCAGCTCAGTGTGGGGCTTTGGAATTCTTTCTTGTGTAGTTTTCTCCTTTCTGGTTCTCTGCCCTGCAGAGGAACCAGAAATTCCAAAGCTTCTGCACCCTTGAATTTGAGCTCTGGAGAGAGCAGAAGGAAAACATGGAGAATTATTAAACCTGCTTCAAAACCATTGTGTGCAGTTATGCACTGAAAACTACAGAAGTCATTCAGCGGGCTCTAGTGTCAGTGTGTAGTTCCTTCTCACTGCGGGCATCGTCAAGACCCTCAGCCTGGCGCGGTTCACCTTTGTCTAACGCTATTTTGTTCAAGCTTTGCTGCTGTTCCTCTGTGTCCTTCATTTTCTTATTGTACATGCTCTCAATTCTGAGTGTCTCCTTTTATGTTAGTGCTGTTCTTTCTATAAAATTTTTCATAGGGGCTGGCCCCGTGGCCAAGTGGTTAAGTTCACGTGCTCCACTTTGATGGCCCAGGGTGTCGCTGGTTCAGATCCTGGGCACAGACATGGCACCGCTCATCAGGCCATGCTGAGGAGGTGTCCCACACAGCACAACCAGAAGGACCTACAACTAGAATACACAACTATGTACTGGGGGGCTTTGGGGAGAAGAAGAAAGAAAAAAAAGACCAATTAAATCTGGATCTTTGGTGGTGGGACCCGGGGCTCCTTTGTCTATAAAGCTCCCCAGGCAATTGCAGTGTGCAGACAACGTACGGGACCAGTGTTCCACGGTCGCCTCACCATAGGCCTCACTGCCCTCCATTAGGGCGTGCAAAGAGCTGTCAGCCAGTCACTGCCATGAGGGATGGCAGAGTCTGGTTGTCCTTGGGGGCAGCTGTCACTCATCTCTGCTCTGTGACCGAGTGCTTCTTGCTCAGGTGTCTCTGCGTGCTATCCTTTGTTGATATGAAGGCAGGGAGAAGGATTTGTTCAGCCCTTTTTGGTGGGAACTGTCACTCCCAAATTATGTTTGGGTTATGGTAGGCGGAAACTTGGGCACCAAGAGCCTTCTTGTTTCATACAGTCAGCAGCCTCTGTGGAAGCTCAGTGCTGGTTCTCTGCTATTTTCTCCTTCTATTTTGAGTCGTGGTAACTGGGTGAGGTAGGGGTCATTTTAGGGGTGAGAGATAAGGATGCATAGCATTGGAGAACAGTGCTCAAGGTCATGTGCCCTGTTACTAGGGTCCCAGGATTTTTCCTTTTACTCCAGGGCTTTCTGTCCTACATGGCGTGTCTCCCCTGGACAGGCTCTGAGCAACGTGTGGATCCTCGAGAGAAAGCCTGGCCTGCTGCAAAGTCATTACAGCGCTCATGCAGGCACTCCGTCTGTGTGGCCATCAGTTCTCCTTATTCAGGTCTGTCTCAGTGACCCACTTGTACTGTTGGTCATGTAAGGCCTGATGAGATTTAGGGAACAAAGTCAAATAAGCTTGGAGAAAGAAGATGGCCCCATCGACATTGACAGGAGAGATGAGCCTGCTCAGCACTGCTGTGGGAGGGTAAATTCAGCCACTTTGGAAGAAAATTTGGTAGTTTCTATTAAAATGAATGGATAAGTCCTGGGACCCAGCAATTTCACTTGTAGATGTCCATTCTAGAAAAGCACTACCTGGTACCTTGGGCAGGAAGCATGAACAAGGCTGTTCATTGTTTGTAATAGTGAAAAATTTTAAACAAGTTAAATATTTCTTAACAATGGAATTATTATGCTGTTAATTACTAATACTGAATAATATTGGCATGATATTACTGTGAAATACTACACACAAGTTAACAATAAAATTTATGTGTACTAATATGGAAAGACTTCTAAGATGTGTAGAGAAAACAAAGTTGTAGAAATGAAAGCGTGATATGAAATGATTTACATAAAACAAAATGAAGAAATAAAATAACATACATATGTAAATGCATAGAAAAAGATCTGGAAGGAATAGATACCAAATTGGTAACAGCAGTTATTTCTGAAATGGAGAGAGGGGTAGGGAAAGGGTACCTTAACTGTGTGATATTACTTTAAAAATGAATGTTTTAGGTATCTAAACGATGGTGAATTGTGGTTCCCTTGAAAAGCAAGTGAGCACCCGTGAAGCCACGCTGCTCAAGAAAGAAATGGTGCAGCCTGGGAGGGGTGAGGGCTCCAGCACTGCCTCCTGAGAAGAGTGAACTCAGAGGAGCTTAACTCATCTTTCCCCTTCCCAGACCCATCATATGTTTAATTTGGTTCAAGAGCCATCAAGTGAGACCTAAGAGGATCAGGAACGATCTTGTAATTGTCTTGATTTTAGCGAAAAGTCAAGTGTGATTCAGCAGGCAAATGGCACTTGACTTTTCCAGAGTGCTGTTCGCCGGGGTTCCTGGTCCGCTCCTTGTTCTCTCAGTGGGGTGAGTGGGGGCTGCACCCCGTCCAGACCTGCAGGCCGAGCTGTGCCGTGAGGGAGCTGAGGTGCCCTTTGCGGCCTTGTGGACACCAAGGCTGGACTCACGACAGGGTCACCTGGAGAGGACTTGCTGACTCTCATCATGCCTTCTCTGCCACCTCTCTTGCTCTTCCCTCCTCCTAAAATGCTCTCCCAGCTTCTTTCTAGCTACCCAGCTCCCAAGTCTCTGCTCAGTGTGCTCATTTGTTGGTTTGAAAAATACTTAAGCTTCTTAAGAGCAGGGCATCTGATCTGTTTTGGTCATGAAAGTACTTTAAACACTTGTCACAGTGCCTGGCACAGTTGGTGCTCAGCAAACATTTGTTAAATGAATGAATGAGCTATTTATCCCATTCCTGCTGTGCATTAGACTGTGCAATGGGGGCACAATGGAGACCAATTCAGACAAATTTCCTGCCCAGGGAGTTTAGCAACACGTGAGAGAGAGATGGTGGGCAACCTGCTTCATCAGGGAGAGGAAGGC
This sequence comes from Equus asinus, assembly GCF_041296235.1. Classification (NCBI taxonomy): domain Eukaryota; kingdom Metazoa; phylum Chordata; class Mammalia; order Perissodactyla; family Equidae; genus Equus; species Equus asinus. The sequence goes on from NC_091809.1 coordinate 10,742,993, forward strand.
CTCCCCAAGGACATGGCATTTGTGATAGAAGCTGAAGGATGAGTAGAGTTAGCCATAAGGCAAGCTAGGAAGGGAATTCCTAGCAGGAGGAAAACCAAGCGCAAGGGCCCTGAGGCAAGTATGAGAAATAATATAAATAGAAATAAACCCAGTGGTGGGAGGAAGGGACAGGTGGCAAGAGACAAAGGTGAGGACATGGGCAGGGTTGCATCATGCAGCCTTTAAGTCTTGAATTTTGACTTCCCATAAGGTATAATAAAAGGCCTAGTACGTGCCCGCCACATGGTAGACCCAAAATGACATTTATTGTTGTGTTTAATTTCACCCCTTTTAGAAACTCTCCACTCTTACCCTAATTTATTTCAACACACAGTGATGTTTCCAGTATTCATGTCATGTGGTCTCAACCACATCATGCTGTTTATTTGTCTGCCCAGCAGACTTTTCTTTAGTGACCCTCACACTCCGCCACTCCATGTGGTTTTGGTCAGGTTGCCCTTTCTGGGGTGGGTCCGGCATTCAGAATGACCAGTCAGAGTGTCCCACAGCCCAGCTCAGTGACTCCTGGGGGGAAAAGGCAGGCAGCCCAGAGACAGCAAACCAGGATTCGTCTGGGGATTGACGTGGATGGCAGTAGTAGATGGCTCTTTCTATCCTCCAGTATTATGACTTCGCGGAAGAGCATATCCCGGCCAGTGCTTCTTTCTGCTTCTCCTTCCATTTCCCCTTCCTGCCCCCTTCCTTGAGAGCTCCATGCTCAGGAAGATTTTCTCTGTGGAGCCGTAGTGTCTTGGTGACACTGTTTGCATCTGCAGATCAGTCATGTCTGAAGCATGAAGCATGAAGTGGACCCACCGGATGTATAAGAATATAATATATTGCTCTAATTTATTTTGTGTGTGTTGGTCCTATCTCTCCAGATAGACAGTGGGCACTAATAGACAAATTCCAAGCCCACTGCTTCTTTTTTCTCATCCACAGTGCCTAGTACACTGCTAAGCATACAGCAGGTGCTCAGTAAGTGCCTATCTGGTGATTAACACAGAATCTAGGTCACTGAGCTTGGTAACAATATGATGGATCATTTCACTCCCGAATTAATGAGTGGGTTGTGAGCGATTCAAAATCCAGGGTCATGCTTCAATTTCAGAGACACTCCAAGAGCTGAAAAATCGCTTCTTGGATTGTCCGAAATACCATTTTTACCCACTCGCCAGGTAATCAGGTGAAGGTGAAGAAAGCTCAGGATGTAATGGAGTTTTGAGGCAAGCAGAGCGGGGGACGGGCATCTGGCCTCGTGCTGTGTGTGGGGTATTTCAGGTCTCCAATTCTTCCTGTTTTGGAGATGCACTTGTGTTTCAGTCTCTTTAATATATTGGAAAGAATGAGACTGGGGCAGGAGAAACTGATCACAATGTTGCCCTTCAGCGACATGCCCGTGGCCTCCTGAGATGCGCCTTGGGATGCTCTGCCCCTCCCCTCGCTGTGGCCTGGTTGTCGTTCTGTCAGTGCCACTGGCTGCTGGCCCTCAGCCTTTCCTTTATTAGAAAATCCTCGGGAAGAGGGGTTGCTGTACTTGCTTACTAGCCTTCTTGATTACTGACATTGATGTAATTTTTTTACATTGTGCATGTGAATCAAATTGTTGGAATAAATCTAAGCAGAGGGTTTTCTATGTCCAGGGAACATGTTGAACCCAGTCATGTGGGCAGTGCAGGGGCAGTGGGTTTCAATCTTACCACCCTCACCAAGCTACCTTTTTAGAGGCAAAAACCAGGCCATCATGTCAAATGGCCTTTACAGGTCATTGAGCAGAAAGCCAGGATGTTGCAAGGCAAGTGGGGCAGACTGAGGGTGGGAGACTCTTGGGTGTCTGCTCAGCTCTTGGCAGCCCCCTTCTCTGATACCCCCGTGTGGGGAAGTCGCCCAATAACCTCGTTGCTGCTGCTGCCACTTCACAACTTCTGCTCCCCCTCCTCCTCCCTCTCTGGACTGTAGGTGCAGAGGGCTGAGGTAATCCCCCTCAGTCCTCAGTGCGCCCCTCTGTGTTTGAGCACGGCCCTCTCACCTTGGGCACCTGTGCTCCCTGTGTCCTCTTCTTGCCCCGCCCCTCTCACTGCCCAGGTGTCCTCTTGAGTGTGAGATGTCTTCTGGAGGATGAGTGTCCTTGTGGAGCCGCTGCAGCCCTCTGCATGTGTTTTTAGTTTACACAGTTGAGCTGGTTCTCCAGAGCCCGGCTGCTCAAAGCGTGGTCCTGGACCAGCACATCCCCTGGGGGTCGTCAGAAACCCAGCCCCTCGGGCCTCCCCACACCTGCGGAGGCAGACACTGCAGCTTCACAGGACATTCATGCTGGGGAAGCTCTGATCTAGGTCTCATTCTGTTTCTTCCTTTCCCGGCTCAGTAACATGTGCTCTATCTGTGCTCCTCTGCGTGCATCAGTCTGTGGCTCCTAATTGCTTCATCTCCCTGACATTCCTGCACGTGCTTCTTCTCCGCTCCCCAACGACAGGCCCCATCTCTGCTGCCATAAGCATATTGCGACCCTGCCCTTCCAGCCAGAGATTGTTCTTAGTTCCAAGTTGGGACAATCAGATTCTTCCTCTAAGGAATTTGTGTCTGAGTCTGACATGTGGCCCCTCAGCCTGGAGTTGTCTCTCTTCAGAGGAAATACAAACTTAGAAGCTGTGGAATGAGCACAAGCTGGAAGAACAGAGCAAGGGAGAAGCCACAAAGAGAGGAGCAGAGATGAGAGACAAATAGAAAGTTCTGTTTCCTCCTGCAGCCTGGCTTCCAGTGGGTTCCTGGACATACTCTCATGCCCTTAAAATGTACCTTTCCACACCAGCCCCGATGGCCTGGTGGTTAAACCTCAGAGTGCTCCACTTTGGAGGCCCAGGTTTGGTTCCTTGGCATGGAACCACACTGCATGTCTGTCAGTAGTCATGCTGTGGCAGCCGCTCACATGAAAGAAAAGAAAGAGGAAGATTGGCAACAGATTTTAGCTCAGAGCAAATCTTTCCCAGGGGGGGAAAAAAAAGGTATTCTTCCCTTTTTTAATTTGAAATATTCGCCTTTTTTATTGTGATAAAATGTACATAACATAAAAACTTCTGATTTTAACCATTGTTAAGTATTCAATTTAGTGACATTAAGTACATTCACATTGTGGTACAACCATCAACACCATCCATCTCCAGAACTTTTCATCATCCCAAATCGAAATTTTCTACCTCTTCCCCTTTTCTGAGGCCAGCTTGAGTTGGTTTTTATTCTATGCAAACCATAGATCATAAATCAAACACCAGGAATCAGGAGTGCTGGGTTTGTCACAACTCGTGATGTGATCTGAAACAAGCCTGTGGATAGAGATTTCTAATCTCTAAAGAAGGAACATGTCATTGGGTCAGGAGTTCTTAACCCAGGCTCATAGACAGGCTTCAGGCAGCATAGGCACTCCCTGCAATCGGGTGAGGCGTCTGCTTTAACAGGTACATATTTTGAGGGAAAGGACCAATAATTTTCATCAGCCTTTCAAAGTGTCTCAAGAGCACAGAAACGTTGCACATTGAGGGTTTTAGGATCTCTTCCTTTATTGAGTGACATTAGCCCTGGGGACACACTGCTACCTAAAACACAGCCCCTGCCTTCAGTGAGTTCAGTTTCCAGAGGAGAAGGCTGCGGGCGGTGAGGGGAGAGGTGGGGAGTGAAGGCCGATGAAGAAGTCACTCTGGCCAGATGGGGCCTCCTTTGGGTTCTGCCCGAAGACCAGTCCAGTCTTCAATAAAAGCCCAGGGAAAGTGGGGAAGAAGGGTCAAGCTGTGTCCGGGGGACTTTCTGCAAGGCCAGCAAGGGGATCCAGCTCTGCCTGGTCTCCCTCTGACACCCGGAACCTCTCTGAAGCTCCTTGGGCTAAATGAGGAAACCCACACACAACACTCAGCAGCGGCGTTCACGTGGCAGTGCTCAGGAAGTGGGAGGTGTCATCATTAGGAGGCAAGGCAAAGGTTGAGAAAATGCAGGGTTTTTAAGCTTGACATAGTCTTTGAGAAGAGATGTCACAAGTTGGAGGATACCTAGATGAATGTCTGTGGCCAGCTGGCATGTTTTGTTTGGCCCAAAGTGTTTGGAAAATGAAAAGGTATATTTGCTTTCAACAATGAAAAATGAGAAGATTTTGCAGAGAAGTTCTGATTTTCAACTTTTAAATTTTTTTGGAAAAAAATTAGCAGGAGTGACAGCCCTGGGCTGGAGCTGAGCACGTATGACTTCCGCATGTGTCCTCTCTGTGGCCGCAGCCCGAGCTCTTTCCTGGCCTCCACTGGGCGGCTTTTCCTGCTGATGTGGCCGGCCTGGCCTCTGCAGGCTTCGCAGCTTATGACTTCTGTCCCAAAGCCCCGTGTCCAGTTTGCATTTGGGACGTGAAGACCGTGGGAGAAGGCTTGAGCAGGCAAAGGCTGAAAGGATAGAGACTCTTAAATTTAATTGAATATTATAAAAGAAACTTTCCTTGTTATTTTCTTAGATGGAAGAAAATTCAATCACCAGGCATTGGCCGCTTGTCTCAATTCCCTGCCAGAGCAGCCCTAGCAATTGCGCGGGAGGCTGTGTCACGAGACCCTGGCTGCTGCCGCCACCAGCTCTGCCACCAGCTCTGCAGACCAGGAGCGCCCCACGTATGGCATCAAGCGACAGGAGAAACAGCCAAAGCTGCACACCAGCTGGGCTAGGTCCACAGAGGCCCTGGCTTTTCCGGTGGCTGCAGGAGGAGCTGGCTAACGGTAACATTGATGGGGGGTCGGTGAGCTGAGGAGTCGAAAGAAAGATTTCTTAGACTCTTAAGATCTGGCAGTAGTGCTGTTTTATTTAGAGAGTAGAATAGCATGGGGACAGGACCCATGGGCAGTCAGAGTTTCTGCTGCTGCTGCTGCAAAGTTGGGTGGAGAGTAAGGCTAAATTTAAGGCATAGGTATGTGAGTTATCTCTTTACAAGACAAAGAATATGTAAAAAAGTTAAAATGGTATCAGTGCCTGTATGGTCTGGCCATTTGGCGGTCCCACAACTTTTAGATAAGAATTAAACTGGATTGAGTAAATGGCAGAAGTCACCACTTGAATTTTATCCTTGGCTAAAGACAAAGGAGGATTTGGGGGGGGGGGTCAGTTACATGAGGTTGCCAGACAGTAACCAACTTAAGTTCTTGCCTCTGGCATTGATTAAGAGCTTCTAGAGATAAGACCATCCCCCCTTCTTCCTAGCACAGAGAGGGAGGCATCTGCACAGATAGAGGTTTCCCTTAGAAATGTAAATGTTTCCCAACAAAGGGGCAAACAAATTCCACTCCTTGGAGCCTGAATCTCATCTGTAGTTTTAAAACTAACTAGCCTAAAAATCCTCATCATAAGCCATTTTAAAATTAAGCAGCCTAAAAATCCTCATCAACGTGACCTGTGATCTGCCAGTGTGGGCAGTCGGAGCTGACTTTGACCTGCAGAGGCAGATGGAGTCAGCAGACCTTGAGGTGCCTGTCCCGTGGGCTGTGCTGAGCCGCGGCTCCACGCGGCCTCTCAGGAGGGCGCTGAGTGACTGCGCAATCAGCTGTGTCTGCTGTGGAGCTGTCACAGCTCGCGGCTGCAGCGCTGGCTTTTGTTTCTCCTTGTCCCTGCCTCGCTGTCCTCATCCTTTCCTCCCTGCCATCACACCTCCAACAAAGCTTTAGCATTTAAGCTTTGCCACAGGCTCTGCTTTCTAGGGAAGATGGAATAAAGTGTATATCTCAGGCAACTTGTAAAATCCTGGAAAACGTTAAGAAGACAATAAAATAACTCACCCGCAATCCTCCATCCGGTGACAGCCACTGTGAAAATGCTAGAGTGTTGGAGGCTTCTCCTCCCTGGCCCTCCCTCCCCCCGCCCTTCTGTCTCTGTCATTTAAGCAGGATGGACAGAAGAACTCCAGCTGGGAAGAAATGACTTGAAAAGGTATGGCTGAGAGAGCGCTTAATACTTGTCTTGCTGTAACAAAGAAGCTTTTGTAATGAAGATGCTAAATCAAAGAGCAGTCAATTAAATAGCACGATGGGAAAGAGAGATTAGATGCACAAAAGAATCCCAAGATTGGCAGAAGCACCCTGTCCTGGAGGGGATTCCCAGAAGGAAGGCTGTGTCGTCCCCACCAACTGAGGAAAGGAAGAAAGCTCGGGGCTGGGGGACAGAAGGACAAAGGCTATGACACAAAGGTGCTCGGGGTAGCACCTTTTCTGGCAGAAGAGAAAGTACGAGAGAAACACTGGCTCAGAGGCCAAGCACTTGATGGAAAAGAAGGAGGAGACACGGGAGAAAGGGAAATAATGCAAACTGAGTTGATTGTGTTTACGAAAAACTCCTATGATTCATTGTACTTTGAATTTTCATAAGAGGTTGTTCGGCAATGGGGAGAACGAATTGTAAATAAATATGTACAATATGTAAATACATTTATAACAAGACACCTGTGAGTGTCAAACGACCCCACAGTTCTGAGGGCGTGAAGCGCTCTGTAAGGTGTAGCTGAGGACAGCAGCACGGCCCACACCAGGCTCCGCAGCGCCTCACCAGTGCTGTTTGCTCCTCACTTCTGGAGGTGACTCAGGCTGAGTGGCAATAAAACTTTTCGGGAAATGTAGTTTTGATTGACCCCAAAATGATTTTGCTTCAAAATTCAAGTCTGGTGAGCATGGTGTGGAGTTTACACTCCTCAGGAGAACTCTATAGATTTTCATATTCCATTTGCATCAATAGCAAGATAATTTATCTTGATTACAGGGAGTACTGAAGGAAGTAATTGTCATGTGCTGCTCATTACAGTGCTTCCAAATAAATTGAAAACTCCAAAGATACAGAGGGTTTAAAACCAGCCACCAGGCACGCACAATAGCATTTGCTCTGATAATCAATAGTAAATGACCCATGCATTGGAAATGCTTTCTTAGAGTGATCGTAATGGTCTTTATTTCTTTCTTTTCCAGCTCATTAACAATCGGCTTTTAAAAACACCTCTGAACTTGAGCAGCCCTTTCCCAAGAAGGGGCTGCATCTGTGTGTCTGAGCACCTAGTGCTACCGCTGGGTCCCCTGCAGAGCCCTGTGGCTGTCTCAGAGGTGGTACTCTGGGGGCCCTGTACCAGATCCAGTCCTCAGGTGTTAACACACATTTTGTGCACTGCTTTAAAAAAATTTGAATTCATTACCAATATTTAAAAATCAGGAGATTTCACATGAGAAAACAGACTTCTGGTTTCTGTTTAAAAATCAGAAAAACTGGCCATACCAGGTCTGATTTTCCCATGACAGATGCTGCTAGGCTGAGAGGGACTGTCTTTCCCCTAAGTGGGCATGAGCTCCGCAGGGAGCACGTTCCCCACCCTGCCTGCTCCACTCACTCGGGTTTCTGTCTCCTGGCCTCTGTAGGCATCTGCCCTTGGCATGGGACCATCACACCACCTCCCATCAGCTTTCACACCTTATAGCCCCACTGTTGTGGGCTGAATTGTGCCCCCCAAAACTTCCATGTGGAAGTCTTAACCCCAATAAGTCTTAACCCCTTAAGCCCTGACAATGTGACTATATTTGGAGATAGGGCCTTAAAGAGATGACTAAGGTCAAGTGAGGTCATGGGGATGGGCCCTAATCCAATGGGACTGTGTCCTTATAAGAAGAGGAGATTAGGTCACAGACAAGCACAGAGGGAGGACCCTGTGAAGACAGAGGGAGAAGACAGCCGCTTGCCAGCCAAGGAGGGAGGCCTCAGAAGAGACCCACCCTGCCGACACCTTGATCTCAGACTTCCAGCCTCCAAGACTGTGAGGAATAAATGTCCGTGTGTTCAGTCTGTGGTGGCATGTTATGGCAGCCCCAGCAAAGTAACCAGCACTCTCCACTGTGCTCAGGAGAGTGAAGGCTCCTCCTCAGGGCCGATTTTCCTAAGAAGCAGGGAGTTGTGAGTAACAAGCCATCGCCATTGTCGTCCTCCTCATCCTCGTCCTACCATCTCCTCCTCACCTGTGTTTGACCTTTGCCAAGCTCTTTGACATACTTTTTGTCAGAATATCCACTAAACATGCCCATTTCTTTAGACAGGAAGGCTGAGGCCCCAGGAACTGGCGGCTGCCCCAGGCGCTGGCGCTCGCAGCAGCAGCTTCCTGCAGGCCTGCCGCCTGCCTCCTGCCTCCGCCTGAGGTTGGGAGAAGAGGCCAGAGCCAGGTTTTGGCATTTCAGATGGCTCTAGCCAGTTGCTCCATGCCTTGGAGCCCCAAAAACTGGGGACATGGTCAGGAAATCTCACCTTCTGACAGGGATGCCTCCAGGAAACTGTGCGGAGTGGCTGAGGGAAGCCCTCTGTGGGGCAGTGAGACTTATTTGCAAAGGAAACAAGGTATTTGCCAAGTCTGCTGCAAGGCAGCCGTGGTGCTGGCCTGCCTGGGCTTGTGTTCTGGAATGTGTCTGGGGGTGGCTCTGAGCGTGGATGCAGACATCAGACAGGGGCGCTGGTAGAAAGGGGTGCCCAGAGTCCTGATCCCCAGATCCTCACCCAGCCTTGACCCAGGCTGCATCTGCCTCTGCCAGGAGGCCCGGGCTGAGATGGACAGACATCAGAGCGGCCCGCTGTGTGCCCCTTCCCTCAGCCACTCCTGGGCCTGACGACTCCGGCTTCTCTGGGCCCTGCGTCTCACTCCGTCCGTGAGGAGTGGAGAGCCGGGCAGTGTCCTGGTCATTCTGACTTAGCATTCACGCACTCTCTGGTTGTTGGTCACCTCTTGTGCCCACCTCACAACCTCTCAGCCTCGCCAGACTCCAGCCACAGCCCAGACAGACTCTTTTATGGGCTTCTCCTGCTTCACATGGGCAGTACCCCCCCTCAGACATGCACCCCTTTCTGAAGGCTTTGCAGAGACGGGGTTCTGTTATCAGGGGTGCTAGGAGACACCTGTGGCTGCCCCACGATCTGCCCAGCCACCCTTGGTCCCCCATTACTCCTTGCATCTCCATTTTCAGGCCCCTTTGCTTTGGGCTCCCTCCAGGTCTCTGACTCATTTCATTCAGAGGGCTCTCTGTCCCCCACTCCTCTGCCTGCCAGAGACTCATTTATATGACCGTTTTATCATCAATCATTCTATTATTGTATCGTTTATATGGTCTCCTGAAGACCGGCCCATCCTTTCAGCCCACCTTGTGGTAGCCAAGAACGACGAGATGCCTAGACATTTCAAATCTTTCCGTGTCTTCCTCCTCTCCAGTTTTGGGGAGGCGAAGAAGGCAGCTTAGAGATTTGATTCGGTATGTCATAAGAGGTATGCCACTTTTCCCCTTCACTCTCTAACCTCAGAAATCTTTAAACAACAGGTTGTAATTGTGTTAAAACTCACTCAGTTTCGCTTAACCTCAAGTAAATTTCACCAAGTGCCTCCTCCTTACCAGGTTTCATGCCCAGCAAGTCACAGTGAAGTAACTGAAAGTTACAGACAGCGCTGTAACGCTAACAACACTGGTGTGTGCCAAGCGCTCCGGAAGCACGGAGGAGGGAGGAAGGCTGGGGGCTGTGGAGGTGTCAGCTTGTCAGCTTAGTCCTGTCCTGGGAAGCTACCCCCTTGCCTTGGCCCTCCCCATCTCGGGAGACTCAACAGGAGTTAGTGTCACCTCATCTCCCTCCCTCCCTCCTGTCACTGTGTTTTCTGGAAGAGAGGCTGTGAGGTCTCTGCCATGCACAGCAGGCTGGCATTGGGCTCCACTTTTCCTGCTTTGTCATCCCCTGATGCTGGGGTTCCATTTTCGGGAGCCCGTGGTGGAGGTAAGTGAAGCGGGGAGAAATACTCATTTTCATTGTTTGAGGAGAGACTGTTTCTCATCCTTCGGGAGGTCGGCTGCTGTTGGAGCCTCTTGGCCTTTCTGCTTAGAAAACAGCTCCTCTGTGTGCCATGTGGGGAGTCTTCTTAGAAAACAGCTCCTCTGTGTGCAATGTGGGGAGTCTGATGAGGAAGACGATGTTCAACCCTCCCGTGGACACTGCTGAAGGCAAGGCCACTGGTGGGAGGAAAGGCCCTCCGAGCTCCACCTCTGAGGCCTTGGCTGTGTTGTGAGACCTTCTCATCAGTGTCTGGTACCTAAGAGCCCCTCGGGGGCACGGGGCAGAAGTGCCAGGCTAGCAATAGGGTTGCGCTTGATGCATCTTGAGACTCTGTGTGTAGCATCCGCGCCCGCTGAGCCTCTGCTTATCCACCATCAAACAGGGGAGAGAGAAGACTCAACTAGCAGGCTTGTGTGCTCCCATTTGGGTCCTGACGTTCCGGGCTCTTGGACAGGCTTGAAGTCAAAGATGATAGAATAAGTGAAGAGGAATAATGCAGACATGAACTGAGATGGGAGGAAGAAGGAGGGGCCAAGAGAGAGGGACAGAAGGGGAGAGACAGTGAGAACAATCAGAGAGAGAGAGCGAGCAGATGCACAATACAGAGAGGGGAAGTAAACATGAATGATTTGCTGCTTCTGTCTTCCCAGAGCTCCTGGGACTAGCGCTTTCATCATCCAGTTCATTCTGGCTCCTGCTGCCTTCCTCTCTGGATTGCAAAGTCCTTGAGGGAGATTTAGCTAGACCAGGGGTCCTTAACTCTGTTGTACCATGGACCTCTTTGCGTGAAGTTAGTGGACCCCTTCTCTGAATGACTCTTTTTTTTTTTTAAATGAGTACTTTTTTTTTAATTGACTTTTTTTTAAAGATTTTCTTTTTCCTTTTTCTCCCCAAAGCCCTCCAGTACATAGTTGTATATTCTTTGTTGTGGGTCCTTCTAGTTGTGGCATGTGGGACGCTGCCTCAGCGTGGTTTGATGAGCAGTGCCATGTCCGCGCCCAGGATTCGAAACAACGAAACACTGGGTCGCCTGCCCGGAGCGCGCGAACTTAACCACTCGGCCATGGGGCCAGCCCCTGAACAACTCTTTTAAATGCACGAAGTAATACACACAGGATCTACAAAGAAAATAAATTACTTTGAAATATCATTATCAACATAGTAAAATGCAATGTAACAGATATGCTTCTCTGTTACTGTCTTAAAGAACAGGCTGTAGCAGTGGGTCTGACAGGAATCACAGTTTCAAAGTAGTGCTCGGTGTCAATGACACAGCCTGATGTCCGCCACTCTGTGAGGGGATGTGGAACCCTCTGGGGTGTGTGTGGATGACCAAGTTGCAGTCTCTACTATTAAGGAAATCCTAAATTTCAGTTAGAGGTTAGTGAACACAAGAGTCCTTTCCTCACCCTTGTTCACAAACTCACTGGATTCTACCAATGGACCCCTTGGTGGGGGTCTTTGTTCCCCAAGTTAAGCTCCCGGTCCGCCTCCCTGCCTTCCCACCCCATCACTTGCTGCCCTCTCCCCGGCTCACTGTGCCCCAGCCCCCTAGCCTCTGGCCGTGCCTCTTTGACTCCGTCAAACTCTTCCTAAGCCAGGATCCCCACACTTGCTGCCCCTGCTGCCCGGAAGACCCCTGCAGCCCTTGGCCTCCTCACTCCTCCCACATCTCACTTCTCTTCCTCAGAGCAGCCTTCCCTAACGTCCCAGGCTGGATTTGATCTTTCCTGTTTTTCTTGCTACAGAACTCAGTGCCTTGCTTCTGTAGTACTTATCACAAGTTACAGTTGATCATCAAACCAACAAACACACAAATAAACTTATACTGTCCATGAAGACCCTAAGCTCCATGGGATAGTGACCACATCTGGTTTGCTCTTTGATATAAACCCAGCACTGGCAATGTGTGTGACCTAGCAAGAGACCAGTCAACAGCTGGAGAAGGGATGAATGAGTGAGCGAATGAATGAAGGGCTGGGACGCTGCCTCGTTTGTTTCTGTACCTTCGGTGCTTGGCCCCACGCCTGGCACCTGGTACGTATGCATTCAGTGATAGCTGAATGAATTAAAGGCTAGCTGGCCGGGTAGAAGGTTGGGGGGCTGGCGGTGAGGCCTCACAGATGTGTCGGGGCCCAGCCCAGCCCCCAAGCCAGGACACTGCCTCCCAGGCTCCAGATGTTTAACTTACTAGATATTCCTTTATTTTTTATTCTGTCCCCCTCTTTCTGGCTTCAAAGTGGCTGGTCTAGGGGAAGAGTTTTGAGCACTCTGCCCATCACCGTCAAAACCATCCCGTGGGCTGTCTCACCGTTAGACCCATCTCTTGCGAGGTTTGGTTTCTTGAGGAGCTGGGGCCGGACTGTGATGTGAGGCTGAGTCTGCTGGAGCAGCGAGCTCTGTCTCCGCTCGGGATCTCAGTGCCGGACTCAGCCATCCCCTGGCGACCTGCTCATGGTTTATTTCTGAGTTCTTTTGATTCACATTGCCTCTGACAATTCCTTGCTGCTGCTCAGTGACTGAGTCAGCTAGCTATCTCTGGGCAATGAGACAGGGAGGCTGGGTGGAGTGGTGACAGCAGGGGGAGAGAACCCAGAAGAGAGCCAGGGAGAGGAGTGGGCATGCAGGCCCAGTGCTCCGTCTCCGTCACAGTGTCTTCTTGACTAGGGCGGGAGTTTGTCTTCTTCTTAGCAGCATGCACATGATTGAGTCCTGATCTTTCCCTGCTAAGAAAAAAGACATGCCAGTGAAATTAAGGCAGAAATCTAATATTCATGAAATGCTGATTACCCACAAATAGGATAGTGTCTTAAAGTATATGGTGTCAGAATTGCAAAGGGTTTTGATAAATATGTATGTTTACGGGCCCAACAGAAGTGAAATAAAGTCTAGCTGCTGAATAATTCCACATGAAGATGTGGCAGAGAGCCTGCGACAGCCCGTTCTTCATCGGGTGTGGGTCCGGTGAGCTGTGACGCTCTGACAGTCACGCGTGGTGTGCAGCACTCCAGAGACCAGCAGATTCCCTCACCAGCCAGGGACAGGGAAGGGCTTTACTTTGAAGTAATGCAAATACCCAAATTATTATTTAGCTTATTGTAGCTCTAGTTTGAGCCCCTTTTCTAAGTGCTAATTAGGTTATTCAGAGGGACTGTGGAGGGCTGATTAGGTACCTATTGGAATTAAAAGTTTTTCTCCCAAATGAAATGAACTGGATATTGTTAAATAAAGCACTACGAACCAGAAACTGGTTGCCACTTGCATTGGGCTGGCATTTATGCTCCCCTTTGTATTCCAGGTCCTTTGGGGGAAACACCAAGGAAATACGTTTGAACAAGTCCCCCCCTCAAACGTTTTCCCCTCGTGAAACCAAATGCATTCTACCCAAGTCTTTTCCATTAATTAAATACGTCTCGTATGACTCAAGGAGAATTTAATCCACAAACTCTGGATTAATTTCCTCTTCAGACATCTGTGTGTAATGCTTCTTTAGAGGAGCTCTCTCACCTGCTTCCAAATGCTTTCCTTCAAGTGCTTTTGGCTGCAGGCGAGGAGGTCTGTAGATCCCACTCCGGCTCACCGACAGGTCTGAGCACTTTGTTGCTCCCAGTTTTCACCTTTGCTGCCACAGAATGTGTTGAGTACAGAGAAGCGAGACAGAGGAGGGGCTCTGAGCTCTCAGTGGGGGCCTGGAGTGGCCCCTGGGCACCCAGTGCACCGCTTTATCACAGCCTCCTCCTCACTGGGCTTCCTGGTTCCAGTATTTCTCTCCCTTCGATTCATCCTACCTAGACCTACTAGATGGGCATTTTTTAAGTGCGCTTTTGTTTTTTCTCTTCCAGGAGTAAAGTCTCACTCTCCAAAGTCCCCGTCCTCTTCTCTCTGGTGCTCTGGCCAAGCCTCTGCTTCCTGTGTAGAAACAGGCCAGAGACCTTCGCCCTCAGGGGCTTTGCTTGGATCCCCCACTGTCCAGAAGTGGAGGGCTTTCACTTCCGCACAGCCCCGGGCCCCAGCCTTCCAGGAACCTGCCCCAGATCCTCGCTACGGAATATGTTTCCCCTCCTTAGCGGCATGTTCTCCAGTCAGAAGCCACGGGGGAACACACGTGTGTCTGACAAGCTGGGTTTCTTACTTGATTCAGTGAGGAACAATGCCCACCATGGAAAAGGGGTGTCACAGTAAGAGCATATTAGAGTCCGGCCTTTGGTTGGGCAGTTTTGGGGAAGGACATAAGGAAGTGGATGTTCTGGATTGGGTGCTGTCAGAAAGCAGGAACGCTTTTAGGATCGGGCATCTTAATAATTCTTATTGATAGGGAGGGCAGACTGGAGCTGGGGCAACGCTCGCTTTGTGACTGCTAAGAAGTAGCAGTCACTCGTCTCAGCCAAGAGAGGGGCGTGTTAGGTGTTGTGTGGGCTGCACATCGACCCTGTTTTTGTCTAATTTTATCATCTCAGAGTGACTTTGTCTGATGCTGGTGTCCTGTGAGATTGTTCACATCCAACAGGAGACTAACATGGTCTAGCTATGAATGACAGACCAGTTCTCAGATGCCAGGATCTGCTTTGTTTCTTTCTCGTTTCCCCCAGAGCACTCAGCCAACTCTTTCCTTTTGCACCCTTCACCTCATGTTTTATGCCACAGTCTTCTATGCCATGGCTTTTTTTCTTTTTTGCTGAATTTATTAGTTCTAGCAGGGTTTTTTTTTTTTTTGAGGAAGATTAGCACTGAGCTAACTGCTGCCAATCCTCCTCTTTTTGCTGAGGAAGCCTGGCCCTGAGCTGACATTCATGCCCATCTTCCTCTACTTTATATGTGGAACGCCTACCACAGCATGGCATGCCAAGCAGTGCCGTGTCCGCACCCGGGATCCGAACCAGCGAAACCCGGGCCTCCAAAGCGGAACGTGTGCACTTAACTGCTGGACCACCAGGCCAGCCCCTATGCCATGGCTTTTTTATTCACCTGATTCCATGAGCTCCCTGAGGCCAGAGGTCAGCCTGATCCATGTCCGTCCCTTTGCAGTGCCAAGCCTGAGGCACTTCCTCTGCACAAGCAGACACCAGTGAGCATTGAATTAGAAAATGGGTGGGAAAGCTTTGAGGGCTGAAGGAGTGAGAGTCTCACCACCCCTTGAATTGCATATGGCACCTGGGACGAGTGACACAGTGAACCATTATTGCCCCTTCCCATCTTGACATGGATGGGGCTAATGGATCGTCTCTGTTTGCCTCTCACAACTGATCCACTTTCTGCTCTTCATTCTGCTGGGGTCTCAGGAAGCTGACCTGGAAAGATTTCATGAAAGGGGTTTCCTGTGCTCTAGCTTTTGGTTGGTTTTGGCCAATGGGAAGCACCAGTAGGAGACTGGAGGAGGGAACAGGAGGGGTTGGGGAATTTATTGTCCAGGGCTGGCCACAGCTGGCAGTGGTTGTGTCCTGAGGGGTGGCCCCTCACAGCTCTCTCTCCAGGTTCTAGTGGACAGTCCTTCTCCTTGCCCTTGCCTTAACCCTGCACTATCCCTGCAATCAACCCATTGGTTAAATTCTCCTGAGAATTCCATTTGCATGCCAGCTGTTTCCTGTTTCTCCTTGGTCTCAGTAAGGACCAACACAATCAAGCCTTCACGTTAGCTCAGGGGGAGAAGCCACTGGCCCAGGCCACAGAGCCCGGAAGCAGGGAAGCTGGGATGGGAGCCTCAGCCTCCTGATTCCAGTCTCACGAATTCCTCTCTGACCCTCCGATTCAGAGGGAGCCTAGCTTATCCCGTAATCAGCTCGAGTGGCTTCTTTTATTCCAGACTGGTGTTTTTCAATCTGGAGTCATGAAACTGATTTAGAGGGTCATGACCTAGAATTAAGAGAAAATAGAAGAGAAAGAGAGTGCATCCCACATAGTAAAGGTGAGTATTGTTTTACTAAACTATGGCTTTGGTTATGTTTGTTTGTGTGTGTGTGGTATTTGTATAGAGTTGCAATTTAAAATGTATCTCTTACTCTGGGCCACTGTCCAGAGAATTTGAAAGCCCTTGTACTAAAGAGAGCAGCAAAGCCCTCCCAATCCCTACGTGAGCCATGAGGCTCAGCCTCAGCAGGAGCAGAGCCCACTTCTGTGCTCCACGTGCACTGCGACCCTCCGTCGGTGAGTGCCTCCTGCAGGTTTCCTGGATGCCTGGACCCAAGAGCCCCCTTCATCCAAGGAGCAGCCTGTGGCCCTGCCATCCCGAGAGCTGTGCTTTGGGGAACACCAGCCAGGGCCTGCCCTTTGGGTGCCCCTGTGCCGATGGAGGCTAGCCAGGGAGGCAGCAGACTGGGGAGTGGGCAGGAGCAGGAGGAGGGAGAGTTGGCCGTGCGTCCCATACCCGTGTAATCAGTTCAATAGTCACTGGGGCCTCCTTCCAGAATCTTGGAATGCACACACTGATCCAGGCTTTTATTCATCCTTGTATCCCCAGCACTAGCACAGTAGGCTGCACTCAACAAATATCTGTCAAGTGAACAGATGGACCCCATCCGCTGTCCTGACCCTCTAGGGAGGCAACATGTTGTGATGGGAAGAGAACGAGCTTTGGAGTCACACCCACTGGCCAGTTTGTTGCTTTGGAATATACTCTTTCCTGTCTGAGCCATAGCTGCTCAACAGGCAAGATGCAGGCAACACTATTTTCCTCAGCATTGTTGTGGGACGTTGGATAAAGGCCAAGCAGAGGGCTTGGCACGAAACTGATGCCTTGGCAATATGATTTTCCTTCTCTCCCTTAAAGTCCTTCTCTTTCTTAAATTCCTTCTGTAGTTTGATTAATTGTTTATTGTCTATCATCTGCCTGCATGCCTCTAGGGACAAGGAGATCACTACCTTGTATTGTCAACTCTTTCTAGTTTTGGGGCTAGGGACTTGTGGTCCACATTCATTATCCCACTTTTATTCCTCTGGGCCTCTTACTACTCCTGAAGGAGACTCAGTATTAGGAAAGGGAGGAGAAGAGTGGGGCGTGAAGAGTGAGTGGTTTTTCCTCAGACCCCACCTACCCCTCTGATCATCCTGGACAGTGGCATCTGCCTGGGTCTGTTCCTGCATATCTTCCAGTTCCTTCTCCATCCAAGAGTGGTGACATGTAGCAGAGAGCCAGCACCATTTCAGGACAAGCTTCTCATTAGAATGTTGCAAGCATTGTGCGTCCCATTTGTGATTGTAATGTAAAATTTATCTTTCTGAGAATGTGGGACTTGGGGATAATAGTTAACAGTGACAATCTTTATGCTCATCTTTTTTCCTGAGAGACTGGGAAAAATCATTATGTGTTCAGTGAGCATGAAGGGGCCCTAGGCCCATAAAGAAATTTGAGGCACTGTGGTGAACGGTGTTCACAGGAATGAATGAATGAATGGACCTAGAGCCAGGAAGAGGCATTAGACAGGACCAGCAGCTTGAGTGCCCTGCTCTTCCTGAGCTCTCTTCTAGTGATTCTCAGAATTAGGGTCCTGGCCAAGCCTGGACCCCCATGGCAGCCGGAGTCAGGCGTGGAGCCCATGGCACAGTAGCTTTGCTTGCTTCTTCCTTCTTACTGAAGGTCTGCAGATATAAGCCTGGCCAAGGGTCTGGGGGCCTTGGGGGCTCTCTAGAAGAGATGTGTGCAGCTCCAAGTCCCATCTTTCATCTCTGGGAAACATCCCCAGGGCCCCTTTCAGCACCTCTGTGCTCCCATGCCCGTTGCACAATCCTCTGCTGTTCAACTGGCAGTTCCTAAGCCCAAATGCTGGTCCTATGTGTTGGTCTTACTCCGTGCCCAGCAAGCAGCAATGGCTGAGTAAATTCCTGTTGAAGGATGGACCCAGTGAACAAAGGAGTGAATAGATTCAAACAGGTCTGTGCTTCAGGTGGTGTTGGGAGTCTGAGTCTCTCTGGATCCCGTGGTCGCACAGTGACCATGCTGCATTGCGTCGTTCCCTGAAAGCCTGGGCTGTGGCTTCAGCTGAGCCCCTCTTGGAACAAAGGGCTGAGTGCCCGGATGCACGTTGTACAAAAGGCTGCTTGGGCTCCCTTTGATGTCTCCCTTTCAACCGCAGAGAATGCCACCCCTGTAAGGAAATTACCCCAGGACTTAGAAAGCTCTTTGTGAGCATCCTTGGTCTGCGTGGGACACACAGGAATCGTGGACCTAGTGAGAGCAGCGGGAACCTCTTCTGGTCCAACCTGCTGAAGCTTTTCCTTTGCGAGTGGATGGGTGCCTGAAGTCGTGATCGGCCACACCCTGCCTTAGAGGTTTTCCTCCTGTTCCTCCTGTGAGCTGCCATCTAATTTGCTGTGCCCCTTAATCTGTTCTCCTCCATGGAAAGTTTGCAGTCTTTTTCTGTTTTATTTCCCACGAGCAAGAAGAGAGAGAGCACACGTAGTATCTACCGACAGCAAATCAAATGTATCAGGGCCATGCTGACAGAAGGCTGCTTCTCATCTGCCCAGATCTGACCCCTTTGTGCTATGCCCATGTTAGATCGTTTAGGGAAACAGGGGACGTGTGTTATAAAGCTAACCAAGCTGACGCTGTGCCAGGATGGAGACAGACGGCGTGTGTTTTTGGGTGAACCGTGGCAGTCTGGGAAGACTCACCGTGGCGGGAGGGAGGGCGCCAGGGGAGGAAGCGCACTTGCAGCAATGGCTACTAGCGAAAGCGAGTGACAGCTCCCCAAACAGAGAGGAGCTGCACCTGACTCCTCCGTTACCTGTAGGGAGACTCAGTAAGTTTGGCCAGAGAAGTCTTACTTTCCAAGTGACGTTAGGTTTTCTCCTGAACCTCTGATGTTCCTGCCTAAATGCACGTGTGCGGGAAACTTACTTTAGCACCGGCAATGTGGCAACAAAGAGCTGGGCAATTGCTCTCTGCTTACACCCTCCTTTGTCTTCCCATGGCTCTCAAGGATGTGGTGTTTACCCCACACAGTCGACAGCTTCTGCAGGTCCTCACTCTGCCCATCCTCCAGGCTCACCGTGTGCTTCTGCACCCCTCTATGCACCAGCCTCCCGCTGAGGGCCTTTCCTGTATGTCTCTGCTGAAGTTCCCTCTCAGAAAGTCACACCGTGGTTCTCAGCCCTGGCTGAGCGTTAGAATCATCCGGGAAGCTTAAAAAACCCCAAAACCCAAGTTGTACCCTAGGCCAATGAAATCAGATTCTATGGGAATGGGACTGAGACATCTTTTCAAAAGCTCTCTGGTCATTCCAATGTTCAGATAAGGCTGAGAACTACCCCCTGGACATCATGGTACAGATGTTCCAAAGCTCCTCACAAAACTCACGTGACCTCTTGGACCTGTCCATGTGGAATGCAGATGGGGCAAGATTCATCACAAGCACCCCATGACTCCACACAGTGGGATCTGCATGAGGACCCTTCCTTAGTTCGCTGTCTATCTCTGCCCTAATTTGGGCAAGGGTCCCCTTGTGATGCTTTCTCTGTTATCAGCCAGAGAAGAGAAACAGCCCACAGACCAGACATCGCAGGCAGCTGAGGCCTGCCTTATAGGAAACAGGTAAAATTTCTGTTTTAATGTCGTTGAGAAAGCAGGAGAAGCAGATGTAGACACTGGAATTTTCCAATGGGAGTCTGGCAGAGCAGGAAGCAGTATGGGGCACACATTTCACTTGGAAATGCCATAATGGGCAGGACATGTACCTCTAATTTCATTTCAAACTCACTCAAGCGTTTACTCCCTTTTTATGAAAACTCCATTTCTCATTAAAATTACCAGTTTAAAATTACAATCTTCTGTCGAGCACATCTAGGAAATGACCTTTCTTCATTCTAAATGCTATAAAAATTAAGTTTTCCTGGGCTGTGGGCTGCACCCTTGGGACAGGGTTTTTTTCTTTTTTTTCTTTTTAAATGTACTGGATGTTGCTTTCAAAGTTCTCTAATTGCCTAAATTAATAGTGGCTTTTTTCTTTGGTGCCTTTAAGGGACAAATGAATTTGAGTCTCTCTCTAAAGAATAGAATCTCCGGCTATCTCACTGATGATGAATTTTTGCATTCATTATAGAATTTGAAATGATCTGCAAGGTCACCTCTTGCTGCCCGCTCCGCACCCCCTCAAGTCTTCCCCTTCCTTCCAGCCTCCAGCTCCAAGAGGTTGGTTGGAAAAAGGAAATCGGAGGAAAGTCCTTGGGCTTTTCCAGCCTCAGATTGGCCACAAACCCCCATAGACCAGACATGGCTCATTACACTGGACTTTGGGTTTTATTACAGAAAGAAATAATTCTCCTTAGGGAAATTACAAATAGACAAACAGAAATATGAGCACTTTATATTTTGTTGTTAAATGGACTACTCAGTATCAAAATACTTTTAAAGATACAGTTTTCAAAAATACCTGGCTCTTTCAAAAATGAGCATGTCATGACTAGCAGGACCCTAGCTAAAACACACAAATATATTGCTTTAAAAAGACAAAAAAGCAAACTACACAACAACAAAATTCCATCTTCAGTCTCTTCAGGAAAAGGCACAGTAAATAGGCTGACAACTTTTCTAGATGTGTAAGATGTTCATGTTAAAGGAAATAGAGTATAGCCATTTGCTTAATTCACAGATTGAATCTTTGCTAAAATGGGCAGTTACGCTGATGAAAGAAACTGACTCTTACTACTTAATGAGCAATTTCCTCTTTTTAATATAGAAATAACCAGTGCCAGCAGATAGCCTTTTTATTATTTTGAGAACTCTATAACCAAGAAATCTTTCAAATGATCATTATACAATGAATACCCTGAGGCTTTGGAAAATATTTATTTTGAAATTATCATAAGCTCAAAATGATTCACCGATGTAAAAAAGAAAAAAGAAAGCAATTAAAAGCTAGGCTGTAAGCTCTGGTAAATTTTCCCTGCTGAAAATAATTGGACAGATATATTTTTTCTTTTTTTAAGTAATAATGTCCAAAGAGATTTAATAATCATTGCTCATGGATATGGGGCTTAAATATATTTCTTAAATTTGATGTTGGGGTAACAAGATTATAGAAAATGACATAATGTGATTGGGAGAAGTATAGTTTCATTAACGTATAACATACCAAATTAAGTATTATCTAAAATTCTCTCATAATTAGCACTAGTTTCTGCATTTAAGTTTGGGTTGGCAGGAAGGGACCTTCGGTGCAGGCCACAGCTGCAGACGCCTCTCTGTGCTCTCTCAATGCCCAGCCTCCTCGCAATGGCGGGAGGGGTGCGACTGGTTCTGACCAGCAGGCTATCAGCAGAAATACCAAAGCATTTAAGAGCTGACTTACACTCCCAGCTCTCCACTCCCCTGCTGTGGTGACCTGGAAGCCAGGGTTCCAAATGGTGGCGCCCCCAGTGTGCAGGAGCCTGGATGGCTGAGTCACTGACTGGAGGACGCAATCCTGCAGGGCTGTCTGGTCAGCATCACCATTTGCACCACCAGGAAATCCACTTCTAGATTTTTAAGCCACTGAGATTTCAGGGTTAATGTGTTACCTCAGAATGCTGAGGCTATCCTGACTGACAATCTCATCATAAGGGTGCTGAGAGGAACTGACGGAGCCCAAAGTCCTCTTGGACGATGCTTTGTAGTCTTCTTGTGAAGAAAGCATTGCTCTTACTGAAGGGTCACTGGGCCTGCACAGTCAAGCAAAATATCCACTTAATGATTCCTGCAGCGAGTCCAGACGGCTACTTCCAGGAGCATCAGCCCACCCTGTGTTTCTTTTAATGGAAGACATTCATGGCGCCCCTGCCTTGGATAGGCGGCCTGCTCCGGCATGAGCAACACTCCTTAGCTGTGGCGTGTGCATCTGCAGCAAGAGGTGCTGGTGGCTTCGTCGTTGCCTCCGTCACTGCCCTCAAGGCCGCCAGAGTTCAGAGGCGAGAGAACTGCGATGGGGTGCCGGGCCCCAGGTTGCACTACCCCCGACACCGCCCATCCTGGAAAGGCCACATGGGCACTTGTTCCAACCAAAGGCCCCTTCCAACGAATTCTCTCCCAGACGACTTTCTTTTCACGTCTAAACAATTCTGTTCAATACCCTTCGCAGAGAGGAACAGAAAAACTGTTTGACTTCCCCTCTGGGGAGCAGAACACAATATATTTGCCTTCTCTTTGAATCTACATGTGTTTGGTCCAAGTCCTATGTGAATATGCATCCTTTCAACCTTCCTTCCAGTGGAGAGACTTACAGGGAGTCAGACTTCAGCTGTTAGTAACTAGGAGAAAAATTAAAGTTTATTTTCATAAGTTATTTTAAAATTTTTGCGAGGCTTAGCTCATAATTTAATATATTGCTATCATTAATACAGACATAGAGTGTTCCAGAACCAAATGATTCCTTTTGAAAGTAAAATAGTGCTAAAACTATGTTACATCCTTTTTAATTATTCTGCCCTGTTGTTAGTAACCAAACTTACAAGAATTCAGTAAACAAAGTGTGATGGTGAACAGTGCCAGCCCTGGGTCTGGGTGACATGGGTTCAAATCTGGTCCCCCCTATTTTTGCTGCATGATCTTGGCCATGTAACTCAACCTCTTTGCATCTCCGCTCTCCAACTGTTAAAGGGAGCTGATAAGAGAGCCCTCCTCAGAGAGATGCCCTTTACACATCATCTTTATAATAGACTCAGACCTGTGCCCTAAACATGGAGGAAGTGACAGCTGCTTTTATCATTATTATTATTTTGGAAAGGAAGATAAAAAGAGTATAGATGGTTTATGGTTGGTTGTTACGAGAAAAATGAGGAAGTAAAAGGTGCCCGCCCCCATTCATTTGTCATTAGTCCTTCACACTCGGATTTGTAATATTGAAGACAAAAGTGTGAGAAGCCCCCCGCTCTGCGTGTGTGCGCGTGTGCATGCGCGTACACACAAAGGGCGCTCTGCAGAGCCTGGCTGTGGCGGGGAGGAGCCGGTCTTTCTCCGTGGCTCTGAAGGCTGCTGCTGGAGTAAGAGGCAGTGATTATCTCTCCAGGAGTCCCGGGGTGGAGGGAGGGGGCGGCCGGTAAGATCTGATCATCTGCCTCCTGTTTAGATGACCCGGCCGGTATGGGTGGAGGGACAGCAGGCACCTCCGTCATTGTAAGAAGGGGAAAGGCCTCCAGCTGGTGCGAGGCAAGCTGGGGATCAGGGGACAGGAAAGGGCTCCTTCCTTGTCAGTTGCACGCGCCTTGGCACTCTGGGAGGCAGCAAGCCGAGGTCTACCCCTTGAGAAGAAGCTGCTCAGATCTCATTTCTAGTCCTTGCGGGGAGTGGACCGTGTGGGTTGGCCGTCTGGTGGGGGCTCGGCCTGGACCTGCGGGGGCTGCGCGGAAGGATGATCGCGACCGCAGCCTCATGCTGTGCTGCGATGCCGGCACGCGGCTTGCAGGGCCTGGAGGCAAAGCGCATGGCAGCCCCGGGCCAGGCGGCAGGAGCGTGCAAACCGGGCGGGCAGGGTGTTTGCCGTGTCGCGGGGAGTTGGGCAGGGACGCCTTTTCTTGCGCGCTAGACTCTGCGGCTCCGCGGGCGCACAGGGCGGGGTGCAGGCAGGCTGACGGCCGGCGGGAGGGGGACGCGTGGGCCCGTGTAGGTGGCGCGGCCAGCGGAGGGTTCCCAGCGCTGCTCTTCCGCCGCGAGGGCTTCCTCAGGGAGCTCGGCCCGGCCTGAAGCCTCAGAGGCTGTTGCTGGGAACGGGGTGACGGAACACAGACCTATCTACCCACTTTAAAAGAGCCTGCAGAGGCAACGCTCGCATTTGTGTAGCACGCGCCATTGGGAAAGGGCTTTCCTGCGAGCGCCTTGCACGCAGGACCCTCACACAGACCCAGCGGGCTCCTGGCAGCTGCGCCACGTCTGTGGCTGTCAGGAGTGCTTTGTGTGGAGGGCTGCACTTGCAGCTGGAGCATGTGACCACAGTGAGTCACTTCCTGCTCCGTGCCTCGGTTTCCACAGCTGTCAGGTCAGGGCTGGACTAGTGCTGTTTCTGGCCTGGACAATGCTTGGCTGAGGGGCCGTGCTGTTCACGGTAGGCTGTTCAGCAGCCTCCCTGGCCTCTACCCACCAGATGCCAGTAGCGCTCCCTCCTCCCGCAGTGACAACAAACACGTCTCCAGACATTGCCCCGTGCCCCAGGAGCCCCTCTGCTCTAGACAGTGCCGCGCCAATGCACTGGGCAACCTGGAGTTTTATTTTTGTACAAATCTGCCTCTGAGCGTTACTGGAGATAGACAACGGGTGTTTCAAAGATTGTCAGGCAGCCCATTTTGCTGAGCATTTTTATAAGGGTAGCTGACAGTTATGGAGTACCTACCACGTCCTTGGCACCTGCTGGGAACGTCTTATATAGACGTGGGTATTCATCTTTTGGGGGTTTTTAAATTGCCATTTTAAAGATAGGAACACAAAGACTCAGAGGAGATATGCAGTGTTATTGACGTAACCTGGGACTCGGGCCTGCATCTGGCTGTCTCTGCAGACCCTCGCCCACTTTAACAGGGGCGTCTTTAAGGGCCTGGAGTCAGAAGCCAAAGTGCCTGGGCTCAAACCCTGGCAGGTCAGCTCTGCAACCTGCTAGTTAGCTTCACACCCCCCCATGAAGTCTCTATTATTAGCTTGATTTTACTTATGAAGAAATTGAGAAACGGAGAGGTTAAGTGAATTAATGTTTGTAAAATGCTGAGAACAATACCTGGCATATGGTAAGTGCTACCTAAGCATTTATTAAAACATGCAACGAGGGCCTCTCTATTCCTGGTTCTCCTAGTACCTGGTGGAGTCAGAAAGAGAATAAAAGACCTGGTTTCCGGCTACTTGGAGCATCTAGTGAGCTGGCGGGAGGCAGGCCCTGTGGTGGTGGTGGTGCGGAGGGTGGGAGCCTCTCCCACGTCCTTCTGGGGCCTGCATCCTCCTCAGCATCTCCTTCTTCCACTTCTAACGGCCGTGCCGGGGTCTTCCCTCAGTGACCCACCTTTGGGCTTGGCTTACAGTACACGCTGCTGGCAGTGACCTTCCTGGGAGCCCCCGGCCCCCCACCCTTTGTCTATCACAATGTCACTTGTATTGATTGGGGCACGAAACTTCAGATGCTTCAATTCAAGTCCAGAGAAACTCTCAGTCACGGTCCAGGGTTGTCGGGCGGGATCTGGCAGAGAGCGGCACTGATCCTGAAGTCCTGCTTTTACTGGTTTCTCCCCACTCTGTCCTTCTTCCCCCGCTCCCCTCCTGGGTCTCCTGGGAGCACTTCCGTAACAAAGTCCTTCTACACATATCTTGCTTTGGGGGACCTCGATCTCAGACAGGCCCCAGGTTCAGAGGGAGGCCGTGAGCAGAGGGGCCCCTTCCCCACTCTCCCTGATTCATACACTTAATTCATTTGTTGAGGCTGCTCTCTAGGCGAATCTTCAACAAGCAGGATCCACCTGAAGAAGAGAGTCCTCAAGTGTGGGTGAGGCTTCCAGCACCATGGTGTCTAGAGGCAGGGGGTGTTTGGGACCAGGCTGGTGGGGGAAGGTGTGCTGGAGGACATGAGATCTGTGGGGCTGGGTCTGAGGGTTGCAGGGTGTCGACGAAAATAATCTGTAACCAATCTATAAATGAAAATTTGGGAGAGTTTATTCTGAGCTAAAATGTGAGGACCATGGCCCGGGGCCTTTCTTCCCGAAGGAAGAAAGGGCACCAAAGAAGTGAGGTATACAGAGTGGTTATATACCCCCAGAGAGGATGCTTTACATATGATTGAAATGTCCCTCCCACAATAGTTATAAGATTGCCTTGTCGGCACAGTGCTTGATGGACACAGCAGGTAGTGGGTCTGCTATCATGGTGGGCACAGCAGGAAGCAAATCTGTTGTCTCTAGCTGGGTGGTCACAGGTGAGCACAGCAATCAGTTCCTAACCTAAGGAAAGATGCTTAATCCTTAAGGAAATGCCAAATTTGGGAGGGGGAGGGAAGTGGCACTTTTATCTCAAGGGCCTTTGTTCTTGCCATAGGGAATCTCTAAAGCAGATAGACAATGCATGCTCAATGGCCTCGGTCAGGCCCTTTTGGAAAAACAAGGTCAAGCCAAATTAGGTTTACACCAAATGGCTTCCTCATATACTCCAATATATCCTATTGCTTGCCATTTCTATTTGTCAGGGGGTTGGGGCGCCAGGCAGAGGCCACTGAAAGGATCTCCTGCTCTGAGCCAGGAGCCTCTGGGGGCCTGTGAGCTGTGCTGATGCAGAAATCCAAAAGGTAGAGATCTCATCAAGGTGGCGGCGGAAGCAGACTCTGAACTCATCTCCTCCCAGGAACACAACCAGGTTACAACTATTTTTAGAAAAATTACCCTGGAGAGAAAACTGAAAACTGGATAAAAAGAACCCCCACAACAAGGGACAGTCCTGACTAAGGTGGGAGAGGCAGAAATTCCTGCTGGAGAGGAAAAAAGCTACCTTTGAGAGCAGTGGAGCTTCTCAGCTGGCCACGTGGGAGCCACCCTAAGGGACTCAGCCCTCCCTGGAGGAGTGAGGTCTGGAGCGGGGGTGATACTGCTATAAGCATCCGTCGGACTCAGCACGACTGAGACAGGGGTCTTACTGTCTGGCTTTGCTGGCTATTAACTGCAGCGAGGATACCCCTAGAAAAGCTATTGGCCGAAAGCCAAAAAGACCCGGGTCTTGAAGGGCCCATGCACAAACCCACTCATTATAGCAACCTAAAATCACCAGAGAGAAGGCTGACAGTCTTTTTGTGAAAAGAGACTCCTCTGGTGGGCTCTTGGGGCATCTTGGTGAGAGGGGGGACCTCTCCAGAGACTGAGACATTGGTGGGGGCCATTGTTCTGACCTGGTCCAGGTGTGCTGACACAGACCCTGGTGGGCGCCATTGAGGTTCATCCC
This sequence comes from Equus asinus, assembly GCF_041296235.1. Taxonomy (NCBI): domain Eukaryota; kingdom Metazoa; phylum Chordata; class Mammalia; order Perissodactyla; family Equidae; genus Equus; species Equus asinus. The sequence continues at coordinate 10,769,739 of NC_091809.1, forward strand.
TTGGCCTGTTAGCCCAGGGGTCTGCCATGCCTGCTAGAGCACAGATTTAATCCAGTTCAGCCAGGGCAGGCATTCTGCCCCAGGGACTGGCGCCACCTAATGGCAAGCCCTCAGGGTACTTTTCAGCCTGCATTGACTGGGTGCCTTGATCCTCTACAGGCAGGCAAGGGTGTCTGCCTCTGTGGGGCAGGGCCTTGTGAGGACCAGATGAACTGTGGGGGGCATTGGTGGAGAGGTGGGGGCCTCTGTAGGATGGCGTCGGGGTATGCTCCAGGGGGTTGAGAAGTGTGCACAGACCAGGACTGTGTTGATGGTGTGTGTGGTACTGTGGAGGGTGAGGCTTATCAGTGGCAGAAGACCTGTGCTTCACAAATAGCCATAAAAAGGATCAGCCCCACCTTCCAAAGCCTGAAACAACTGAGTGCTCCCTGCCTAGGGCCAGCCCCACTCAGCTGCACTCCTAAGAGAACTGACAACAGCCTTGTAGGACTGAGGCCTATCATAACTGTAAGCCCCTGAGCCTAGCAACCAGCTACACTGGGTAGCAACCCAATTAAGAGGAAAACTGCAACAGGAGTGTGCTGATAGACTTTGTAGCCAGTAGTGCTGAGGCTCCCCAAACCGGATTTACAAACAGCTGGCCAGGGAAGGAAAGACTAGACTCCCTGGGTACCTGCCTTGGGAACATCCCTGCGACAGCAGAAAGACACAAGTAGCCCACAAAGGGGTCACTCCTGGATCTTCTGGACTGGTGATGAGAGGGAAGCGCACTGCCGGGCCTCATAAGGCATCTCATACATAAGGCCACTTCTCCAAGATCAGGAGACCTAGCTGACTCATCTAACACATAGAAATAAGCACAGAGAAAGAGGCATAATGAGGAGACAAAGGAAGACTTTCCAAGCAAGGGAACAGGACAGAACCCGAGAAAAAGGACTAAATGAAATGGAAACAAGCAACCTGCTCAACAAAGAGTTCAAACAAAATATCATGAGGATGTTCAAAATATTAGGAGAAGAATGGATGAACACAGTGAGCACATCAGCAAAGAACTGGAAGATATAAAAAAAATCAGAAATGAAGAATAAAATGCAGGAAATGAGAGATTCACTAGAGGGACTCAATAGCAGAGTAGAGGATACAGAAGAATGGATCAGCGAGCTAACGAAAAACTAGAGGAAATCACCCAAGCTGAACAGAAAAAAAAAAAAAGAATTGGACAGAATGAGAACAGTCTAAGGGAACTCTGGGACAATATCAAGTGTGCTAACATTCGTATTATAGGCGTCCGAGAAGGAGAAGAGAGAGACAAAGGGGCAGAAAATTTATTGGAAGAAATAATAGATGAAAATTTTCCTAATCTGAGGAAGGAAACAGACATCCAAGTTCAGGAAACACAGAGAGGTCCAAACAAGATAAGCCCAAAGAGGCCTACACCAAGACATATTATAATTAAAATGTCCAAAATTAAAGATAAAGAGAGAATCCTAAAGGCAGCAAGAGAAAGGCCACAAGTGACATATAAAGGGAAGCCCATCAAGCTATCAGGAGACTTCTCAGCTGAAATCCTACAGGTCAGAAGAGAATGTCATGACGTATTTAAAGTGCTAAAAGGAAGATTCCTACAGCCAAGAATACTCTATCCATCAAGGTTGTCATTCAGAACGGAAGGAGAGAGAAAGAGCTTCCCAGACAAGCAAAAATTAAAGGAGTTTACCACCAAGAAACCAGTTCTACAAGAAATGCTGAAGGGAATTATTTAAGTGGGAAAGGAATGACCACAAATAGGGATAAGAAAGCTTATTATCAAAAAACAAGACAACAACAACAATAAAAACAGGCAATAAAATCACTTGTAAGGTAAAACTATAGTAAAGGTAGCAGACTACCTGTGTAGATAATATGAAGGTTAAAAGACAAATGTACCAAAATCACTTTTTTCAATGATACGAGTGTAATGGATGGACACACACTAAACAAGAGACTATATATGATTTGAAAAACATAAAATGTGGGAGGAGGGGAGTGAAAGAGTGGAGCTTTTAGAAAGAGGTCAAGCTAAAGAGTCTATCAACTCGATATAGACTGTTATATACATGAATATTAAATAGGATCCTCATGGTAATCACAAATCAAAAACCTATAATAAGCAAGCAAAAAAATAAGACAAAAGAAATCAAACATATTACTAAAGATAGCCATCAAACCACAAGGGAAGAGAGCAAGAGAAAAAGAAAGGAACAGGCAAGGACTAAAACACCCAGAAAAAAAAGTAACAAAATGGCAATAAATACATATTTATAAATACGGACTTTAAACGTCAATGGACTAAATGCTCCAATCAAGTGCCATAGGGTGGCCAATTAGATAAGAAAAGAAGACCCATGTATATACTGCATACAAGAGACACACTTCAGACCTAAAGACACTCACAAACTGAAAGTGAAAGGATGGAAAAGGATATTCCATGCAAATGTCAAAGAAAAGAAAGCAGGAGTAGCAATACTTATATCAGACAAAATAGACTTCAAAACAAAAACTGTAACAAGAGACGAAGATGGGCACTACATAATGATAAAGGGAACAATCCAACAAGAAAATATAACACTTGTAAATATCTATGCACGCAACATATGAGTACCTAAATATATAAAGCAATTATTAACAGACATAAAAGGAGAAATAGACAGTAACACAATAATAGTAGGGGACTTTAACACTCCACTTACACCAATGGATAGAGCATCCAAACAGAAGATCAATAAGGAAACACTGGCCTTAAAGGACACATTAGACCATATGGACCTAGTAGATATATACAGAACATTCCATCCAATCACCACAGAATGCACATCCTTTTCAAATGCACATGGAATATTCTCCAGGGTTGATCACATATTAGGCCACAAAACAAGTCTCAATAACTTTAAGAAGATCGAAATAAAACCATACATCTTTTCTGACCACAAAGGTATGAAACTAGAAATCAGCTACAGGAAGAAAACCAGAAAAGCCACAAAAATGTGGAGATTAAACAAAATGCTATTGAACAACGATTGGGTCAATGAAGAAATAAAAAAATTCCTGGAGACAAATGAAAATGAAAACACAACATGCCAAAATCTGTGGGAAACAGCAAAAGCGGTTCTATGAGGGAAGTTTATAGCAATTCAGGCCCACCTCAACAAAGAAGAAAAATCCAAAATAGACAATCTAAAACTGCATCCAAAGGTCCTGAAAAAAGAACAACAAACAAATCCCCAAATCAGCAGAAGAAAGGAAATAATAAAAATCAGAGCAGAAATAAACGAAAAAGACAATAGAAAAAATTAATCAAACCAAGAGGTGGTTCTTTGAAAAGATAAACAAGATTGACAAACCCTTAGCTAGACTCACCAAGAAAAAAAGAGAGAAGGCTCAAATAAGTAAAATCAGAGGCCTGCCCTGTGGCCAAGTGGTTAAGTTCCCACGCTCCGCTGCGGATGGCCCAGTGTTACATTGGTTTGAATCCTGGGTGAGGACATGGCACCACTCATTGAGCCATGCTGAGGCAGCATCCCACATGCTGCAACTAGAAGGACCCACAACTAAAAATATACAACTATGTACCACAGGGCTTTGTGGAGAAAAAGGAAAAAAACCAAAATCTTTAAAAATAAATAAATAAATAAAATCAGAAATGAAAGACGAGAGATTACAACAGACACCTCAGAAATACAAAAGATAATAAGAGAATACTATGAAAAGCTACACGGCAACAAATTGGATAATCTAGAAGAAATGGATAAATTCTTAGAAAGATACAACCTTCCAAAACTGGACCAAGAAGAAGTAGGAGATTTGAATAGACCGATCACCAGTAAGGAGAGCGAAACAGCAATCAAAAACCCAAAAAATAAAAGTCCAGGACCAGATGGCTTCCCTGGTGAATTCCACCAAACATTCAAAGAAGACTTAATACCTATCCTTCTCAAACTCTTCCAGAAAATTGAAGAGGAGGGGAGGCTTCCTAACTCATTCTACAAAGCCAACATTATCCTGATACCAAAACCAGACAAGGACAACACATAAAAAGAAAATTACAGGCCAATATCACTGATGAGCAGCAATGCAAAAATTCTCAACAAAATACTAGCAAATTGAACACAACAATACATTAAAAAGATCACACATCATGATCAAGTGAGTGTCATTCCAGGGATGCAGGGATGGTTCAACATCCACAAATCTATCAACGTGATACACCACATTAACAAAATGAAGAATAAAAATCACATGATGATCTCCATAGATGCAGAGACAGCATTTGACAAGATACAGCATCCATTTATGATAAAAACTCTAAATAAAATGGGTATAGAAGGAAAGTACTTCAACATAATTAAGGCCATATATGACAAACTCACAGCAAATATCATTTTCAATGGAGAAAAACTGAAAGCTATCCCTCTAAGAACAGGAACCAGACAAGGATGCCCACTGTCACCACTCTTATTTAACATAGCATTGGAAGTCCTAGTCAGAGCAGTCAAGCAAGAAAAAGAAATAAAAGGGATCCACACTGGAAAAGAAGAAGTGAAACTGTCACTCTTTGCAGACGATATGATTTTATATCTAGAAAACCCTAAATATTCCACTAAAAAACTTTTAGAAACAAGAAAGGAATACAGTGAAATCGCGGGATACAAAATCAACAGACAAAAATCAGTTGCGTTTCTATACACTAACAATGAAGTAGCAGAAAGAGAAATTAAGAATACAATCACATTTACAATTGCAACAAAAAGACTAAAATACCTAGGAATAAACTTAATCAAACTGTGAAAGATCTGTACACCGAAAACTATAAAACATTGTTGAAAGAAATTGAAGAAAATACAAAGAAATGGAAAGAAAGATATTCCATGCTCTTGGATTGGAAGAATTAACATCGTTAAAATGCCCATACTCCCTAAAGCAACCTATAGATTCAACACAATCCCTATCAAAGTTCCAACAACATTTTTCACAGAAATAGAACAAACAATCGTAAAATTTATATGGAACAACAAAAGACCCTGAATAGCCAAAGGATTCCTGAGAAAGAAGAACAAAGCTGGAGGTATCACACTCCCTGATTTCCAAATATACTACAAAGCCATAGTAACCAAATCAGCATGGTACTGGCGCAAAAACAGACACACAGATCAATGGAACAAAATTGAGAGCCCAGAAGTAAACGCACATGTTTATGGACAGCTAATATTCAACAAGGGAGCCAAGAGCATATGATGGAGAAAGGAGAGTCTCTTCAATAAATGGTGTTGGGAAAACTGGACAGCCATATGCAAAAGAATGAAAGTAGACCATTCCCTTACACCATGCACAAAAATCAACTCAAAATGGATTAAAGACTTGGATGTAAGACCTGAAACCATGAAACGTCTAGAAGGAAACATAGGCAGTATGCTCTTTGACATTGGTCTTAGCAGCATATTTTCAAGTACCGTGTCTGACCAGGCAAAGGAAACAAAAGAAAAAATGAACAAATGGGACTACATCAAACTAAAAAGCTTCTGCACAGCAAAGGAAACCATCAACAAAACGAAAAGACAACCTAACAATTGGGAGAAGATATTTGCAAACCATATATCAGATGAGGGGTTAATATCCAAAATATACAAAGAACTCATACAGCTCAACAACAAAAAACCCAACAACCCAATTAAAAAATGGGCACAAGATGGGAACAAAGATTTCTCCAAAGAAGATATATGGATGCCCACAGGTATATGAAAAGATGCTCAACATCATTAGCTATCAGGGAAGTGCAAATCAAAACTACGATGAGGTTATCACCTAACTCCAGTCAGAATGGCTATAATTAACAAGACCAGAAACAACAAGTGTTGGAGAGGATGTGGAGAGAAGGAAACCCTTGTACACTGCTGTTGGGAGTGCAAACTGGTGCAGCCACTATGGAAAGCAGTATGGAGTATCCTCAGAAAATTAAGAATAGATCTACCATATGATCCAGCTATCCCAGCGCTGGGTATTTACCAAAAGAACTTGAAAACGCAAAGGCGTAAAGATACCTGCACCCCAATGTTCATTGCAGCATTATTCACAATAGCCAAGACTTGGAAGCAACCTAGGTGCCCATCAAGGGACAAATGGATAAAGAAGATGTGGTATATATACACGATGGACTCAGCCATAAGAAATGATGAAATCCGGCCATTTGTGACAACATGGATGGTCCTTGAGGGTATTATGCTGAGTGAAGTAAGTCAGAGGGAGAAAGTCAAATACTGTATGATCTCACTTGTAAGTAGAAAATAACAACAACAACAAACAAACACCTAGCAACAGAGATTGGATTGGTGGTTACCATGGGGGAAGAGGGGCAAGTGCAAAAGGGGTGATTAGGCTCACATGTGAGGGGATGGACTATAGTTAGTTTTTGGGTGATGACCATGATGTAATGTACACAGAATTCAAAATATATTGTGATGTACATCTGAAAGCTATACAATGTTATAATCCAATGTTACTGCAATTAAAAATAAATAAATAAGATTAGAAAAAAAAGGAATCCAAAAGATGTGCGCCCACCCTGAGCCTCCCTCAGCTTTTGCTTAGAGCCTGTTGAGCCTGAAGTCCTATCTCCGAGCGGCTCTCTCAGAGAGCAGGGGCCGTGGTGGCGGTGGTGTTTCCCCTCTGTGAGCATTTCCGGCCCCTGGTCCTGCCCTCCCTCCCTTGGCCCAGCCCTGTCCGCCTCAGCGCCTCCTGAGGAATGGGCATACTTCACTCTCCTGGGCTCACAGGATGGATGTGAGAGGCTGCGGACACAGCACTTCAGTGCCTCGGCTTCACTGCTCCAGCTGGGAAACAAACATGGGCGCGCTCACTCTTTAAAGGAACCTGCGGTGAGCCCTTTGGAAAGATAAAAATCCATTCTTCATCTGGACGATTAAGGACAATCTGGACATTGTCAGACTCAAGCCCACAAATGGGATGGGGAAGGACCTTGAGGGTGTGCTCAAGGTCGCACCCAAATTTGTGTCTGGATTGAGAGGCCCATGTCTCCCAAATCTCAAACCATGGCTATTGCCACAGTCCTGTTTCTATTTATGTATGTACTTAAATTCCTAACATTAGCTTTCCTTAAGCTATAGCACCAAGGGCACTAAGCTCATTTTTATCTTCTTCTTTCACTCCTAAAAGCAGTACTGTGTGCCAGGTGCTGGGTAACATGGTTAGAGCTCAGTAGGAGGGCCACCCTTGGGGCCGCATCAGTGTTCAGGACTCACCTGTGAATGTGGTCTTGGACGTACACCTGTGGGTGGGGGGGGTCATAGGAAGCCTTCTGGGGAATGTCCGGCAGCCAGGCTTTCCCCAATGCATTGGTGATGAAGTAGTGGCTCGCAGAGCAGCCCCACCTGAGCTTGGCTTGGTTTGGCTCCTGCATCATTTGGAAGATTTTAAATTAGCTGCCAACTTTTATAAGTTAGGGTCTCATATAGCATCTAGATTTCCAATGTGTCTTGGAAAAACAAGTTGGTAATACTAGGCCTGTATTCCACTCTGGATCTGAGTAGGAACTGCTTTCTTCAAGTCAGAGCATGTCCATGCCAATTTACAGCAGTCCCCGCGCTCTCTGCTGTTTCACACCGGACCCGCTCACACTTTGTGTCCTACCTGGAGGCTGGAGGCAGTGCAGCACCACGGCCAAGAGTCGAGCTCGGCAGCAAGGTCGCCCTTGTTCGAATCCCTGCCTGTCTGCTTCCCTGTTGTGTGACCTCAGGCTAGTTACCTTATCTTCCTGTGCCATATTTCTCATCTGTGAAATGAGGCTGAGATAGAATCCATCAAGTTTCTTGAGAGGAAGACATGAATTATTGTTTACAAACCACTTAGGACCGTGCCTGGCACGTTGTCAGCACTCAGTCACTCTCACCTCTGATTATTATTACCCTCTTCTACCCAGGATCAGGCTGTGGTTGCAACAGGGCAGCCATCCTGCATTGTGGTCTCCTCGGGACTCTGGTAGGATCTGTAAGTAAGGACTGAGACTGTTTGAGCCCTGGGGCCAGAATGTAAGCTGTGTGAGCCTACATTCTGGGCCCTGGGGACAAAGAGAACCTTCCTGAGTTCAAGTCCCTCTCCGGGATATGAGGGCTGGCTGTGTCTTAGGGATCCCTGTCTGGATGCCCAAGGAGACTTGAAAGCATGGAACTCCCATGGGAAAGCTCAGGAAGCATCCTCAGTGAAGACCTCGGTTAAAAAAAGGGCTTCTATGGACTTGCTCTCAGAAGGATCAAAGAAAAACCTGCTTCTGGAAATGGGCAAATCCCCTTCCTTACAGAGCTGTCATCGCTTTCGGTCCTAGGAAAAAAAAAGGAAGATAAGAAAATGCAGCAGCAGCTGACGGTTTGTTGGTTGCTATTCCAGCAGTGTCTCCCCCTTATGCATTCACAGCACTTCATCCCACCCCAGTCAGGATATTTGCACCAGGCAGTGATGCAAAAACGTCTGTGTGCTCTGACTTTATTGTAGTCAGGCGGCATTCACAGGTTTGACTTTCAGCTGACCATGGCAGGAAGTCTGGATGCAATTATAACCAACACCTGCTCTTCCTGAGCCTCAGGCAGGCAGTGACGGGGCCCAGGCCTCTGGGACACGAGTGTGTTTCCTCTCAGCTCAGGATAATAACTGTGACACTCACTTCCTCACTATCTGGAGGAGCTCACAGCACTTTATTCTGAAAACCCTCAAATTATTGACATTTCTTTTCGTGAAGGTATCAAATTAGTGACTGGAAAGGAAAACGTAGAGGATGGTTATTGCTGATGCTGGAAGACAAGTTTAAGCCACCTGCACAGACCATGCCACGTAAGCATGAAGTTTTTGAGTAAACCATTGATCTAAAATGGAACAGAATCTGAATTTAGACAGACAACATTTGTGGCCACAGTTGTACCAAGGTTAAGGCTGGAGAGAGGATGTAGTTTTTGTAGCTGTGATTTCTACCCAAGATGTGTCTTGCTTTTGTACAAAATGGCTTTTGATTCTGGGCAAATCTCTGTTTCCTCTTGCTCTGGTGCTTTACGAGCTGGCTGAGGGATTCTGGGAGGACAGGGGCACTGGGGGAGGGGCTGATCTCAGGGAATCATGCGTAAAGTTCTTCTCACTTGGACGAAGGCCAGCTCCACAGCTGTTCCGTGGAATAGGGACTCCTGGGCTCTGGCTTCCGGGCCTGGGCACACCTGAGTCCTGAGAGGCAAATGAGGGTGAGAAACCCCTCAAGGAGCTCAGGGCACTTCTTGGCTACTATCCCAAGGAGCTGCGTATTATGTGGGCCCCAGTCTTACCCTCCTTCTGTTTTACACGGAGCCAAAAATGTGCCCTACAGAAGGCTAGATGGGCCACGGTCTGTTGGCGGACAGTTTGGGGCCCGACGAAGCAGGACAGCGGACAGGGTGTGAGGCTCCTGGCTGGGACAGCAAATTCTTGTGTTTCAGAGGCCAGCTCAGCTGAGCAGCAGAGTCCTTAGAGTCAGGCCTGGGAGATACCACTGAGGTTTCCCATCAGCAGGGGACACACGGCTCCTGGCCCGAGAATTTATTCTGTTACGTGTGTCCCTGAATCTCAAAATAAGAGTTGGGCTGAAAGTATTTAAGGACGAGGTAGAAACTTGGTTTGTAAATTCACTCTAATTCAGACAAAGGGCTCCTAGCCAGACGTTCAACACTCAAAGCCCAGCAGGGCCAGCGAGGCATGCCGGCTTCTCCGTGTCCCTCTTTTCTGGCTTTCATGGATCTCCAAGGGGCCACCCTGAGCTGATGCCATCTGGGTCAAGGTTAAAGATGTCCTAGTCTTGAGGGACTTGCTGTTCTTCTTTCTTTTGTAAGTAGGTGTGATTGCTTGTGACAAAATGCAGAGCACTGAGGTCTGTGGGCCTGTGTCTTTTTCCCATAACCTTTGCCCTTCTCTCTGGCTACACCATGCACCTCTGCTCACTGGTGAGTGCTGAACCGCTCATGTCCAGAGATTATTTTCCTTCCTAGCAAGAGACATCTGAACATTTTGTTAGAACCCTCTGTGTCCTGGGTTTCTGTTTTCTGCCTCTATGTGTCATGGCCTGCAAACTCCGATACCCGCAGGCCCGGGCAGTAATGTGAGGGAGCACCGAGGCTGTAAGTGGGAATAGGGTGTGGTGGGAGGATGGCCACCTGGTGAGCCGCACACACTGGGGCTGCCTCAATGAGATCGCTCCATCCCAGTGTTGCCACCCGGGAATGTGGGCCCAGTCTTGCAAGAAATCCATATTTTTATGCAAAACCTCCCAATTACACATAAAATGAATTCAATGTTATAAATACTCAGTGAGCCAAAGTTTGTTTTGTTTGTCAGATGGTCAATTTTTAATTTCTACTCTGGAAATCAAAGCCATTGAGTGCTTTAGGAAGGAGGACGTTACCTAACGGTCACAGCCTCGGCCCTGAGGGAGACTGGCGGTGAAGTGGGTTCTGCAGGGTTCCGGGAAAGAGATGGTGACAGCGAGGGCCCGGATTTGAGAGAGATTCCTGAAATAGAGTCCACAGTGCTCAGAAACTTATTGGGTTTGGAGAATGGCAAAGAGGGACAGGATGAGAATGACTCTGAGGTACAGTACTGTCTTGACCTTTGGCTCATGAATGCTTTGGGGTCGTGACCATTGGCCTGCAATCTGGCCTGCTAATACCCTCTTATCCTGCCTGGTTCTCATGCCCTTACCTAGTTCCCATAATTCATTGTTGCTGCCATTCTGGAGCAGCCACCAGACCAAAGCACTTTCTACAAAGACAAGAACACGTCTCTCTACCACCAAGAGCAGGTGGTTTCAGGATGATACATCTGAGACACTGCAGAAAGCAAATCTGTCATCTTCCCCGGTGCACAGAGCGCATTGTCACCGCTGGGACTCAGAATAATCCCTTAGTTTCCTAAATGGCTTTACTGCTGCTGCTTTAATTAAGACCCATTAGCTTGTCATATATTGATAACAGGGATGACCCTGAAATAGATGGGCAAATTAAAGCTCTCTTTCGTTCTGTGCTTTTATATGAATGTGTTAATTATTTTTGTCATTAAAGAGACTGATGGTGGGATGGAGAAGTACCAGGCGGGCTTTGACAAAGTGTTGCCATTTGCAGCTGGAAACTCAGTGCATGTCAGATACGAGCTCTCACCCTGCAATTTCACAGTCGGCACCCAGGGCCCGAGCTGGGGTTTCTTGAACTAAGTGTCCCTTTCGCAGAGGCTGATGGAGGGCACGGGGGACCCACGATGTTGTTGCAGCCATTGTACACTGGCGTTTATAGGAGACCATATCTGGTGTTCCGATGGGGTTTTGTTTGAATGCACACAGTTAGCTCACACACTAGTTTTTTAGATGAAATAATTATTGGCTAACATTTAAAAGGAGGTTTCACATAGAAATCTGGATTTATAGCATCTGAAAAATGTCTGAAGGTCTGACATCCCTGGGCCTGTCTTCCTGGACAATGAGAGCTGAGAGTGGCTGCCCCTTTAACAGGCTGTGTGCTCTGGAGTTCGCCACACTCTCCACCGCTCCCCTTTGCCCCTCACTCACTCACACTGACTATCAAGTGCCAAATATCATTATGCTTGTGTGTTTTTGTTTATTTTACTATTAGGAAACAAATGAAATGATTTCTAGTATGTATCCCTATAAGAATCAGAAAAATAACATACAGATCATAATGGGTCCTGTTATTTCAAGAAAATTGAGAGAGTGCATCTATCTGTAAGGAAATGGAGGCTGAGACTGGCCTGCTGTTTGTACATAGCCAGGCAAGAGCAGGCACTGATGGCCCCTGAGGAGGGCTGATCAGAGTTTGGAATCCTTGCTTTCTAGTCACATGTGGCTGTGCCTTAAGGGGTGCAGAAATTTAGGAAAGGAATCCCAGGAAACAGGCTGGCATGGCACATGATACACTGGGTCCATTTATCAAATGACACTTATTTCAACTAGCTGGGTGTTTATTTGTGCCTGCTGGGTGCCCAGGCCACAAGCTCTGACTCCACCCACCATGTGAAACAGGGAACATCCCCAGTTACATAGAACCAAGCATGGGTGGAAGGAGCATCCAGCATGCCAGACATCTCGGCCAGAAAACAAGGGCTTCCAGGAGGAGGCCCAGGGGAGCCCTTGGCTGGAAAACCCAGGAAGTCTCTGGAGGCGACAGGACTTGAAGCAGAGGGTGGGCCGTTGCAAGGCCTCTTTCCTGCTCAGAGGGCCCCTCACCTCAGTCTACCTGAATGCGGGTTCCCTCTGGGCCAGCTGTGGCCTGTTTACAAATGTGCTGCTCCAGCCAGGGGCCCGGAAGTCCCTTGGGAAAGCCTCAGCTCTGGGGCTCCCGAAGCAGCAAGGACGGGAGGACCTGGGTCTGAGGAGCGGGTGCCTCCACCTGTTTCTGCAGGGCTCTCTGAAGGCCTCGATGGTGCCCATCGAGGGTCACAGCGGGGGCTGTTATCTGCCTCAGGCTTCCTCACCGAGGCCCTAAGGCCGGCCAGGTGTGAGTGTACAGAGCTTCCTGCGTGTCTCCCCTGCCCCACGTAGACCTGCAGCTGCTGAGCCTCAGACCTGCAGAGGAGGCCACGGATGGCAGCTCGCCACTGCACGCCCGTCTGCGCGAGGGACGGGGATCTCCCTTCCCCGAGGAGTGGCCTTGAAGTGTCCCTGCTCCTTCGCCCATGGGACTGTGAGCTCTAAGCCTCATGCCTGGCTCAGGAATGAAGGGGCTGGTTGTCCTAGACCAGGAATGACAGGAGCAGCAGCAGTCATGACTGGCTTGAGCCCAGCCTGAGATTTTCCTTGCAGGTCACCTCTGCCCAGCTGCTTCTGAGGGTCAAGAAAACTGACTGCTGGGCTGAGGGGCAGGTGCGGGGGTCAGTGTACGGATCCAGCACTGGCTGTGGCTGTTGTTAACAACGATAGCCAGCCCTATCTCATCTGTAAGTGGGGATACACCATTGTCCAGCTGGCCAGTGTCACCGAGTTACTGGGAGATGTCAACAGGAGACCCTTCAAACAGCTTTGTAAGGTGTTGTGGATGTGAGATGGTGATGATGCCTGCGTGACACTGGTGTCAGGACTCGTGTGCTGCCATTACAAGGATGTGCCAGAGACGGCTTCCTACGAAAGCGAGGAGCCCAAGATGGAGCTGTCCTGCTGCTGATGTCCGCCTGCTGTCTCCCCCCGTGTCCTCCCAGAGCTTCTTGGCCTCCCTGTGCCTGGCAGCTGGGCTCTGGCCTTCGGTGTGGGCTGAGAGATGGTGCCTTTCAAAGGACATGGCTAATGAGGACAATGGAGCAGGCAGCGAAGAGCTGGCCATCCTGGTCTCCTGGGAAAACTTTTCCTTCATCTCTGGGCTGTGCCCAGCCCTCCATGTGCACCGTGTGGTGTGATCTTTGGAGGCAGCCCTGTGTGCCCTGTCTGGGGAGGACAGCTTGTCCCAGGCTCATTGTTGGGCCACCCAGCAGCAGAAGTGACTGGAGTCAGTGCTCCAGCTTTGGCATGGTTCCTGCCGCGTTACTGAAGGTCCCCTCACCCTCAGTCACCTCCCCATCTCTGGTTACCTGACTCGTGTTCCAGGTGAGCCCGTGTTGGCGTCACTCTCCCACTGGAGCATCCTGGGCAGGGACGTTGCCACTGCAGTAAGCCCTGTCTCCTGGTGCACAGCCAATGCCACCCCGTTTCTCACTGTGACTCCTGTCCCCAGCAGTCTGGAGCTCATGGACGCACCTGATCCTCTCCCTTGGGAATCCTTCCCCTTTGCTTTCACACCCGATGCTTCTATCAGCCTCATCCTGCTGGATTAGGAGGCAAGACCCTGATGAAATTCTTGATTCTGAGAGTTCCAATCCCACTCCCCATCTTGATAGCTGGGTAGGCTTGAGAAAGTTGCTTAACCTTCTGGGTCTCACTGTTATCAGTCAGGGACAGACTAGACAATAAACGACCCCAAATCTCCATTTAAAACAGCCTAGATTTCTTTTTCAAGCTTGCTACAAGTCCAGGGTGGGGCTGCTGGGGGTGTGGGACTGCTCTATAAGTTGTCGGTCACGAAGGGACCCAGATTGACAGAAGCTACTGTCATCTCAGCACGAGGTGCCGGGGTTTGCGGCAGCATCACAGAGGCAGAGGGAGAGGGCTGGCGGCCTGGCATCAGCATGTAGGTGCTTTGGCCTGGATGTGGCATGAGTCACCTCTGCTCGTCTTTCACTGGTCACAACCAGCCAGTGGCAGTGCCTAAACTCAAGGGGCTGGGAATTGCAATTCTTCAGGGACCAGGAAGTAGAGGAGAGTTGGATATTAGTGAATCTTAATAATGCTTACCATACTCATTTTTATCTATGAAACAGGAATATTAATAATAGGAAGTACTTTATGTACTTACTGTGAAGCACCCATAAGTATTTTCTGTTACTGTTATCCTTATATTACGGTCTTAATGACTTCTAGGATGCGTACTCAGGCTGGAAGGGCCCTGAGAGATCATCCCACTGAACTTCTCAAGAAGAACGTGACGTGAGTGAGACCTGGCCGGGGCTGGTTCCTGGTCCCACCACTTAGTGGCTGTGTGATCTGGAAACATTTACTTGCCCTCTGTGTGTCTCAGGTTCCTCTTTCATAATTTGGGCCTAATAATCGCATCTGCTTATAGGGTTTGGGAAGTGTAGCCAGTGGTCTCAGCTCACCAATGATGAATGCAAGTATGAACAACTTATAAGAGCCTGGCTGTCAGCCACCCCTTCCCTCACCAGCTGGCAGCCCAGGACCCCTTCCCAGCGATGCCCAACAGGAAGCCTGGAGCAGGCAGTGGCCACATACCTAATCATGGCTGTCCTGAGATCCCCCTCTTGCAGCCTCACTCATCCTCATGACTCTGCTGCCCAGGATGGGTGGCTGTCTGGCAACTGCCCGCCCCCTCCCAGACCACCATGACCCCTGCCACAGGCTACTGCCCACTCCTCTGAGCACCTCCTCCAATTGTCTTGATTCTCACATTGTCTCTAAGGGACACAGTCCCCTTAGCTCTGCAGTGGACACCTGGCGATGGACAGACCTTCGTACAATAGCCGTCTCTATTTGAAGCATCTGGGGCAGGCAATGAGGACAGAGTTAGAGACAGCCGGGCACATTCTTTACCTTTGCCTGGGCCCACCGCTCCATCGGGCCAAGTGGAGAAATGCCTTCTTCCCTGAGGGGTTCTGTTGTCTGTCCTTAAACTGGCCTGCTTTGGGGAGCCCTGGTATGTCAGTTATGTCTGCATATTTATGAAAGCCAATCATGACTTGGTTTAGGTCATTCCCATGGGCTCCTGGGTCCTAGTGAATCAGGGAACAAGCCTGGGAACATCCCGGGAATGTTGCTAGTTGCTCAGCCCACAGCTCACAGTGGGCCCCATAGGGCCTGTGTAGTCTCCCCGGCCTGTCAGAGTCTCAACTCTGGCTCAGACTGTGTCAAAATGCTTGTCCCTGTAAAATGCTGAGGACCATGCAGGCCCCACATGAGTGCTCGATTAAAAGGTAGAGTGGAAAGGGATCCAGGCTCTGGGTCAGACTTCCTGGGGTCACCTCCTGACTCCACTGCTTACTAGCTAGAGCCCTGGGACACCCTCATCTGTAGCATAGCATCACGAAGTTTCCCCTTATAGGCTTGACGCAAAGTGTTTAGAATAGTGCTTGGCACATAATAAGTGCTCAATAATTGTTAGTTATAACTAGTATCTTCTCTGGTCAACATGCTCACCATAGGATTATCTGACCATGGCTGACTTTGAAGTCTATTCTTCACAGAGCTTGATCTTGTCCATTCCCCTGGTTCCATGCTTCGGTGGGGACACAGGAGGAAACATGGATTCACAAACCCTTGCACTTGAGCAAAGGGACTCCTATACCCCTCTCACTGCCTCCCAAGACCTTCCAGGTGATCTTACTCTTTTTGCCCTCCCATCTCCCAGACCCCACTCAAATCCTTGCTCCAGGCTGGGCTTCTCAGGACCATGTGCTACGCTGCCCTGATGACTGTTGACTTCAGTTGGAACTGGTGTTCTTCATTATTACGTCATTAGCATTAGCGTGGAGAAGCCAGGAGAGTAGCCCGTTGTAGTTGATTACTTATCCTCTGGTCCCCTTGCTTGAAGTTCAGTTATGTTCTTGAGGTGGCAAGACTGCAGACTCTCTGCAGATGCCTCCTGTGCACCTCCCCTCCCCTGAGCACGATCACCACAAAGGGACTCCCAAACATTCTTGGAAACTTGGAAGGTTCCACTTCTGATATCTATACATGGACCATTCCCAAGCCCACATCACCACCGAATGAAATCTCCACCAGCCCTCTGAGGAGTACTTTACATTCTAAATCCAGAATGTAGGCAAATCCCTCTGCTTCTCTGATACAGCGTGTTTCTCTTCTGGTCAACTCTACCCATCAGCTGTTAATGAGTTCTTGCTTACCCTGACCTGAAACCTGCCTCTGGTAACTACTAGAAGTCTGGCCCATTAATCACAAGTTGTCCCTTTAGCTGGGGGTTCTTCTCTGAGTGAGGTACACGACCCCTTTATGCAGAGGGGGTTGTTTTCTTGGTTGAGAAATGCTGCTGTAGGTTCTGTTCGCTGTGAGGCTTCTCCCCCGCAGGGTCGGCATCCCGAGCTCTGTCAATCATTCCCAAGATGCAGAGCCGCGGCTTGGCCCCCTCCGCACCCTGGTCCCCAGTGTGAACCTGCACGCCCTCCGCAAGGTGCCTCCCGGCACTGCAGGGTTTCTCCCCTTAGAAACGCTTAGTTTCGGGAGGATCTCTGGAAGGGTTGTTTCTAGGAGCGAAAAGTAATCTGAACGAGCCACGCTGATGGTGGGTGCTCAGGTACCTTTGGGGAACGTGGGGGTCCTGTTTGTGTCCCTCAAATTGTATCAGGAAGGGGGCATCCTGCCCACCCACAGGGAAGCAGGTGGAGGTCCCTGGGCACGTCTCCAAGCCTTTTCTGAATGCTGCAGTTGCCTCCCTGCAGGAGTCAGTGAATTTGAAATAGAATTGTTATCTTTCGCTCAGAGCCTTGGGCGAGGGCAACTGGTCTCCTTTCGGATGTCCCTTGCATTCTTGGGAAGGTTCCTGCCTCACATCTTGGGTGTATACTTTATAAGTAACAGTGCACTGGGGCCCGTGGGGGTGGGGAGGGACCCTCACACGCTTGAGTGATCTGGGACAGGCTCTTCACCCTGCCTGGGGGAATAGACACAAATATTCTGTGTTCATTGTCTTTGAGAAAACGTCTCTTCTCTGATGACCAGTGCCAGCAGTTTCCCCATTGAATGCCCTCCCTTCCACTGACAATGGGTGACCTTGGGCTAACCCCTTCTCCCTTCCCAGTCTCATTTACTTGTCTGTCAAATGAGGAAGGCAGACTCGATGAGCTCTCTGATGCCTTTGTGCTCTGACGTGCTGTGATTGATTTCGCTAACTGTTAGTCTAAGGAACCTATAAAAATGGCCTCGCCCCAGTGGAGGGTTCTTCTCTTAAATGTTCGCTGATTTCTACGTATAATTATTTTCCATCCTTTTCTCTGTGTGTATTTATGTGTGCGGATGTGTGTGTGTCAGTCTGTGGGTATATGTGTGATGTATGTATGTGTGCAAGTGTGTGTGCCTGTGTGAATGTGGGGTGTGTGCGTGTGTACATGTGTGTGTGTGTTTATTCTTCCTGAGCTGACTTTCCCTTCCCTCCAGCCCATCAGTAACCCCAGGTGTTTGGGGGAAGGGGTGGGGCCAGGCCAGGTGTGGGTTGCTGATTGGGATGAGACATCCGTCCGGCAGAGATCCTACACGTCAGCGCACCTTTGGCCCTCTGCCAGCACATGCTTCTTCTCCCCTCCTCTTCCTCAGCTTTGGCCACTTCCTACTGCAGCGGCGCGCCACAGAGGTGAGCTCGGAGAAGGCTGGTGCAATTCTCAGCTTTTAGAGAAGGGCTGGGTGAAGAACTGGGGAGCTCTGGGGAGCACGAAGGAGCACGAGAATGCTCCTCACCACGTGCAGAAGATGGCACTAAGGAAGGCAGTCTGCCCCCTGTTGCTGCGTTCGAGAGCTGGCACATGCCCCACCCCGGGCAGGGCTGCGTGATGACTTCTGTGAGCCTGACACACTTTCACCTTCTTAGGGCCCTTCCATAAAAAATATTACAAATTATACTTTACGAGAGAGTTTGAATAAAGATGAATATAATCTAGGCTGGATTCATTATTATGTATTCATTATTACTACATTTTTTCATTCTGATTTATTTCTTTTTTAGGAAGATTAGCCCTGAGCTAACTACTGCCAGTCCTCCTCTTTTTTGCTGAGGAAGCCTGGCCCTGAGCTAACATCGTGCCCATCTTCCTCTACTTTATACATGGGATGCCTACCACAGCATGGCGTGCCAAGCAGTGCCATGTCCACACCTGGGATCCAAACCAGCCAACCCCGGGCTGCTGAGAAGCAGAACGTGCGAATTTAACAGCTGCACCACTGGGCTGGCCCCTTCATTCTGATTTTAAAAGAAAATTAAAATAATCTTGTAGGCCTGAGAAAGCCCCCTGGGCCCTAGGCAATGTGCCCGCCATGCCTATGGAGAGGCAGCCTACAGGGGAGAGCTGCACACAACCCAGGTCCCTCCAGCCTGCGGTTCTCTTCCTCCTTCCCCAGTGCTCATCTGTGCTCCAACACCTGTTGGTTTACCCCTTCTCGCTCTTTTTCCTACCCTTGTCCCCCATCTCCAGCGGGCTTCACACCTGACCCCATTCCCGCCACATCACCTGGCCAGCACCCCTTCACCAACACCCTAAGAGTGGCTCCAGATGCTCCAGGGCCTGCAAAAGGATTAAGGCAAAGCCAGGAGAGATGGTCCTGCCTTTTTATCATTTCAAAATTTCTCCTCATTTGTTCCTTGCCCTGGATTAAGCACCCACCCATGGGAGGCGGTGTGACCTCCTAGGCAGGGCTCTGCCCCCTGGCTGTGTGGCTGACCTCGGGTACTCTGCTGTACGGTCTTGTGCAAGCTCTTGACTCTCTCTATGCCTGGTTTTCTCACTGGTAACATGAGAATAGTTGCAACTATCTTATAGGACTGTTGTGAAAATTAAATGGGATGGATTAAATGATAGATTAAATGGGATAAATAGTGTGCAATTATTGCCAGACTTAGCAAATAAAAACATAGGATGCCCAAGTAAATTTGAAAAATAGCTCTCATTGCTGAATTTTTGTGATTTGTTGAAAAAGGAAAGCTGAATGCAGACATTTAGGGCATCTCGACAAAATCAGTATAGTATGCAGGACAAAAATCGTTCCATAGGGGATGCCTCCTGTATAGACAGGATGCCTGGAAAGCCTCAGGTTCTATAATGCTGTCTGTAGGCCAGGGGAGGGCCAGACCCGGGGACCCAGCTCCAGGCAGCCCTGACACCAAGGACGTCTGCCCTCAGCCAGCGACCTGCCTTTGATGCTGAGGCAGAAAGAGCACTGCACGTGGAGTCCAGAGCATTGGGTTTTACTTTGATCACAGGCATAATTTAATCACATTTTTTCTGTTCTTTAGTCACCATCCACTATTCCTTTGAGTCTAAGTGTCTGTGTTTAGTTAACCATTTCCTGTCATGGGCTATGGAGGTTGTTTCCCGTATAAAATGTGGAGTTTCAGGGGCTAGCCCTGGGACCTAGCGGTTCAGTTCAGGGCACTCCGGTGGCCCAGGTTCGGTTCCTGGGTGCAGACCTACACCACTCGTCAAGCCATGGTGTGGTGAGTTATTGTTATTCCCACTCAGAACTCTGTGGGGTCTTGTTTTCTGCCAAATGTCTTACTTGTCCTCGTCCCCAGTCCTGTAAGCAAGACATCTGCATGAGCGGTGGCCTCGGGAGCAGGACTCTCTAGGGCACAGACTCTTTCTCATCAAGGAGGCCCAGTGGATTCTGGCAAAAAAAGGCTCCTCTTTGATAGAAGATAGCTAAATGACCTTAAAGTAAATTTTGGTTTGTTTGTTTGGGTTGAATAAATGGGTTGGAAATAAGGAGAAGATGACTTCCAATTCCACTCATCATTCCTGGTGCAAAACTGAGAGGACTCGAACGCCTCCCAGGGCTGCCCAGCTCTGAAATGCATCTCGCATCGCTGCCGAAACCTATGGTAGAAATACGCGCTTAGGGGCCCTTTTCTTTTTATATAAAAAGTATTTTTCAGACACTGTGTCAAGAACATATGAGTTAGTTGGAAATGTAAATTATTCAAGGACTATTCACTGGCAATTCAAGTTTCTTTTTTTCCCCCTGTGTTTCCTCTTCCTTCCCCTTCTCCCTTTCTTCTTTCTCCCTCTTTCTTGTGTTTGAGAACATTCTTGCGCATCACCCTGGCCACATGCCTTCCCTGGGAGGGTTTCTCCCTGAGTTTGCCCAGCCATGTAGCCTGGGGCACTCAGTGTGTGCCCCTGTCTCGGGAGCCAGCCCCTGGCTAGTCTTCGCTCGTCTGTCTCAGTTTTAGGATGCAGTCACAGGTCTGAAGCGCTTGGAGCAGAACTGCTGCAGACCTTGGGACAGAAGCCAGCGAAGGCTGGGGTGCTAACGAAACCCAAAGGTCCAGAAGAAGAGCCAGTCGTTTGCTCCTTGCTCAGTTCAAAGACAGAACTGGAGTCCAGGGGAAACTGAGCACTGGCTTACTTCACCGTTACTGGGAGGATGGCAGGGCAGGCCGTTAGTTTCTTGATTCCTTGAGCTGAAGGACAAGGACAGACTGGATGCAGTACCTGAGGGAAGCTCGCATTCTTCATGAGCCTTTTCCTCAGCTCCGCTGCCTCGAGCCGCCTGGCGGGGGGGCCTCAGGGCAGAAAGGATCGGGGCAGAGGCCTCTGGTTCTTCCTCACCCCTCAGGAGCCATGACAAGCCCAAATCCTAGTGGTCAGCAGCTTGCCCAACACAGCCAGGCCTGCACTGCCCCACGGTGTCAGGGAAGAGGGAATGAGGTAGTCCCTGCTGGGAGGCAGTTAAAAACAGCTACACCTGCAATAATTCCCTATGCCAAAGTGGAGCCATGTGACACCAGCAGTAACTGTGTTGGAAGAAAACAACTAAATCATTTAAATAACGTCTTGGAAAGGGAGCAGAGAGGGTTATAATTACCAGCTGGTTATTTCCTTTCCTTCTTCTCCTTGGGTAGGAATTCCTGTGCAACCTCTCAGTTGCTGTTGACACAGATGAAAAAGAGATCCTTGGAAAAAAGCCAGTGTGTGTGTGCGCGCGTGTGTGTGTAGGAAGCACGGTCTGCGGCAGCAAAGGGAGACGTAAGTAGCAGTGCAGATCTGCTGGGGGACTTATACAGCATCAGGGTCACCTCCAAATATTTTGAAAAGCAGCATAATCTGCCTCATTTACAAAAACAAAAGAAAACAAAACAGACCTGTCCTAGGAAACCCAGCCAATTAGCAAATCATGTTTTGAGCACATGTCCTGTGCGAGGCTCTCTGTCAGGCTGGTGAGGTGGGGACGGTCACAGAGACGATGGAGGGGGCAGGCTCCTGCAGTGCCCTAGCTGGGGGGTGACAGACACACTCCTTGGGAGACGGTGAACAGTCCTCTCTGAAGCGACTTTCCTTTCCAGGCTGTACAGACTCGGCAGTTTGGACGCTGAGGTGCTCAAGGCTGAGAGTTGAGAGATGCCTCCCTCAGGAGGCATCGGATCGGCCTGTGTTTGCTGTGACAGAGACCCAGTGATAAACGGGTGTTAATCGGCTCGTGAACTGGAAAGACCAGAGGGAGGGTTTGCTTCAGGCAAGGTTAGATGTGGGCCTCCAAGTTCCCATTAGGAATCTGCCTTTTCTCGTCTTGGGTCTGCTTTCCTGGGTGTTGGCCTCATTTTCAGACAAACCTCCCTACGGGGTGGCACACATGGCCACCAGCAGCTCCAGACTTTGTTTTTCTGACAAGAGGACTTTTCTTTCCCAACAGTTCCAGCAGAAGTCCCAGGCTCTCATTGGCTCTGATCTGGTCGTATGCCCAGACATGAACCGACTGCTGGCCAGGGAGGTACAACTCCCTCCCAGACAGGCCAACCTTTCATCATAGCCTACCCTTGGAGCCAAGAAGGTGGACTGAGCCACACCCAGACTGCAGGGATGGAAGCTGGAGGAAAAATGGGTCCCCAAGAAAAATCAGATGCTGAACAAGAAAGAGAGGGAATGGTGCTGGGTGAAGGAAAATAAGAGCTGTGCACTTTAGAGGGAAGCTTCCTGAGAAGCGTGGGACTTGAGGAGTGTCTTGGAGGATGTCTAGGATTCATCTAGAACGGAGAAGGCATTTCAGGCCAGGGGTCTAGAATGACCAAAGATGTGACATGGGGATGTGAGTGATGTATTTGGATCACAGAAAGGAGAATGGTCTGGCTAGGGTGGCATGTTGGTGAGACGTCATTGGCAGCTCGGTCAATTGGTTGGATCCAGGGCATGCAAAGCCCTAGGGGGTCAGGAGAAGAGTGGATTTCTAAGGAATTTTTAGCAGAAAAGTGGCATAGTGGGGGTTGGTGTTTAAGGAGATGAATTTAGCAGCGAGTGGGCTGGATGTGAGAAGGAGAGACAAGAGTCAGGAAGACTAGGGATGGATTAGGTGGTGATAATGGGAAGGAAGAAAGGTGGAGTATCAATTAGCTATTGCCACAATAATGCTGTGTGACAACCACCCCAAAACCCAGTGACTTTAAACAACAATAATTTATTCTGACTCCTCTGCAGGTTGACTGTGAATTGGCTGATCCAGTTGGTGTCAGGTCGGGTCCAGGCCTGTTCCATGGGTCTCTCATCTTCCTTGAACCAGTGAGCTAGCTGGAGAATGTTCTTCCCATGGTGAAAAAAGAATTATAAGCGCACAAGCCCAACCATGCAACACGTTTCAAGTCCCTGCTTCTGTCACACCTGCTGATACCCCATTGGCAAGTCATTGGGCAAGCCCAAAGTCAAAGGGAAAGGAAGTGCATTATGCTTCCAGCGGGAAGAACTGAAAAGTCTCCATGTTCCTTGAATGCAGGAAAGATACAGGATCAGGAGCAACACAGTCCATCACTGAAGGGGCAAAAGTGATGGGCATTCATTTTTTAAAGTAATTTTTTCTAATTGGGATTAACCACAGAGTTCTCTCCCCCTTTTACATTGTAATTTTTATCTTTAATTACAAAATATTACAAAGATAGACAGATGAATAGAATAGAATAGAATAGAATAGAAAAGTGTAGCATATCCACGTGCACCCAGCATTCTGTCCACAGGTTGGTCTCTGCTCTGTGCTCTCTTTCCTCTTCTCCAAGAAATAAAATATCAAGTCTACCAAGAGCCCATCTCAATCTTCCTCACTTAATTTGACATGCACGTTCGTATACTCCATCTGTTTCAGCACCTTGAAACATGGTTTTAGCGGAGAAGCAGTCATTGTCAGTCCTCATGTCTGCGTCAGGGTGCAGGCTCTGGGGGGCTCAGGCCGTGCACTCCGGTTCCTTGACCAAGCGCGTTCATGAGAGGGCAGCATGGCCTCAAGAAAACAACACTTTGGGGCTGGAGGAGGGACAGCCAAGTCCCTTTTCTTCTCACCTGCCTGGTGGCAGCCCCTAGGTCTGTTCCTCTGTTCTGCACTCCAGTGTGGCCTGTGAGCGTGTGTCCGAGGGCCTGTTTCCCTCCAGTGGGTGACTGCGTGTCGGGACTCTGTGCGCTTCCTCCAGCCTGGCTGTCATGGTGGGGGGCCCTGGCCTCCCTCTTGTCCTGCTTCTGCCGTCCGACCCTCCATCCTGGCTCTGGGTCCCGGTGCATTCTCCTCTGGTCTCCCTCCTGCCCACTTCCCCTTGGCCCCTCTCCATCTTGCTTTGGCATTCCTTGAGGCTGGGCCTGGATTTCTGCTCCACCTTTAAGCTCCTCATGAATGAAGCAGACACTAATGCAACAGGAGTCAGAGGACGCAGGCAGGTCCTGCTTGGCCCTGGAGCAGGCCCTGCCCAAGGCCTTCTCCGGAGGAGGCACCTGAGGAGGGTGAACCATAGCTCCCTTCTCTCAGAAAATCAGCACTGAGTAAAACTCCACACTGAATAGGTATGTTCGTAACGATTTTATTTGTGGCATGAATTGGGCGTTTGGAGACTGAGGACCTTGACTGAGAAAAGCTCCGGGCTCTGCTGTAAAGGCCTGTGGGATTTCCTGAGTACTCTGTGTGTGTATGTGTGCGTGTGAGAGAGAGAACACGTGCCTCTGGATTGTGGAGAGCAGAGGTAGGTGTGCACGTGTTCGTGGCTGTTTCTCTGTGAATTTGTGCTGGGTGCCTGTGACTGGCCGTGTGTCTCTGTGACGGTGAGAGGCTCTGATTGGAGTGTGAGTGGCAGCATGTGTACAGATATTTGTGATGCTGATGCTGAGTGTATCTGGTTGTTGTGAGGGTATGGCTGCGTGTCACGTTTGGTGGACAGCACGAGTGTCGGGGTTTGTGTTTGTTCCCCGAGTGCGAATGTATGAACTGGTTATCTCTGGAGCAGCCCAGACCGTGGGACAGATGGTGATGACAGGTGACGGGTTGATAAGCCACGTGGAACTGAGTTCTGACCTCCCAGGGTTGTGGGTGTGGTTTACAACTGTCTTCACCGCAGGCGACACCAGCATTTCAGTGCTTTCATAGGAACATGAAGGCATGGGAGGCTGTCACCTGGTAGAAATGGGGAATCTCAGAGAAGGATGGGCCCTTGGCATCCACTTGTGCAGCCCTCATACCATTGCAGGACTCTCCCGCTGGGGTTCACTGCCCCAGGACCCCTCATGACCCCTCATGACCCCCCAGTCCTTTCAGTGCTTGAGTGGCCTCCGTGATCTGTTCCTTTGCAAGCTGGGCACATGGTGAAGGGCCCTGTGCCACTGGGGTGGCCCATTCTGGTTCAAAGCCAAGCGCAGGCCTCCAGTTCCTGTGTCCCAGGCTCTGCCAGCCTTTCAGAGCAGTGCTCTGGTTCACGGGCCACCGCAGGTAGGACGGCTTTGAGCCTGCCCTCCTCTGCCCACACTACCCGGCTGGGTTGGAGGTGGCGCTCTCGCCAGGCCCACCACAGCGTCCTCCCTGAGAGCCCTCACGGGAGGCAAGGGTCAGCTGGACTTCACCTCACTCTCTTGTACCATTCCTCACTTCCCTGAGACCAGCATTTCCATGGGTGGCGAGTGGGGTGTGAGTGTGAGCAGGCCTGGGGGGTGGACAGAGGGTTTGTCAGAGGTGAAAAGATAACTGTGTTCTGTTAGTTTGCTGGGGCTCCAGCCCAAAGCACCACAGACTTCAAACATCAGAGACACACTGTCTCACAGTCTTGAGGCCGGCAGTCTGAAATCCAGGTGTTTGCAGGGCCAGGCTCCTCTGAGACCTGCAGGGATCTTTCCTCATCTCTTCCTAGCTTCTGGTGGTTGGCTGCAATCTTTGGAATTTCTTGGCTTAGCTGCATAACTCCAATCTCTGTCTTTGTCATCACAGGGCATTTCTCCCCATGTCTCTGAATTTACATGGTCATCTTCTGACAAGAACACCAAGCATCCTGCATGGGGGGGGCCAACCCTATTCCAGTACAACCTCACCTTAACAAACTACATCTGCAATGACCTTATTTCCAAATAAGGTCACAGTCTGAGGTATAGTTAAGACTTCAACATACCTTTTGTGGGGGGACACAATTCAACTCATGACACTAGTCATCTCCCTAGCCATCCCATTATTCTTTCAGGATCCAGATTTCTAGAGAAGCAGATTTCAGAGCAAGGGAGCCCCCGTCAGTCCCTGTACCCCGTTCTTCTCCCTCCACTCTCTTTATTACCGTCATCAGTCACCAGCTGCAGAACCTCAGCTTTGTTATCTCTCCCTGTGAAAGGAAATTGGATGTTAGGGAACAGCGAAGGGCTGAGACAGTGTGTTAATGGCAACACTCCAAGTCTGCACCCCTGGAAAACATTGTGTGACCTGACTGTAATGGGGGAGGGACAACAGGACAACAGCCACAGCCAAACAACTGCAGGAGGCCACCCGAGACGCACGCTTTCCTGTCCCCCATGCAGGACAGCACAGAGTTCACACTTCCGTTCGCCTTTCAGGGTGAGAACTAATTTTTAAGGTGCTATTAATCTGTTCCTTTCATTTCCTCTCTCTCCCCATCAGATTAATGGTTCTTTCTCCTGACACTAGAAACCACAATGTGCTACTTTAAATTCTCAGTGGTACAGTATTCGTGTTTCTTTTCTTTTTTTGGGGGGGGGGCTTATATTTGTAAATAAAACATGAAATTTCAGTTTCCCAGGATTGGAGCTATGGTAGGGTTGTGTGTGTGTGTGTGTGTGAATGAGTGTTACTCCCATTCTCATTCTCCTGTCTAGATCTGAAAGCTGAGAGATCACTCACCGAAGTCACTCAAGAGCCTACACACCCAGCTTGGTCTTTGTCCTCTGGATGTTGAGTTCTGGAATCCCAGGTAGTTATCCAGTTTGCAGGGTGAGAAGAAGGGAATCCTGGCAGCCAGAAAACAAAGGTTCTAGTCTTAGCACCACCATTTTGCTCCCAGCCTCAGAAGAAAAAAGGAAGACCCTCTCTTGCCACTGGTTGCTATTCACAATTCCTGGGATTGGTGGCTGGATTGTCAGGTCCCACCCCTTCCCTGGGCCAGCCCTAGAGCGATGGGGGATTCATTCCCAGATGGCAAGCTCCACTTCAGAACTTGGGATGGAGCCTTCTGAATGGATGGAGTGTGGTGGAGAGGCAGCCATGCCTAGCAAATTTCTTCCTCCAGGAAGAAAGGCAAATGACTGCTGGCTGGTGAAAAATCATCAAATGCCCTGGGGAAATGGTGGAGTTGCCCTTTGCCCTGACTCGGTTGCCTGAGAGACTGAGCCCACGGGAACCAGGGTGCGAGTTTCCTATCCTGCTTGCTTTCTTTTGTGTTGGCCCAGGAACCTGGTGCTCTGTATTTGAGTGGAAGTGAGGTGGCGTAATTTGTCCTGAGGTTTGAGTCACAGGTTGGGTGTACCTGGGGGATGGCCCCAGTGATGATCATCCTCAGCTTGAGAGCACAGGAATGAGGCGAATATGTAAAGGGATCCTATTAGCAGACTTCTGTCACTTGCTCAGTGAAACTTAAGGAGAGAGAGGCTGGAGAGGTGAGTGACTGTGATGCAGGCTCAGTGAGTCGAGGAGTTGAAAGAAAGATTTCTTGGACTCTCAAGATCTGGCAGTAGTGCTCTTTTATTCAGAGAATAATATGGAATAGCACGGGGACAGGACCCATGGGCAGCAAAGAGCTGCTGTCATGGGGACAGGACCCATGGGCAGCGAAGGGCTGCAGGCATGGGGACAGGACCCATGGGCAGTAAGAGCTGCAGGCATGGGGACAGGACCCATGTGCAGTGAAGGGCTGCAGGCATGGGGACAGGACCCATGGGCAGGAAGAGCTGCAGGCATGGGGACAGGACCCATGGGCAGTGAAGGGCTGCAAACAAGTGTTGAGGGTGGGGCTAAATTTAAGGTATAGGTATGTGAGTTATCTCTTTTCAAGACAAAAGGTAGAATATGTAAAAAATGTCATTAAAATGGTATCAGTGCAAGTGGGGTCTGGTTATTGGGTGTTCCTATAACTTTAGATAAGAATCAGATCGGATTAAGTAAATGGCTGAAGCCACCACCTTAGATATTATCTTCAGCTAAAGACAAAGGAGGATGTTGGTGGTGGGGGGATCAGTTACATGAGGTTACCACACAAGCACGGTAAACAAGTCTTAAGTCCTTGCCATCCCCATTATGAGTTTCTAGAGATAAGGTCGTCCCCCCTTCCTCCTGGTGCAGAGAGGGAGACACCCCCACAGATGGAGACTTCCTTCACAAATGCAAATATCTCTCAACAAAGGGCAAGCAAATGCCACCCTTCAGAGTTTCCTTCCCAGCTGCAGTTTTTAAAAGTAACCAGCCCAAAATAATCCTCATCAACTGCATCAGCTGGTCCTTCAAACTCAGGCCAAATCCCTGAAAAGTCCCAAGGTGTTTGTGATGTACTTGTGAGGTCTCAGTCTTCCACACTCTGGGAGACTTTTGTCAGTCGGTTTCCCTCTGCCCTCCCCAGCATGCCCTCTTTTAGTGGACAAGCACCGCTCTCTTCACTCACAGTGCACAGCCCCTCCTTTCCTGTTTCAGGGTGTCTCCTGATAACCCACAAGGTAACTAGGAAATTCCCTCCCTCTTGTCTCTTCACTGGTGGTGCCTGCGTGTGTGCGTGCATGCATGTGCCACCGCAGGTCTTCCTGATAGCCACAGGGGGTTTCACTTAGTAATCCAAGGTGGGAGGCTGAGGGTAGATTGTTGGCCCCCATTCCTGTCTCTGCAGGAGCCCCCACAAAGTGATTGAGAACTCTTACTGTCTTCTTCAGTCTTTTTGCCTGGATAGTCTGCCCCAGACCAAACAGAGAATCTTCTATTCTGGTGGCAGACGAATATAAAGGAAGGATCAGGCCATCTCAGAATAAATGCTTGCCTGGAGAAGCAGGAGCCCTGACGTGACCTAAGGCATTTCCTTGTGTTATTCAGGTGAGGACCTTTCAGAGGAGGGCCTTGGAAAGGAGGGGATGGATCCCACGTGTGTTCTTCCTTTCTCTTTACCCCAAGCTCCCACTTGAGTTCCCTAATTGGGTCCCCAACTTCTCTTTGGGTACTACAAGATGGGAACATTGCTTTGGCAATCCTGGGGTCTGTTTACAGTTTATTTGCGAAAAAGCCAGGTCCCATGAACTCTAGAACACTCAGCCTGCTGTGTATACACCCCTCCTCCTACATGGGACTTCCCGTCACGTGGTGGGAGGCCCCTCCCTGTCTGTGGCAGCAGATCAAGTCAGCATTGAAATTGCTGTTGTTTGAGGAAGGTTCCCATTGAAAAGGTGGTCAGAAGAGGAAAGCTTCTTAGTCCAGGGATTATAAACTCATGGCTGCCAGCTGAATTTCACCACAGAAACATTTTATTTGCCTGTGCAAACTGAAAGTAGAATTCAGGCGCCTTCAGGTGCAGCTAACTCCAGTTAGCCAGCTAGAATGTCAGCGTCACCACTTACAGCACAGGGCCTGGCCAGGAGGCACTGACTTTTGCAGACCATTGTGGTCACCCTTTCCTTCATTTATAAACGAGGAAATGAAGGTCCAAAGAGGGCCAGGCCCCACACTTAGCTGGTGAGAACACCGGGAGTGGAGCCCAGGTCTTGGGCCTGCAGGCCAATCCTCTTTCCATTATCTCCCAGCTGTGAGGCTGTGCTCACGATGACTCCACAGTGTGCCCCTCCAATGATACCTGTACCTCAGTGGGGAAGGCTTAGAGACACCGGACACAAAGGGAATGCAACAGTCGAGTTTCAGGGGTCATGGTTAAGAGAGAAGAAGCCTCAGCTGGCACCCAGAGCTTTAAGTCCCTCCCACACGGGTGCTCACCCAGGCCTAGGCGGGCTGGAGCTGCTGGCTCTGTCCTGATGCATTCTGTGGTTTCACCTGAGGCCCTCCGGGTGTACAGAATCATTAGGGAGGCACGAAGCATCTGCGGTAATGAAACACCAACTGTACTCAGCCTTGCAGGCTCTGCAGCGGCTGGTAGATGGATGACGGGCCTGCAAATCCCCAAGGCCCTGTAGAATCTCACCTCTGCTCTTCTGAGCTGTTCCCAGAAACCCAAGTGGGGACTCGTGGCCGCCGCTGCGGCTGGAATTGGTGTGCCGCCCTAGCCTGCGCAACATGGGGAGGAGTGCATGACGCCCTCCCTGCAGAAAGAGGCCTGGGCTTCTTTAGGAAAGCCCCTCAGGTGGTCAGGGGATCTGAGGAAGACCATTCTGTCCTTGCAATTCTGTGCTGCCTCTCCCTTCTCTGCTGCTGGCAGGAGGAAGAATGGTCAAGCTGTCCAGCAGGCTTCTTCCTCAGCTCCCCCATCACATCTGCACTGATCTGAGTAGCAGGTGGAGCCCCGCCTCCTGAGTCCCCAGTCTATCTAGTTCATGGCTTACTGTCCTGTGTCGACAAAAGGGCCTGAGACTAGGTAGCTGCTCCCGTTATCCCTGTGCTCCGAAGAACAAACATTTCTGCAAATGCACCTTCCAGCTGAGTTTGGGACTGAGTCTCAGGGACTCTTGCTGTGCACATGCTTAATAAAGCAGTTTCCTTCACATGATTCTAAGGAGCATTTCCCAACCGGGAAGCTGCTGGAAGAGTCAGTGCTGTCTCCCAGGCCGCCTAGGCCTTGAGCTTGCTGGAACTCAGAGGAGGTGACCGGAAGTTCTGTTTGGCTGCACGGGGCCCAGAGAGTTAATGGAGTTCGGGCCCAAGAACGCGGGCCGGAGGCGGAGCCGGCGCTGGTGGCCTGAGGCCCAGCCGGCTCCAGGAAAGGCCACTACAAACACACGAGTGAGCTGCCACACCCTCGGGGGCTCATTCCCTGTGGTTTTCATGAGGAAGTAGAGAAAGTGATCCATTTTAGTGAACTTTCTGGTATTTGAGAGCATGGAAAACAGATTTGCCGTGTTTCCCCAACTCCCTGTGTGCCAGGGCTCCTGGTTGCAGTTCCCCCTGCCTTGTGGCCTGGCTCTGACCCCAGCGCTGCAGCGCCTGCGTGAGCCCATGGCCCGGGATCCCCGCGCGGTGCCAGCGCCTTGCTCAGGGCACTCTGGCGCTGGCCGCTGGCCTCAGGGGCAGGCGACACGCAGCTCGTTTTCTTTGGAGAGGGTATTTTTTTCTTCTTTTTCTCTAATTTTAAGCCCTTATTTTAAAAGGTGGTTTTGCAGAAACAATATTACAATAACGATAGGAATATAAAGCAAAAGTTTCCCCTATTCCCATCAACTAATCAAACGAAAGCTGCTCTTTGTCCCTGTGACCCCCAGCCTTGTCCACAAGCCTGGGCAGTCCACACTGGGGGCTCTCGCTGGCCGCCTGGTGTCTGGGCTCCCTTCCCGCCCGGGCTCCCCCACCCGTGAGACAAGGCAGCCCCTGCCTCTCCTCCCTCCCTTGCGCCATCCCTCCGACCTCCCACCCTACGCGAGGCGGGTCAGGGCACCCTTCCTGTGCAGGGAGGGCCCTGGGGCCACCATGGCAGCAGGGATTGCAATGATGTCCAGTGTCCGAGGTCCAGGATCAGTGGGCAGAGCAAGCCATTCTGTGGTGTGATTTGGACAACATTTAGTCTGCCGCCAATCTTAGTTCTCCAAGCCCCTGAACGTTTAAGTGAATTTCCCAGTATTCTCTTATTAAGTTGTTTTCCTGTTTAAATTAGCCTGGTTCCTGCTGCTTGCAACAATGGCATCCCTGACTGATATACCTATTCATAATTTTCACTATTTTGTAGTATGGAATTGATATGATTTTATATTCTTTTTTAAATTAATTAATTATCTTTTTTTTGAGGAAGATTAGCCCTGTGCTAAGATCTGCCACCAAGCCTCCTCTTTTCTTTTTGCTGAGGAAGACTGGCCCTGTGCTAACATCTGTGCCCATCTTCCTCTGCTTTATATGTGGGACGACACCACAACATGGCTTGAAGAGTGGTACTTTGGTCCACACCCGGGATCCAAACTGGTGAAATCTGGGCCGTTGAAGCAGAGCACGCAAACTTAACTGCTACGCCACCAGGCCGGCCCCTATAATTTTATATTCTACACTTTAATATTTATCCTCTGTGTATTTTTCAGTTTGGCATAATCTTTTATTTTTCTATTATAATGATAATAATAATTATTAGCATTTTAATCCTCTTCCTCCTCCCCTCAGGTAGCCAGTGTTAACAGCCTGTTGGGGTGCAGATGCTGTGCCTCGTCTTGCCCATCTGTTGGTGGATCAGACTTTCCGTTATGACAGGTGCCTTGCAGCAAGCTGGCAACACTGAGCGCAGGGCACAGAGGGAGGGCCATAGACGCTAGAGCTGGGAGAGTGTTAGAAAAAGTCTGGTCCCAGTTCTTTATTGTTGGCTGAGCAATTTGAGGCCAGGAGAAGAGAATGGACTCGAGCAGGTAAGTCACTCAGGGAGCCAGCATTGGAAGCAGGTCCAACCCCAGCCCACCAGCCCCCATGCAGAGCAGAGCTGCTTTCCTGGTTTCACGGTAACCTGGCTACAGAGTGACGTCAAACTCGCTGCTCTTGTCAGGCCCTTGAAAGTGAAAATGCGGGGGGCGGATGGTATGAGATGTATAATATTGGCACTCAGATTATCGTCCAAAACTCTAAGAATACAGTTAGTCATTCTTTCTGTAAACATTATTCAGGGAGCACTTGGTGCCTGCTACATCTGAGGCACTTGATGGATCCGTGTTGAGGGAATGAAAGGAGGACAGTGCTGGGCTGTACATACCCAGTGTCGACTCTAAAATGCCTAATATGAAAGGTTGCAATAGCAGTGAGATGGGGTAGTAGTAAATAACGTGAGTAACAGTCTAAAAACAGGAGTTTATCCTCCCACTAGTGTAGTCCTCAGTTGGTAGACTGGCCCCGGGGCTCTGTCCTCGCTGTGTGGAATCTTTGGGATGAGAGGCAGTATTTAGGCCGTCTTAGCTTTGCAGCTCTGTTCGTAAATAGTGCATCCGTCTGCAGCAGCACAGGCCCTCTGAACGTACCCTCTCCCGAAAAGCAGGCAGCAGCCATGCCGGGGTTTATCGAGCACTGTCTATGTAGCAGGCTTCTTTTGGAGGGATGGTTAGCCCTGAGCTAACATCTGCTGCCAATCCTCCTCTTTTTGCTAAGGAAGGCTGGCCCTGAGCTAACATCCATGCCCATCTTCCTCTACTTTATGTGTGGGATGCCTACCACGGAATGGCTTGACAAGCGTTGCATAGGTCCACACCCGGGATCTGAACCGGCAAACCCCAAGCTGTCAAAGCGGGATGTGTGAACTTAACCACTGTGCCACCGGGCCAGCCCCCCTGTGGCATGCTTTATGTTAAGGAATTGGGTGAGCAAACAGACATAGTCTCTACCCTCAAGGAATTTATAGTATTATGGGAGAGACGGGGATTAAACAAGTCAAATCCTTAACACAAGCTATGAATATAAGTGTTTTGAGGGCTAAGAAGAGAAAGAACAAATGCTATGAGAAAGAAGCAGAAGACACCTATTTTTGGGGGGATCAGGGATGACCTCTCTGAGAATGTTGATTTTAAGAAGTTGTCTCTGAAATTGAAACCAGAATGACTAGAAGTTTCTGACCATTTTAATTGTGCTGTTGAGAAATTGTCCCAAATGTCTTGCATGTGGTAAACACTCAATATGTATTAGCAATGACTATAATAAACACTTTCATATCCATTACCTCGTGGGCTGGTCCCAATGCTGGCGGCCCACTCTGGTGGTTACTGCTATTCCCACCGTACAGCTGAGGACTCCTCTGAGGCTCCAGTGGGTAAGTGGTAGAGTGAGGTGGTGGCTCATTTCACTAGTCAAAGGCACAGCTGAGATCGGAACTGAATTTTCCTTACAGATCCATCAGTGCTCATCTCTCCAAAGCTATTTTGGAATGGAATATGCAGTGATTAGGGTCTATACCTCATCTTCAGGAGCATGTGAACTGTTGGAGGGAGCCTCTCCCAGTGTTCCGGTACGGCAGTCGAGCCCTGTGCCGAGTTCTGGGGCGCTTCATGTGCAGCTTGTTCAATTCCAGGACGGTGTGGCCATTGGGAAGCACGTGGAGTCGGGCAGCATCTGCCTGTTCCTTTTCCCTTTGAATCTATCATTTCTTAAAGATTCTCATAAAACTAATGGCAGGATAAGGCAAGAAATCACATTACACTTTATAACGGCTAATTAGGAAAATATGTTAAAAAGTGTTCCCCACAGTGCCGTTTCATGGTTGTGCTGTTGGTAATCAGCACTTGTCTTCCAAGTGTCAGAATCTCGAAAGCAAAGCTACCTGCTTTACTGGGTTCTGTCACACTAATGAAATGAGTTAAGTGGAGTACTGGAAATGCTGTGCCGCTATTATCGCTCGAGTCCTTTGAAGGGGTACTTTGAGGCTACTACTTTGGTTCTGGCTGATCCTTTGAGCATTTGAGTGGGCATAAAAGCTTTTTAAGAGCTCCCTCCAACCCCCGATATAGAGTTTCTTTGCCTAGCAAAGACGTTTTTGGGGCCCAGTGCCCCAGTGAAGTGTTCACGTTCTGCTTCACTGGCCTGGGGTTTGCCGGTTGGGATCCCGGGTGCGGACATGGCACTGCTTGGCAAGCCATGCTGTGGTAGGTGTCCCACATATAAAGTAGAGGCAGATGAGCACGGATGTTAGCTCAGGGTCAACCTTCCTCAGCAAAAAGAGGAGGATTGGCAGCAGATGTTAGCTCAGGGCTAATCTTCCTCAAAAAAAAAAAAAAAGAAAAGATTTTTTTGGGCCAGTACTGGGGCTCTAGATGAGCATTTTGGAGGTCAAAGGGGGTTTCTTTGACTGGTTCTGAATGAACACATCCATCGTGAGCAGCAGGCCCCTGACAGACCTTGGGTATGCGAAGATTAGAAGTTGACACCCCTACTTCATAGAAAGGGAGCAAAATCTGTAGCACTGTTTGCCTTTGATACGCTACAGGCTGCAAACATACATAGTCATGATGTTAGTTTCTGGGTGGCTGGACGGTACTAAGGGGAGAATGGAACTGAAGGAGTATGTGGACCACAGCATGGGTTCGCCTTACACAGGGAGAGGTACTCTCAGCCCCACTGCTAGCTCATCTTGTGACCCAGCAGGAGTCCTACTTTGCAGACAGTGGTGTCTGAATAATTTATGCAAAAAGGAGTTTATGGGAAGTCTGAT
The DNA here is from genome assembly GCF_041296235.1 of Equus asinus. Lineage (NCBI taxonomy): Eukaryota > Metazoa > Chordata > Mammalia > Perissodactyla > Equidae > Equus > Equus asinus. The sequence goes on from NC_091809.1 coordinate 10,804,592, forward strand.
AGGGCTCGAAGAACCAAGTTTGGGAATGAGCAGGACTGGTGGAGTTTGAGCGTCCAAAGGATAGATATTGTGGTCCTTACCATGCAGCCAGCAACATCTGATGAGCTGCTGCCACTACAATAGATAACTGGAATCATTCTGGATTCTGTATATTCCAAGTCTTAGGAGGAGGCATCTGACTAGGTGGGCTTGGGCCACACGCCCTTTTCCTAGCTGTGCCCTTTTACTTTCTCTGGTGCGAGACAAGATCCTGGGTTTACTGCCTCATGGAGACTATGTGTAAGAGTAGGTCACCAAAGGAATCAGGATGCTTTTAGGAGGGAGAATGGACACTAGGCAGCCAAAAAGTGACAAAGGACCAATATGGCTGGTTAGGGACAGACTCCTGCTCCTCAGGGGCCTTGGCACTGAATGGGAGCCTGGTCCTTGCTAGGATTTCTTATTGAAATTCAGCCAGCTCTCTGCTCAGCCTAAGCATTCCTGTGCTGTCCACATACGGTAGTCACTAGCCACATGTGGCTATTTAAATTTAAATTAATTAAAAGAAAATAAAATTAAAGTTTGGTTCCCCAGATGCATTTGCCACATTTTGACTGCTGTAGAGCTGCAGATGGTAAGTTGCTACCACATTGCTCAGTACAGATACAGAGCACTTCTGTAATTTCAGAACGTATTACTGGAAAGCATTAGAAATTTTGAGCCAGCCTTGATGGTCTAGTGGTTAAGGTCCAGGTCACTCCACTTTGGCCTGAGGTTCAGTTCCTGGGTGCTGACCATAGCTCATCTCTCAGTAGCCATGCTTTGGCAACGGGTCACATAGAAGAATCGGAAGAAGTTGCAACTATACACACCCACATACTGGGGCTTTTGGGGGGGGGCAAATGAAGAAGGAAAAAAGGAGGAAGATTGGCAACAGATGTTAGCTTAGGGCAAATCTTCCTCTGCAAAAGAAAAAAAAAGAAAGCATTAGAGGTTTTGGTGAGTGACACAGACCTTTCTCCCTATCTTCATCTTATATGACATCAACTCCAAGGGTAGTTTACTCTTGTTTGCCTATGGAGAGAGTGGGGCACAGAATGTGAAAAAGGAGAAATGACTGATTACGTATTTTTACTTTTTAAATTTTTGGTGGTGGATGATATAGCAACATGGATAAATGTAGAAATTACAATATAGGATATACTGCAATTACAATTATATTAAGACAGATTAGCTTATGGACAAGGCCTGAAGTAGAGCACACATGAAAAAGAAAAAATTGATTTGTTGGGTTGGTGGGACGACGGAGATTTTCTTTTCATTATTGCTATTAAAATGATTGGGTTTTAAATATACTTTTGCTTAAAGAAATGTTGGTTATTTTGGCCTAAATGAGGTATTGAGGGTCATGTGGGATAATAATGATCCATAATGCCATTTTTTGTACGTCATAGTTTAGAAAGTTTCCATGAGCTCATTTGCCCCTCAGACACTCCCGTAAGGTTCAGGGCAGGGCAGACATTTGACCCCTTAGGCCCTTTCTGGAACTAAGTAAGATTATACATTTCAAAAAAACCATTATTTTCAATTTAAACTCAACTGCAGTTCAGATGGTTCAATAACCTGCCCTTGGGAGTCAAGCAGCTAGTGTGGAGAAGGCTGGAATTCCAACCCCTGGTTTCCGGCTTCTGGTTCAGCGCTGAAACCCAATGTCCTCTTGTTCATTGGAGGCAGAGTTCTCATGTGTCTGGGCTCTCTTTGCCCCTTTCCTGGGGTTGTTGGATGCTGAGTATCACATTATGGGGCTGGGCTATGGAGACGAGGAGACAGGGGGCGCAAGCTGCCCTCAGAGAGAGTCAGAGCAGGGCTACGGGCCGGGGTCTGCTGCCTGGTCTGGGGAGGAGCCCCCAGGTGGGAATCAGGGCCTGCTCAGCCTGTGCGATGGACCCGAGAACTCCTACTCCAAACTCTCACAAGCTGGCTGTGCAGTTCAAGACAGACACCATGTGAAAGCCCTTTCACAAAGCTGAAAGCGAAGGTTCAAATGTAGAGCATGACCATCACGAGAGGCCCGGCGGAGGGAAGGTGCTCCTTGCAAACATACTCCCCGTTCCTGCAATCATAGCGAAAAGACTATTCTGGGATGGTGGCTGAGAAATGACATGGTGTGGACAAAGTCTCCATTTACCAATTTGTTCAACATGGAGCTGGTAATCTCGGCGCCTGTCGGATGGTGTGTTCTGGGAGGCAGGGTCTCTGCTGAGTCCAGGCTCAGCAGGCTCATGCTCTCAGGCTGGTGGCACTGGGAAAGTTCCTCTAAAAGTGAAGCCACTTAACGTGTGACCAACATTCCACACTAAATGTCACAAAAAGATTTAATTGAAACTTTACCTTGAGAAATAAAATTAAAAATTGAAAGCCAGTTTATATTATCTTATATTTATATATATCTTATATTTATGTTAGTTGCAATCATGCACAAAAGAACAAATTAACTTTGCTGAAAACCTAACTCACTCACTCTGGTAAACATCCTAAGATCTGCTCTGCTGAAAAGTGGGAAGAAGTTTCAATTTTCATAAGAGCTTCTGAAGGCAGTTTTCTCCTCCGAAGCATACATCTGGTCAAATCGCCACTCTGTAGGCCTTTCCTTTACATTAACTGCCTCTGCTCTGCCTTACCCTCACTTGTCAGTGATTTAAGTGGGATTCAAGCCAGTTGCCATTGTCACTTTCATTCACTTTGCAAATCTTGCAGAAGATGCAGAATTTCTCAATTTCATCGGCAATTGATTTGCATTGCATTTGTGTTGTGTTGGCAGGCACCTGCCACATCTAATAATCCAGGAGCTTCTACAAGAAGTCCATGACTGGTGTGGCCAACCTGTGGATGTGAGCTTCTAGTTGGACCTGTTTTAAAAGTGGTCAGGTTATTGAAGAATACATCAGTTGTTTCCATTTGGAATCTTGTAACCACATGGAGTCAGACAACAAACACTCAGGAGCATATGCCCTCTGCACTCAGTCTGAGCTGCACCAGATGGGGATGTTGGGGCCAGGAATGTCATCAAGGGTGATGTCAGAATCAACACACTCCTGAGTGCTAATTAAAATAATCTGCGTTCTCCTGCGACACTGGGCAAACCCCTTCCTCTCTCTGGCTTTGTGTGTAACACTCTAATTTCAGTCCAGCTCTGCCATCCAGTTCCTCCATCACCGCCATGTAGAAACTGGTTCTCGGCTGTCTAGCCACTCCCCCATAGGCTGCCAGCTCTTGCCCAGGCCACAGTGTCTGAGATGCCAGGTCAAGAACGTGGGCCAAAGGAGAGTGTTGCCGTAGCGGACAGGACTCATGAGAATGTACTACTTGGCCACAGGTCTCCAGGGGCAGCTGTGAGGTGAGCGTTCCGGGTGTTTGCTTCAGCAAGGGCTCAAGGGGAACTTCAAGCCTTCTTTGTCCAGTGTGGTCTAAGCAGACCACAATCAACTCAGAAAACCAGATTGGGAGGGTCAAGAGGATTTCAGTGAGTTTTGGTCAGGTTTTGTCTTTTTTTTTATTTTGGTAAAAAATGCATAACAAAAAATTTACCATTTTAATCATTTTTCCAGTTTTAAGCATACGGTTCTGTCACAGTAAATACCTCCACATTGTTGTGTAACCGTCACCACCATCCATCCATTTCTAGAACTTTTTCATCACCCCAGACTGAACCTCTGTCCCCGTCTCCCCTCCCCCAGCTCCTGGCACCCACCGTTCTACTTCCTGTCTCTATGAATTTGACTACTCTAGGAACCTTATATAAGTGGAATCATATAATATTTGCCCTTTTGTATGACAATATTTCACTTAGCATAATGTCTTCAAGGGTCATCCATGGTGTAGCATGTGTCAACATTTCCTTCCTTTTTAAGGCTGAATAATATTCCATTATATATAATATGTATATAGAATATATATGTGTGTAAGTACCACCTTCTGTTTATACATTCACTCACCGATGGGTGTTTGGGTTGTTTCCACCTCTTGGATATTGTGAATAATGCTGCTGGGAACGTTAGTATACAAATATATATTCAAATCTCTGGTTTCAACTCTTTTGAGCTGGGCTTGGTTTTGTCAAGCTTTAATCCTAAAATACGTCTGACTTCTCTAATTTGAAAACATCTTTAAAAAAGTTGGATGTAGAGTGAGATTAATTTGTTTGTTTAAACAAAATCTTTCTTTAGTGTTAGGGAATTTGACATAAGTAAGAAAATACTTGTGAGTTCCTGGGGACCACCTCTGTTACGGAAACCAAAGTGGGTTCCCTCCTGGCAAGTTAAATCAGACTCTCCACGAGAAGTAGTTGTCTCACAAAGTAAAGTGTATTTGTGGCAAACAGGAGACCATGAGGAATCATTTCCAGAGTCATGGCATCCCCGAATGACAGGAAGCAGGGACATTTATTTCGGATGAGGAATGAATATTCAAAAGGGAGAGGCGGGTATTTGCTTGCACAGGTTCAGTTGGAAAATACGCTTCCACATACACTGCAGCTGATGGTGACAAGGCCTAAGCTCCTCCTGGAGAGATCTAGGCATTAAGAATAAGGCAAAGGTCACAGGCATTGCTCTCCTGGTGAGGCTTGGTCTGGTTCAGGGAGGTTGGTCATTGCATCTGTTTAACATAACAAAAGGGAAAAGAGCAATTTGGAAAACCAGTTAAAATATGCAAGCCCATCCTTGAGTTCCTCAGGGTAACTAGTCCATAACTCCTTCTCACATCTTAGGGAAGAAGAAATGAACTTAGCACTCCTGAGGCTTCAGAGGGAAGGATGATCAGAGCTGTCTGGAGCCAGTCTTCAGCCCAACATAGAGGAGCTTTTTAGGAGTGAGCATCACCAAACAAAGACCTGCACGGGCAGGGTACAGCAAGCTGTCACAACCTGCGTGGGGTGTGGGAGTCTCCAGGGTGCTCATCGTCCTCCCCCTCCTCCATCTCTTCCTTTCCTGAGACAGTTCCTGCTCCTTCTGCTGTCTCTGCTCTAATCACTGTCTCTGTGTGAATCTGGACTCCCAGCCATATTTGGCAAGGCTTACATGCGTGCTTTTCCTGTAAACTCTGTGAGCCCAGCCAACTTATTGTCACAGAGGTGAGAAACTGGGAACGTTATCTGAGAGAGATAGAGATAGAATGAGACAGAGAGTTTGTAACCTACTGCTCTCTGAATGGAATGGAAATGTCCTGTCTCCTCTCTTTCTTCTTCCAGGTCCTTCTGCCCTTCCACTTCTATCTTTCCTTCTTCAGAGAAGAAGAGCTGGTAATTATTCACCTGTGATATTGGGGAATTGTTAGCTGCTCTCCAATCCTTCAGGGATTGCTTGTGTTGGGGGAGATTGTGCACAGAAAGCTGTCTAAGTGATGTGGCTAGAACTCCCCCATGCACCCTGTGAGCAAGGAGGGGGTTGTTCTGGAGAGCTGCCAGTGAAGCATTTCAAAGGTAATTGGCAAATGATGTTTTAGAGACAATGCACAAATGCACTGAATTTTCCTAGCCTGAGATTGGAACCAATCCCCTCTCTGCCAGGTACCCGATGGTTTATAATAATCACCTACGGAAAATTGTATTTTCAAGCCCCCAATTAATTTCCTACCCACTGGAGTTTATGAAAGGACTGCCAGCCAGGAAATAAAAAATAGCTTTGTAGAGGACCTTTACTATTTTGACAACGGAAAAATCATGTTGTTTCTTCTGCTGTTTTCCAAACAAAGCAAAGCCCTGGATGTGGGCCAGGGATCACAGGCTGGAGTAGAGCCGAGGCAGCGATGACAAGGAAGGAGTGAGCTGCTGGTTGTGCATTTGATCCATCGACTGATCTGGAGAATAATGAAAAGACTCCCTTCAGGTTGCCTGTTGGAGCATTGCTGAGGCAGGGGATGGCTGTGGAGGGTGGCTGCCAAGATGCCTCAGGGCCCTTGGTCCAAGATGCCTAGGGTCCTGCCTTGGGGCCCACTCTGAGGAGTGGGCATCCCCTGGAGGCAGAAGGTCTTGGCCTCTGGTCTCCTGTTCTCGGCCCTCTCTGCTGAGTTCTAATCTGGGCTCTCTGTCTGCACGGTCCTTGAAACTCGCTCACAGTCTTTGTCTTGGAGTTCCCTCACATGCAGACCGTGACACAATGATTCGTGTTCAGGTAGTTTCCAAGGAAGCAGGATGAGGGAGTTGGAGAGTGAGATGAGGAAGGACTGTTTCCCGTGTCTGGTCTGTCCTCCTCTCTAAAGGTCAGCTCACACTTCTCCATAGCGGCAGAGCAGCTTGCCCTGGGCCTCAGCTCATTAAATGGAACATGGCCACCGACAGCTCCCAAGCTTGATATGTGTCAGCACTCTTTCTCAATCCAAAGTACAAATTCCCAGGGAGTGATCTGATTGGCCCAGCTTGGGTGGTACCCATCTCTGAGCCAATCACCTGTAGCCAGGGGGCAAGGACACGCAGAGAAATCATGTGATTAGAAGGAAGATAAAACAATGTTTCCCAGATTAAGGGATGGAGATGGGACAGTTCCAAGAAAAAATAAAGAAATGGACAGACAAATCAATAGATCTCTCCTATAAGAAACTATCATCACCTCGTTTTACAGATGAGCAAGTCTAGAGCCTCCACAAGCGAAGTGTACCAGGGAGGTCATAAGACAAGAGTAGAGTTCTGTCCAGGCCCCATGTTGAGGGGATAATTGGAAGAAGAGCAGCCAGAGAAGGAGCCTGTAACAAATCCTGTGGGTGCCACACTTGTATCCTCCCAGCCTAACCAGGAGGATGTTTACAAATATGTCCAGTTCATGCTGGTGGCTCCCTAGGTCTCTCTGCCCCAGAATGTCTCTGGCCACTGGAGTTTGTGCTGCTCTCACAAAAGGAAGCCCAGAAATGCCAAAGAGTTAACCAACGACGGATGACAGATAAATACTTTGGCTTCTTCACCTCTTTGGGGAACAATTCTGAGATATATGAGGTATATTCTACAGAGTCATCAGGGTCCCCAGTGGCACTAGCCCCAGTTACAGAGTCATTGGGGTCCCCCATGGGATGAGCCCCAGTTGCCCACAAGGGTAACCTGACTGTAATACACCCTTTTTTGTCTTTCTTTCCATCACAGGTGAAGTCTGCATAATACTTTATTGACATTGTCTTGATTTTTTTTACATAAAAATTTGATACCCAATTATCTAGTTTCAAAAATCAGAAAGATTAAGGGAAAAGGTATTCCCTTTTCAAAAAAGTTCAGACCTAGAATTGATTTTAATAGTAAAAAGAGTAGACCCTCATAGTATACATAAAATGTGAATCAGTTTAACATAAATTTTCAGAAACATATTTATTGCATAAAAGTCAACCAAAGAAAGTGAAGATGAGGCCAAGCAACATAGGGTGCAAACCGCGGCCCTCATGCTTCAGGACACGATGACCTCAGGGGCAGTCTTGGCAAGCTCCTCTATTCTAGAATGTTCTGCTTTGGTACTCCATACGATGATGAGCACACGCCATGGGTGAGTCCCACACAGCAGAGAAGAATCTTCTCAGGGGCTTGTGTGGTTTGGTGGCTGGAGTGGAGCACTGTATGCTTTGGAAATGTTGAAGCTACAAATACGCATGTTTTTAAACAACTACAGAACAATTGTATTGCACCTGTAGCATCCCACGGCCAATGTCTAGCTCATTAGCATAGCAGGTGCTCCATACATGAGAATGAATAATGAGTGAATATTGGTATGAAGGTCCGTGCAGAGGGGGATTCACAGCCCACACTGATCTCATCTGCTTTCCACCCTCAGCCACAGCCTTCCATGGTCCTCAGATAGGACCACCAACCACACTATGTCATTTGCCTGCTCAACGGGCTTCATCCTGTGTCCTTCTCCTCTTGTCTCTCCAACTGTCCCTGTTGGGAACGCTTTCAGCAGCAAGTTACAGAAACCCTTCACCACAGTCACTTAATTTAGAAGTGGCCAGCTGAGAGATTGTGCCCTCAAGGAGCTGTGCGCTTTGGACGGTGCTGTTCTGCCATTTGCAGCAGGTCTGATTCCACCCTTGCGCTCGTTTCCTCATGTTTGCGAGGTAACTGGGCGCTGCCAGAAATGCAGGCTTCCTCCAAGCAGGAGAGGCAGAGACGAAGGAAGCATAACCATATCCATTTCCTTCTGTTAGAAAAGAGTTTTCCCAGAAATCTTGAAGCAGAGTTCCTTTTGATCTCATTCCCCATAACTGTGTCACCCGACTGGCTTTCGCTAAAACGAGACTGGGTGAAAGGTTCTTTTTAGCAGATCATATTGCTGCTCCCACAAACCCAGCGTTTTGTTAAAAATGAGGGAAATAGATGTTAGGCAGGCAACTAATAGACTTGTTATAACAACTAAACTGTAAAATCCATGACCACTGGCTCCGTGTTTTCAACGTCGGTCGTCATTGAGAACCCCCAAAGGCCGTGCAAAAGAACGGAACACTTACTGCCCGGGTGGATTCCAGTGGAGGTAGTTACCAGAGCCAGGGGGTCTGTCCAGGGCTACAAATCCAGAGAATGTGTCCCTTCGAAGTCTGGTCTCTCACTAATATCCAGGCTTCACCTTGAGACGAGACGGCTGCGCTCCCCGAGGGAGTTCTGCTCGGCTCGGTGAGGGTTCCTGTCAGCTGCCAAGACCCATCGTCCAACTATCCTTGACAGATTTTAATTTCAGTTAAAGCAATTGGCCTAATATGAATCAGACTGCCGGCCAGCTTTCAGAACAGCCTCTAATAGTCCATAATATCCATGCTACCCAGGGGACTCAGAATGACATCGCCAACGATAATTATTACAGGATGTAGGAGCGAATGGTGAGGGCTAATTAAAGGTCTTGTTTGATGTATATTTCCTGCTTAAAGGAAGGAGATAGGGAGCTCCCAAGAGAAGTAATGGGCTTCTGGGGAGGGGAACTTCCCTTTGCAATTTAGAATGACCTCGGGATTGTAACTTCAGCAACTTCCTGCTCAGCACAAGGATCCGCCCCATGAACAACAGAACTGCAAATATCCGAACAGCTTGGGAGAAACTTACAGGTTAATTAGAGGGAAAAGGCTAACATGAGAAGTAGTGGATCCTATTGTTAAAAGCACAGCTTTGGAGTAAGATGGGCTTGGATTCAGATTCCAACCCTGATGTTAGTTTTGAGAATTCAGGCAACTTATTTAACTCCTGCTTGTTGCTTTTCTCATCTGGAAATGGGAGGAAATAATAGGTATCTTCACAGAATTGAGGCAAGAGTTAACATGAGAAAATGAATGTAGAGCACGGAGCCCAGAGCTTGGCAAGTGTAATTGCACCTATTAGAGACGGTTGCTTGGCAGAGCACGTCGGCAAGCGGGCCAGGGCTCAGGCTGCTGGGGTTGCCCACGTGCCCCTGCTCTGTACCTCTGCTTTCCACCACATGGGTTGAATGTATAGGGGATTTTGTTTCATGACTGGGAGGCTGGGAGGAGATTGCTGTTGGTGTTGGAACATGCTGATAAGGATAATGAGGGGCTGCATCTTGGATGTCTTGCTCAGCCTCCGGGTCAGATGTGAGTCCAATGGCCACACGAGTCAGGACCAGAAGCCACAGAAGTGGTGTGACAAAAGTCTTATGAACTGGGCCCCGAAGCCACTCTGCTCATGTCCACAGACCATGAAGAGTGCCGTGGCTGGAGGCAGGATTCTCTTCGTCCAGCACGGGCCCCAGTGTGTCTGGTGGCTTTGAGATGTTGGGAAGCAGTGTACACTTTGCAAACACGTTGATGGGCATCTGGCCACGGGCAGGCTGGGAGTCAGTCCAGTGCTGGGCCAGTGAAGACGTAGCTGGGCCAGGTTTGTGGCTCCTGAGACTATCCTCAGGGGAACTCTTAGAAATACCCGGAGGTGATATTGGGAGGCCCCATGTTCCTGGAAAACCATGTTCCTCACTCAGCAGGTGGTTCAAACTTAAATGTTACTGGTACTTGCCTTCTTATTCACAGACTGGTACACCTAGATGACATCGGGATTATACCTCACGCTGACCACAATGTGATTAAGTATCAGAATGAGGAAACATATGTGTAGATTACAATAGCAGTGTCTGGAAAATAGTTGCTCAGCCAGTGCCGTTCACCCTTGATGTTTCAAATCTTAGTGAAGGTAAGAATGTTACATCATAGAAAGCTCAGGCAAATATTTATTCATTTATCTATTCATTCAACAAGAATTTGTTGAGTGCCTACTGTATATATGTATATGTGTGCATGTGCATACACCTGTACATGATAAACACGCACACACACGTTTGACCAGTGTGATCCTTGCATCTGGGATCTGCAGATCCTGGTAGAGGAGACCTGTGTTGCTCCAGTAGGTAGGACACAAAGCAGAGGCCGCTGACAGCTGCACCAGAGGGACCGGCAAGCACAAGGAGAGCACAAGAAGAGGGCTTGTTATGGCCTTGTGGGGAGGAGGCAGTCGAGCTGAGTGTCAAAGAGCTCCTCTTCCGCAAGTGGAGAGCCAGGAGATACCCAGCCCAGTTAGAGCAGACGGCAAGGGCGTGCACGGTAACTTCACGAGACTAAAAAGAATGCATCTTGACTGCAGTGTCATTGGTGGGAAAGGAGAGCAGCAGAGACCACTGTGAAGGTGGTGGGCCACGATTCACTCAGGGCAGGCACCCAGAGCTTCCCCTGGAGGGGTGGGAAAAGGAGGGGCCCTGCGGGCAGATTGCGGAGTTGCGGGTGGCACACTTTGGAGAGTTATGCCCCATGGGACTCCTGGACTTTACAAAAACACAGGACCCATGAAAAGGCAGGTTAATTTGCCTTTGAAAAGCACTTGGGCAAAAGCCTCTAACTGTGCCTGGAAGTTGTGGATGCGTGTGGCACATGGAGTTGACTTTTCTACTCTTTGAAGAGCAAAGTTTCATGTTTCCTTGTTTTTTTTTCTTTTAGTTCCTCCCTCATCTCCTAATGACCTCTGTATCTTGTGAAAATATCGCTGGGTGGGTATGGGAGGGTTCAGAAGTTCCATAAAATGCAGAATCTGCCCACTCTGCCTTCTCCTGCTCCCCGACTCCTGAGTCCTGTCTTATAAGGTACACGAGGCACAGACAGCAGGAAAGACGTGCAGGGAGTCTGAAGCACAGAGCCGCTGCTGCCTGAGCAGTCAATAAATCACATGCCTGTCTCCTCCTCCCCACCAAGAAGATTTCCTTTCAAATAAAGTGCATGACCAGTGTCCAAAAGGGAGCCTCGCAATGCGCAGCAACTTAATGGAAGGCAGTGGCGAATCAATCAGCCAGAGACTGTTGCCCCCAGCAGCCCTGTAGCCAGAACTGCCTGCCTGCCCATTTGGAGCAGTAACAGCTGCCCTGTTAGCATTCCTCTCCTTTCATCTCCTGCACTTGGAACAAAGCTGGCATCATAAGGTGAGTTATGAACCAATGATTTGGTTCATGAATTTTTTATTTTCTCCTTGCTCTTAACTTGGAACTACGAGGTACTCATCCCCTTCCTCCAGGGCCCCATTTTCCTGTGATTGCTCTCCCAGACCAAGAGACCCTGGAGGTAGAGGGCCCACCTTGAGAAATGGGATTGTCCATGACTGCCCTGTGGCTGAATGATGATGAGGGAGAGAACCTCTTGGCACAAGGCGCAATGGGGTCAGCGAGGGATGGAAGAACTCAGAAGTGGTGCCACGACCCTCTTTGTGGAGCCTGCCCAGTGCTGGGGGCACATCCTCAAAAATGGCCACAGATGGTCTCTTTCATGGAGCATGCCCAGAGTCCCCAGGTGATAATGAGGTTCCTGCTGTTGCTGCTAAAGCCCATTTACCCACCATAGAGAGAAACTGCTCTGCTTCAATTACCTCTTCTCAGTACCAATAAAATGCATATGGCAGCTCTGCACTCAGGCACACACTCTCTGCCATGGAGTAGCTCCAATTACTATCCACAGTGATCTTATTATGCAAAATATTTTACTTCTGATTAACCTGAAACGGTTTTTATGTCTCTCTTTGCTTGGGGGACCTGGAGAAGTTAGTGAATGGGTAGGTGGGCCTTTTGGGCAATAAGTACAATCTGGGGGTGGGGATTTGGGGTGGGGCTTAAAGCCCTATCTCAAGATTTAAATTCTTTCTCACTCAGTCCCTCCTTTTAGTTGAAATTTAGCTGTTCCTTTGCTGATAAAATATCTGTGGGAGATAACGCCTGTGGCCCACCCTACACCCTTGGGTCTTAACATTGTAGTGCAGACTTCCAACTGCCTGAGAGCTCTCTCATAATACACCCCCACGAACAGCTTACAACGGGCAGCTAGCTTGAGTTGGTGTGCGGATGCCCCCTCCCTTACCCTCTGTGGAGATAACTCTTGTTGCTAGGCTGGATCTCAAGAGTTCCCCACAAGGGTCGAGCCCCAGTTGCCTGCTGCAGTCATCAGCTCAGTCACCTACCCTTTATTGGTTACTTCCTGCTCTGTCTTACTTTGCTACTCCCCTGCCTGTGTTTCTTGGGATCACCTTCCAAATAAATGTCTTACTCTTGAATCTTGTCTCAGGATTTGTTTCTGGAAGAAGCAGACAGAAAAGTGCCATCAAGAGGAACAGAACATCCAGTCTGTGTCTTGCTACAGTAAGAAAGCACAGGATTGGGGATAAACTTTCTGAGTTCCAGGGTAATGCTTTATACCAGTCTTGTAACAGACAGGACTTGGTAGAAAATAGTTCAAATGTTGGCCTTAAGGTTCAGTGAATTATATGTAAAGTCTTCCTAGGACCCCTTAAGAAATTTCCATTATGATGTGGAGAGATCTTTGGCCTGGAGGCACTTAGCTATTTGACTCTAGTCACTGCTTTGAAAGCGATGTATGCCTGGCCGTTCAGTGGATCTGATTGTTAAAATGACCAGGGCAGACAGGTCATAACGGGAAGTCCTATGTCTCGACAGCACAAGCAGTTTGCCTGGATGAGAATCAGTCAATCATTTAATTGAACCATTTGGTCTTCCTTCTGTAACCTATGCATCAAGACTCTGCTGTGTAAATCGTGGAGGAGGAGAAGCCAGGGAGAGAGAAAAGAGCTGCCCCCAAGTGGCTTACAATTTTTCTGGGAGCAAAAGACTAAACTTTAAGCTGAGAACAAAGAAGTTAAAAAGTCTTCCCCAGAACAAAAGACTCTGAGATCAGCTTTGCTAAATGCAGCTACGGGTACTCAGCATAATCAACGGTTGTTCAAAACTAACCAGGTCTTTCTGTCCCTTCTGAGTGTAAGAGTGAGCTCTCTTTCCCAGGAAGTCCATGTCCAGACACCAAGATTCAGCCTCACCAGGCCAGATGCAGGCTGGTGGGAAGGCACCAATCAGCACGGCCCCATGCTCCCTCTCCCCCACCTAAAGCCCCAGGTCAAACCCCTACCTTCCCTGTGGCAAAGCGGTTAAGTTCAGTGCATGCTGCCTCAGCCGCCTGGGTTCCAATCCCCGTGCGGACCTACACCGAGTCAGCCATGCTGTGGCAGCAGCCCAGATACAAAATAGAGGGAGATTGGCACAGACCTTAGCTCGGGGTGAATCTTCCTCAAGCAAAAGAAAAATAAATAACAGGAAGATTGGCACAGATGTTAGCTCAGGGCGAATCTTCCTCACCAAAATACAAACAAACAAAAATAACCCTACCTTTTTCCCTGCCAGGAGGTGGATTTGGGTTTTAACTCCCATCTCCTGGTTTGCCTGCCTTTCAACGATAAAGGCCCCTTTCCTTGCCACAAGCCTAGAGTTTCATTTTTTTTTCTTTTGGTGCCTCTTGTGTGGCTGTAAATGAACCTGTGTTTATGTTGGGTAGCAAACTGGCAGTCAGAAGCCCTGAGGTCTTACAGCTTCTCTATCAGCGTGTGACTTTGGGCAAGTTACTTCACCTTTTTGGGTCGTAATTCTCCCAATGAAGAATGAAATAGGGGACTGGATGGTCTCTAATTGCTCTTCCAACTCTGATATTCTCTGATTCTTGTTTTCCAATCCCTCTGCCTCTCAGCAGCATCTTGTGTATTCTGTCTTTCAGAGATGAAGTCTTGGCATAGAGTTAATAAAGTAGTAAAGGAAATGTTTTCATATTTGTAGTCTATGAGACAGCCATTGTGATTAACATATTTAAAGTTTATATAGTTTTAAAGGTAGGTAACATATTAAATATCATCATCATCAATCACAGATAATTTGATCAAAATCTGTTGATGGGCATTTAGGTTTTTCCAATTTTTTACTGTTACTTCACTGTAATAAACATTCTATTGGATATATTTTTTTGCACTTGGTATAAGTGTTTCTACAGGCTAAAATAGCTGTGTGTGGGAACACTGAAGCAGAATATAAACAGCAAAAGTGTTAATGTAAATATTACCAAATTGCTGTCACAGGGGAGGAGGAATTATTTCTCTGCCCTCTAGGTCCTTCTGGCTGGTCTAGGAATTAAATTGACATGAGACAGATTAACAGGAGAAAATCAAACAACGTTTAATAACATGCATACATGGGAGAAACGCAGGAAAACTGAGTAACTTGCCAAAATGGCAAAAGCTGCTATCTTAAATACCACCTTCAGCTAAGGACAAAAGGAGGATGTTGGGGGTAGTGATTTGGGACTCCAAAGGAGAAGAAGGCAATTCACACGGAGGTGGAGAAGCAAATGTTTGGTAAACGAATGTTTGTTGTTTGCTGGGCCATCTAAGCTGGGTAAACATGGGCCTCGCCAGGTGCCTTCCTGTCTACCACACCTAGAGTTCTCTATGGCGACAGCTCCTTCCTGGGACAGGCCTTCTATCTTAAGTTCTTTCAGGCAGCTAGGGGAAAGTTTGAAGTTTCTTTCGAAGTCTTTTATCCTTAAAAATAATCAAACAAAAGAGACACATTTTGAGGTGGCAAATTTTGATCCCCCACATTGTCCAGGACTATTCTTAGTTACCATATCTTTCTAAGTTTTTATTTTCCAGTTTTATTGAGATATAATTGACATATAACATTGAGTAAGTTTAAGGTATAAAATGCGATAATTTGATATGCATGTATATTGCAAAATTATTATCACAATAATTACTTACCACATCCTTGTCTGCTCTGACATAAATTTAAAGAAGATAAAATATAATCTGATATGTGAAAATTACATTGGACTGTATTTCAATTTTGTCTTTAAATATGAGTGATATACCATAGTTGTTGTTAATTAGCTATTTTGCTTTTTCTTTCTTCTGTGAATGCCTTTCTTTTCTGATTTGTAAACACACGTGTGTTAAGTCTTATGTGTTTCACATATCTTTGGGATATCCTGTATTCACTTCCTTTAGCTATGTACCCAGAAGTGGGATTGCTGGACATATGGAAGCTTTATTATTATTTTGGGGGGAACCTCCATACTATTTTCCATAGTGGCTGAACCAATTTACATTCCTACCAACACAGCATGACTTCCCTTTTCTCCACATTCTCGCCAACACTTGTCTTTATTCTTGTCTTTTCTGTCTTTTATGGTGTCTTTAGATTCTTGTCTTTTTTCTGATAGCCATTCTAACAGGCGTGAGGCGATATCTCATTGTGGTTTCGATTTGCATTTCCTTGATGATTTTTAGTGATGTTGAGCATCTTTTCATGTACCGGTTGGCCATTTGTCTGTCTTCTTTGGGGAAATGTCTATTCAGTTTCTCTGCCCACTTTTAAATTGGATTGTTTGCTATTGAGATGTACAAGTTCTTTATATATTTTTTATTTTAACTCTTTATCAGACATATGATTTGCAAATATTTTTCCCTCTCCATTGGTTGTCTTTTCATTTTGTGGATAGTTTCCTTTGCTGTGCAGAAGCTTTTTAGTGTGATATAGTCCCACTTGCTTATCTTTGCTTTTGTTGTCTGATCCTTTATTTCTTTGATTTCTTTGATGCTCTGTGTTGTTTTCTGTGCATTTGATAAAACAGCCACCACTCCCGGTCTCGATGGCATGGTCTCCTGCAGGAGATTGACCTTACCATTCAGCCTCACCCGAGCTCTTGGTTGTCACTCAAACCTTTGGATCATCCAAGCCACCCTCTTTGTTCTTAGTGGCCTCCAGTAGTTGAGGGTTTGCCAAGACCTGTCAGTCTCCCAAAGAGAATAGTCTTATCAGCACTAGATGCAGGCTGATTGGAGGCTGGACCCTCAGCCCGCACTCTGAAGTATGCAAATAGGCCTCTTTCAGTGAATGACCGGAAGATGAGTGTTCTGTCTCCTCCCTCTGCTCAGAGCCCTTGGAGGATAGCTGGTTAAGAACTATTTCTTTCTTTGCTACAGTCCTGTGGGACTGGTGAAAGCAAGCTCTGCTGGCCACGAGAGGCAAGTGATCGAGGATTGCATCCTCTGGGTGGCGGCTGCAAAAGCTGGGTGACAGATGTGTGCAGAGACTCCTTCCAGGGAGACACCAGTGACCTGAATTGGGCCAGAGGGAGGATGCTGAGATGGTGCTCACTGACATCCCCAGTCTCTGGCGAGGATTGCAGTCAGCCCCTAGAAGTGTGCTAAATAAGCCTGACCCTCAGGCAACAGCTTTTGAAGGGCACAAATAGGGCTCTTTCAGGCAAAGATTGGGAGACAGGCCTCCTTCTGGGCTGAGCCCTGGAGAGATAGCCACAGCTAGTCCCACTGAGCCTCTCAAGAACTATTTTTTAAATTTACTACCGTCTTATGGGTCTTGTGGGTGCAAGCCACATTGGCTTTCAGAGCTAGGCATTTTGGGGGCCCCTCCCTCAGGTAGAGGTCTTAAGAGTTGGGGTGCTGGATGTCAGGCCCAAACCTTCACTCCTCAAGGGGAAGCTGGAGTTGGGGGTTCCCTCCCAATCGTGTGTTGCTGTGTGAGGAATGGAGCTTATGGTGAGAGTGTATCTTAGCCTTTCCTACCTGTTTCCATGTGGGTATTTTCTCCTTGGCCCTTCAGGTAGGTGTCCTTCAGGCGGGTTATGGATTTCTTTCAGAGGAATTGCTCCATAGGCAGCTGTATGCTTGGTGTGTCCAGGGCAGGGGGCTTCGGGAGCCTCCTGCATCACCGTGTGGGACTGCAACCTCTTCTCAGTGCTTTTATGCTTTCAGTTGTTTGTATTCAAATCTTTCATCAGTTGCGAGTTTATTTTGGAAAAAGGAATGAATCAGGATTGCCTTTTTTTTCCAAAGTCACTAATCTGATGGCCCAGCTTTATTAACTGAACTCTCCAGGTTTCCTCGGTGAATCAAAATACCACCTGTATTGTACACTAAGTTCCCAGATCTATGTAGGACTATTTCTGTACTCTGTTTCTGACAGCTTGACTGCAACATGGCTAGGTGTGAACTTCTTTGAGCTTATCCTATAGGAATTTATTGAGTGTCATACCTATGTAGAGAAATGGTTTTAATCAAATTTGGGAAGTTTTTGGTCATTATTTCTTCAAGTATTCTTTTTGCCTGTCTCTCTGCTCTCCTTTTGTGACTTCCATTATACCTATGTTGTTGTATATCTGACATTGTCCCACAGGTTTTCTGAAGCTCTGTTCATTTTTATCATTCTTTTTTCTTTCTGTTCCGCAGACTGGGTAATCTCAACTGATCTATCTTCAAGCTTGCTGATTCTTCTTTCAACTAAAATTTGCTGTTGAATCTCTCTAGTGATTTATTTAAAAAATCTGTTTGTTCTTTTTCATATCCAGAGTTTCTGTTTGGCTCTTTTTAATATTTTATGTCTCTTTATTAGTATTGTCTATATGGTGATCATCATGCTCACAACTTTCCTTTGATTCTTTAGAACTGGTGTCCTTTAAATCTTTGAAAATATTTATAAAACCTGATTTAAAGTCTTTGTCTTCTAAGTACAACATGCGGACTCCCTTAAAAACCAGTTTCTATTGACTGCTTTTGTGTGTATGTGTGTTTGTGTGTGTGTGTGTGATACTTCCCTGTTTCTTTGCATGTCTCATAACTTTTTTCTGAAAATGGGACATTTAAAATAATACAATTTTGCAATTCTGGAAATCAGACATTCCCTCTTCTCAGAATTTATCGCTGTTTAGTGACTTTTCTGGACTAATTCTGTAAAGCCTGTGTTACGTGTCATGTGAGAGCACTGACTTCTCAGTTTGATTATTTTAGTGGTCAGCTCATGACTGGACAATGATTTCCTTAAATTCCTTGAACCAATAAGTCATCTACACTTTTCCAAGGGGCACTCTCTGTGTTGGGGGCAGCCCTCCAATGCTCAGGAAGTTGGCAGCTCTACCTTAGCCTTCACTTCCTGCTTGTCAGGGCCTCAAGATCAGTGGTAGGTGAGAAGTTAGGGCCCTCTCATGTCTTTTCTGGGCATGCCAGGGCCTTGCGCATGCACATGGCCTACTAGATTCCCTGGAATGTGGGAATCTACTTTTAAGACCTCCTATGAATAGCTCTTTCCCCAATTTTTTTTTTTAAGTTTTGTGCGGAGCCTCATGATTACCCAACAAGTATTACTCCCTCAGACATCTGTGGGATTAAACAATTATCTCCTATTGTTTCTGAGGCTGCTGGTTTTAGCAGCTACCATGGTTTCAAGGCTTCTGGTTTTCAAGGCTGCTGTGGATCTGAGGGGAAGGGGAGGGGACCAGGACAAGTTGAAACACCACTAAGTTCACTGTTCTTACCAAGAGTCAGCTGTTTTTCTTGATAAATGCTCTCAAGATGTTGACAATTTTTGGTTAATTTCCAGAGTTCTGAAAAATCTTTTGAAAAAAGATTTTGATTTTTTTTTTTTCCAGTGTCCTCATTGCTTTTACGGAGGAACAAATTTTTGGAGGTCCTTACTTTGACATTTTAAAGCTTCACTCTGAATTCTCTTTTTATTATTTTTAAACTTGATATGTCTCTATTTGAATTATTTTGGTTTATAGTGAATTAAATATCCCATGATAGAATCATCCTGCCACTCCTCTCCCCACTGATAATTTTCTCTTTAATACATCTTTGACCATTCTTGTTCATTTATTCCTCAAATTAATTTTAGAATAATGTCTTCAAATTCTAAAAATAAGTCTTTTGGTATTTGATTGAGACTGTTAAAATGTGGATAAATATGGGAAGAATTGCCATCTCTGAAATATTAAATCTTCCATTTCAGGAACACGATATGGCTCATCATTTATTCAAGTCTTCTTTCATGCTCTTTAGTAAAATTTTGCTTCTTTCTTTATGAAGGGTCCACACATTTCTTCATGAGTTTACTCCTAAGAACAAATGGGGTCACTACTTGGCTATGTCTGCAGGAGTCTACAGTCATTCTTCAGGATCCATCTGGTTTCTTCAAGGACTAGATTAGTGAATTAAATAAATAGCTGATAGGGACCATTCTCCCTTCATTCTTAAGATCTCTAAGAGTGGCTAATATCCAGCTCCCCACCTACCCTACCTCCCTGAAATGTGACATCGTAGAGTTTCTGTTTTGGCCAGTGGTGGAGGCATGGTTTCAGTGGCTTTCACTTGGTCTTCCCCTCTGTGATCTCCCCTATCCAAAGTGCCAAGGACCCAATATGGGGGTTGGACTCACTGAGGGGCTAGGCACATTCTGCTGGTAAGCATTCTTTGAGTGGGCTGATAGCTAGAGGATGACCTTGACAGCACTCCCAGCATCTGGGGCAAAAAGATCTGGATGGTGTATCTTTGCATTTATTGAATAACTTAACCTCATTCATTAAAAACGTTTATGTATGTATCTGCATAGAAAGATATGCGTGCATACATTTCCAAGAGCATGTAAGAAAATACCATATTATAAAGTTTATCAGTTAGGGAATGATTAAAACTACCTTTGTCTTTGTCTTAGTTTGGATTCCTGCAGAAGCAGGTTATCATTCTAGGACTTCTGCTGGTGTTTTATTTCAGAGATGCACCCAGGAAGCTCAAGTGAGGGATTGGGAAGAGTAAGACAGCGAAGGGAGACAGGTCCGTAAAAGGTATGTAAATGAGTGGGTTACTGGGAATTCATCTGTCCGGGGACCCTATAAGAAACTGTATGGAGTACATCTGGAGTTGTCCACCAGAAGGCAGGGAATTTAAGGCATTTACTTCCTTCCTTCCATCTCTCTTGAGGATGGTCCCTGGTGCCCTGGCCACCAGAAGTTCCAGTTTACACTTCCATTTAGGGGAGTAAACTCTGGTGTTGCTGGAGAAAGTCCTCAGGCAGTGAAGAAGAGAAGTGCGAAAGCTTGAGGCAGGAGGCCATCACCATTTTGGAACCATCTATCACAGTTTCAGGTGACCTAAAGCGAACTGAGGGAATTGGAGCCATCAATAGTGTCTGTTATAACCTTATAAATGATTCTGGAAAGATTCAAGTCTCCAGATATATTTAGAATAGGAAAATTATTTATGTAACTTTCCACAAGCCAGTCTTGGATAGTGGCATGGATAATATGGATTGGTGAAGGTCAATTTCAGACATAATACTAACTAGGTGTGTGATGTTACCACTCAGAAATATGTGGGGACTTGAGCAGTTTGCCCTCTTATGCTATGCTTTTACCTCCGGAGTCAAAAGGACGCTTGGTTAGGTGCCAATCTGTAACCAGCAGGACCTTAAGCCCATCTCTAGTCCTGGGGCTTCTGCCTCTTGTCTTTGGCTCAGAAATGTGTCCAGCTTCATGTCTTTAGCCCCTACTAGTCAAGCACCATTGAAAGACTGCCTTTTAATGCATGGATTCCCCATTCCACTTTCTGTTATGATTGACTGAACATAATTAGGCAAGCTTTCTTGATAAGAACATCCTTAAGAGAAAGTTTGGTTTATGGTAAACCAGGTAAAACACCTCCTCAGGTGATTTAGTGTGACAGGTAGACTTAATAGCCATAGCCAATTAATCAGGGGACCAAGAGAGGGAAGATGGTTTGCTTCCTCACTGTGGCCTATCTTGATATCTAGTTTCAATGTCTTGGCTTAAGGTAGGTATGTTTTAAACTCTTTCCTAGATGTCTGAGTGATCATATGAGCACTTATGCCTGTGAGTGTGCATCGAAGTGCCACACTGCCTGAGCAAGAGGGCAGGCAGTCTTCAGGAAGGGTCGATGATGTGTAGGCATCTGTGTGACGTGAAGAAGCTGCAGTTGGTAAAGATTCTAATGAATCTGGCATTCTTAACAAGAAACTCACTTACGTGCATCTGTTTCCCACCTGGTATATTTCCTTTCTCCCCATGAATGGAAAACTTGACTTGTCCTCATCCTAGGGATCCATCTGTAATCTTTGTCAGTCCACAAGAGGATACAGGTTGGGGTTGATCAAGAGGCAGACAGGAGACACAGTAAGTGTTACTGATTCTGAATGGGATTGTTTCTGAATTTGCCCAAGGTTGGGTCACTTCCTGGGGTGAATGCTGGCTCTGTTTCCGCAGGGTTATCGGTTACCATAAGTGCTTCTGAGTGGGGCTCTCCTGAGATGCTGGGCTCTGTGAAGGCTGTCCAAGCATGCTGGCTTCTCTTCTGGGAGAGGCATGATGGGAGTTTGTGTGCAGAGCTCGTGACTTAACCACCCTGCTCAGCAGAGGAAGGACACCCACTCCATCTGTTTGCTTTCGTTGTTAATAGCCCGTTCACATTTCAGATGACTGTTATGCCAAATTAACCTAATTATGTATGACAGCTAATTTTCTGAATGATAGGCAAGTCTTTAGGGCTTTTTAAAAAAAGAATTGTGGAGAACATGCAAATTACAGCTGTGAGGCTTTGGTAGGGGTGGGAGTGAGGAAGAGAGGTGGCAGTCATCCAAGAGGAAGCCTGTAAAAGAAGGAAGAGCAGATGTCATTCCATCACAACCTGCCCACAGGGTCCCTTCCAGACTTACTTCCCATTTCTTCCTTTCGTGCTCTCTTTCTCTATCTCTGAATGACTACCCAAATCTGGTATTTTCCAAGTAGGTTCGCTCCAATCATTTACTGGAAACAATTGCTAATGGCCACTAGGAGTGGTGTGGATAAAGACTCTGGGACTGTGTCTCATTTAACAAGAAATGCAGAGTGGCCAGTTTACAATGTCCTCTCATACCCGCCCAGTTTTTCACTTTTCTCCATCTCTGAGGCCCCAGTCTTATTCTCGGTATCATCTTTTCCCACCTGGACAACACCAATGCCATCCAAATGATGTCTCCATGACCACTCTTTTTTAAAAGTGTTTTTTTGCGAGGAAGATTGGGCCTGAGCTAACATCTGTTGCCAATCTCCCTCTTTTTGCTGGAGGAAGATTGTCACTGAGCTAACATCTGTGCCAATCTTCCTCTCCTTTGTGTGGGATGCTGCCACTGCATGGCTTGATGAGTGGTGCTAGGTCCGTGCCCCGGATCTGAACCTGCAAACCCCGGGCTGCTGAAGTGCAGCGTGTGAACTTAACCACTACGCCACTGAGCCAGCGCCCCCACGACTACTCTTGTCCTCCCTTTGCTCTTGCCTCCACAAGCTGCCAGATCCCTGGTGAATCTTACCAGGAACACCAGGGCTTGGGGTGGGGCAATTCTTTATTGAGAAGGACTGTCACGTATGTCGCAGAGTATTTAGCATCCCCGGGCATTCCTAAATGCCAGTAGTGCACTCAAATCATTGTGACAACCAAAAATGTTCCTACACGTTATTAAATGTCTCCTGGGGGTGGCTGTACTGTCTGTGTTGAGAATGATTGTTAACATATTTT
This sequence comes from Equus asinus, assembly GCF_041296235.1. Classification (NCBI taxonomy): domain Eukaryota; kingdom Metazoa; phylum Chordata; class Mammalia; order Perissodactyla; family Equidae; genus Equus; species Equus asinus. The sequence continues at coordinate 10,827,261 of NC_091809.1, forward strand.
AGGAGCAAGAAATCCATCTCATCCTTGTTTAAAATCCTTTAATGATAGAAACAAAATAACTGAAAATGAACGTTTCTATGACTTCACATTTTGCTTAGGATAAATTCAAACTCTTTACCATGACCCACAGGCTCTGCTCACCTCCTCTCTGATTCTGTTCCAGCCACCCTGACCCTGTGCTCCAACACACATCAAGCTCAGGCTCTGCTAAGGGCCTTTTCCCCACATGCCATTTTCTCTGCCTGGAATGTCCATCCATCCCCTCTCCCTAATCCTGTCTTTCACAGGGTGGGCTCCTGCCCTTGCTTCAGGTCTCAGTATATCCGTCACCTCCGCAGACAGCCTTCCCTGATCCTGATCACTGTGTCTAAGTAGCCCCTCCCCCACCATTTTCTGCTACCACCGCCTCTATTTGTTTCCTTACAGCACTTTCTCAATTTGTAATCTCATATTCATTTACTTGTTCACTGTGTGCTGTTTGTTTTCTGTCACTGATTCCATAAGGGCAGAGACAAAGTCTATTTGGTTTGTGACCCTGTGCCCTGGATGAGCCCTGAGGACAGCTAGTGGCTGTAGAGACCCTCAATGAGTTTGGAGGGACCTGCTGCAGAGGGGTGCTAAACTCACTGCCCAGTGTGTCTGGGGGAGCCCCAAAGCATTCCTATCCTAATTCAGTGCAGTAATACTTGGCAGTGGGAACAATGAATGTGCGTGTAGATACCAAAGGGCCTGTGACAGCCCCTCATAAAGGGCGAGGCAAAGAAGCCAAAAGTTTTCTGCATCTGAGTTTAGAAATGGGCAGGAAAGTCTTTGGGTCCGAAGGAGACATGTGGATGTTGGAGTGACTGTGGACTCAATGCTCTCCCACACGAAGATTCAATGAAAATACAGCCCTGTCCCTCACCTTCGCCTTGGGATAGCTGAGATCTCCTATCTAGGAGAAGAGGGCAGAGAGGAGAAAACATTGGCTTTGAAGCCTGACATTTCTGCATTTAGCTGGGAGAGAATGACTTTACCTGGGGTTAACTAGATTAAGTTTATTTACCAGGCAAAATGGGAGCTTAACTCAAAAATTGAGTTCAATTATAGCAAACTACATTTTTGCACATTGAGTGTTGTGACTGAAAATTCATAGACTGTGTAATGATAATGAATGTTAATAACAATTATCCTGATATCTATAGCACTTTATGTAATCATGTCTGTCTGATCCTTACAATGACACACTGAGCATGAGATAGAGCTGGGCCCTGAATACAAGCGATCTCTCTCTGGAAGCCTGTCTCCTTGTCGCTGGGCTCTGTGCTGCATCCCAGAGCAGTCAGGGAAGGCTACGCATGTAGATCAAATACACAAAGCCTTCTGTCTTGGAATCCTGGGTTGGCTGCCTGCCTGCCTAGGTAACCTGTTGTGTAGATCTGTGCAGAAGAGGTGGGTGGAGACCTGGGATCCACACATGGCATTTCCTGGAGTCTCCTGAGCCACCAGAAGCTTGAGATCTCTCAGCATTCGTCCTTTGCCTCACTCAGTCAAGCCCCAGGAGCAGGGCTCACTGTGGTTGGATGAGTTTCCAGCAGGTTCTCTGACGGGTTTGAGGCTGGGAGGTGCCTGCTGGTGGTTATGGGCTGAGACTGTGATGCAACACCCCACTGCTGGACTCAGGGACTTGAAGGAGGTTCCTGTACTCCTTGGTACTTGTGTGCACCACATGGGGCCTGATGGGACACTGCTGTATATGGGGTAAGTTGTGGGCTTAGGCCTGGCCCCTGCTTAGGCCCTGGTGGCCTGTTAGGCTGCTAGTCCTACCTCTAAATCTTACATGCTGTTGTCAGGGCTCCCTCAAACTTAAGGTTGAATGGTGAAATTAATACTAACATTAATGGTGTTATCACCAAGAGGAGCATTTACTGAGCATCTATTACATGCTAGGCACTATGCTAAACCCTTTTCTATGCTAGTTCATATAATCCTTGCAATAATTCATTGCAGAGATACCATTATTGCCTTCATTTCACTGATGATGAATTTCAAACTTAGAGACATTTGGAAATAACGTCCAAAGTCAATAGCTGCACCTTGGTGTGTCTGGCTCTAGAGTGGTATTCTTTTTTTTTTTTTTTTTTTTATTAATGTTATGATGGATTACAAGCTTGTGAAATTTCAGTTGTACATTTTTGTTAGTCATGTTGTGGGTACACCACTTCCCCCTCCGTACCCTCCCCCCACCCCCCCTTTTCCCTGGTAACCACCGATCAGATCTCCTTCTCAATATACTAATTTCCACCTATGAGTGGAGTCATATAGAGTTCGTCTTTCTCTGACTGACTTATTTCGCTTAACATAATGCCCTCGAGGTCCATCCACATTGTTGTGAATGGGCCAATTTCGTCTTTTTTTATGGCTGAGTAGTATTCCATTGTGTATATATACCACATCTTCTTTATCCAATCATCAGTTTCTGGGCATGTAGGCTGGTTCCACGTCTTGGCTATTGTAAATAATGCTGCGATGAACATAGGGGTGCAACGGACTCTTGAGATATCTGACATCAGGTTCTTAGGATAGATACCCAGTAATGGGATGGCTGGGTCATAGGGTATTTCTATTTTTAACTTTTTGAGAAATCTCCATACTGTTTTCCATAGTGGCTGTACCAGTTTGCATTCCCACCAACAGTGTATGAGGGTTCCTCTTTCTCCACAACCTCTCCAACATTTGTCGTTCTTGGTTTTGGATGTTTTTGCCAATCTAACGGGGGTAAGGTGATATCTTAGTGTAGTTTTGATTTGCATTTCCCTGATGATTAGCGATGATGAACATCTTTTCATGTGTCTATTGGCCATATTCATATCTTCTTTTGAGAAATGTCTGTTCATGTCCTCTGCCCATTTTTTGATCGGGTTGTTTGTTTTTTTGTTGTTAAGCAGTGTGAGTTCTTTGTATATTATGGAGATTAACCCTTTGTCGGATAAGTGGCTTGTAAATATTTTTTCCCAATTAGTGAGCTGTTTTTTTGTTTCAATTCTGTTTTCCCTTGCCTTGAAGAAGCTCTTTAGTCTGATGAAGTCCCATTTGTTTATTCTTTCTATTGTTTCCCTCAACTGAGGAGTTACAGTGTCCAAAAAGATTCTTTTGAAACTGATGTCAAAGAGTGTACTGCCTATATTCTCTTCCAAAAGACTTATTGTCTCAGGCCTAATCTTTAGGTCTTTGATCCATTTTGAGTTTATTTTGGTGTGTGGTGAAAAAGAATGGTCAATTTTCAATCTTTTGCATGTGGCTGTCCAGTTTTCCCAGCACCATTTGTTGAAGAGACTTTCTTTTCTCCATTGTAGGCCCTCTGCTCCTTTGTCGAAGATTAGCTGTCCATAGATGTGTGGTTTTATCTCTGGGCTTTCAATTCTGTTCCATTGATCTGTGGACCTGTTTTTGTACCAGTACCATGCTGTTTTGATCACTGTAGCTTTGTAGTATGTTTTGAAATCGGGGATTGTGATTCCGCCGGCTTTGTTTTTCTTGCTCAGGATTGCTTTAGCAATTCGTGGTCTTTTGTTCCCCCATATGAATTTTAGGATTGTTTGTTCAATTTCTGTGAAGAATGTTCTTGGGATTCTGATTGGGATAGCATTGAATCTGTATATTGCTTTAGGTAGTATGGACATTTTAACTATGTTTATTCTTCCAATCCATGTGCAAGGAATGTTTTTCCATCTCTTTATGTCATCGCCTATTTCTTTCAAGAAAGTCTTGTAGTTTTCATTGTATAGATCCTTCACTTCCTTGGTTAAGTTTATCCCAAGGTATTTTATTCTTTTCGTTGTGATTGTGAATGGGATAGAGTTCTTGAGTTCTTTTTCTGTTAGTTTATTGTTAGTGTATAGAAATGCTACTGATTTATGCACGTTAATTTTATACCCTGCTACTTTGCTGTAGTTGTTGATTATTTCTAATAGTTTTTCTGTGGATTCTTTGGGGTTTTCTATGTATAAGATCATGTCGTCTGCAAACAACGCGAGTTTTACTTCTTCGTTACCTATTTGGATTCCTTTTATTTTTTTTTCCTGCCGAATTGCTCTGGCCAGCACCTCCAGTACTATGTTGAATAGGAGTGGTGAAAGTGGGCACCCTTGTCTTGTTCCTGTCCTCAGAGGGATGGCTTTCAGCTTTTGTCCATTGAGTATGATGTTGGCTGTGGGTCTATCATATATGGCCTTTATTATGTTGAGGTACTTTCCTTCTATACCCATTTTACTGAGGGTTTTTATCATAAATGGGTGTTGGATCTTGTCGAATGCTTTCTCTGCGTCTATTGAGATGATCATGTGGTTTTTGTTTTTCATTTTGTTGATGTAGTGTATCACGTTGATTGACTTGCGGGTGTTGAACCATCCCTGTGTCCCTGGTATAAATCCCACTTGATCATGGTGTATAATCTTTTTGATGTATTGCTGTAATCGGTTTGCCAAAATTTTGTTGAGGATTTTTGCATCTATGTTCATCAGTGATATCGGCCTGTAGTTCTCCTTCTTTGTGTTGTCCTTGTCAGGTTTGGGGATCAGAGTGATGTTGGCTTCATAGAATGTGTTAGGGAGTTCTCCATCTTTCTCAATTTTCTGGAACAGTTTGAGGAGAATAGGTATTAAGTCTTCTTTGAATGTTTGGTAGAATTCTCCAGAGAAGCCGTCTGGTCCTGGACTCTTGTTTTTGGGGAGGTTTTTGATTACCGTTTCTATTTCCTTACTTGTGATTGGTCTATTCAGATTCTCCATTTCTTCCTGATTCAGTTTGGGGAGATTGTAGGAGTCTAGGAATTTGTCCATTTCTTCCAAGTTGTTCAATTTGTTGGCATATAGTTTTTCATAGTATTCTCTTATGATCTCTTGTATTTCATTGGTATCTGTTGTGATTTCTCCTCTGTCATTCCTGATTTTATTAATTTGTGCTTTCTCTCTTCTTTTCTTGGTGAGTCTGGCTAGGGGTTTGTCAATTTTGTTAATTCTTTCGAAGAACCAACTCTTTGTTTCATTGATCCTTTCTATTGTCTTTTTTGTTTCAATATCGTTTATTTCTGCTCTTATTTTTATTATTTCCCTCCTTCTACTGACTCTGGGCTTTGTTTGTTCTTCTTTTTCTAGTTCCGTTAGGTGTCGTTTGAGGTTGCTTACGTGAGCTTTTTCTTGTTTAGTGAGGTGAGCCTGTATTGCGATGAATTTCCCTCTTAGGACTGCTTTTGCTGCATCCCAAATGATTTGGTATGTCGTGTTCTCATTTTCATTTGTCTCCAGATAATATTTGATTTCTTCTTTAATTTCTTCAATGATCCATTGTTTGTTGAGAAGCGTGTTGTTTAGTCTCCACATTTTTGCACCTTTCTCTGCTTTTTTCTTGTAGTTGATTTCTAGTTTAATAGCGTTATGATCAGAAAAGATGCTTGATATTATTTCAACTCTCTTGTATTTATTGATGTTTGCTTTGGTTCCCAAAATATGGTCAATCCTTGAGAGTGTTCCATGTGCACTTGAGAAGAATGTGTAACCTGCTGTTTTTGGATGAAGTGTTCTATATATATCTATTAAGTCCATCTGGTCTAATTTTTCATTTAATTCTATTATTTCCTTGTTGATTTTCTGTCTGGATGTTCTGTCCATTGGTGTTAATGGTGTGTTGATGTCCCCTACTATTATTGTATTGTTGTTGATGTCTTCTTTTAGTTCTATTAAGAGTTGCTTTACAAATTTTTGTGCTCCTTTGTTGGGTGCGTATATATTTATAAGTGTTATGTCTTCTTGGTGGAGAGTCCCTTTTATCATTATATACTGTCCCTCTTTATCTTTCTTTATCTGTTTTGCTTTGAAATCTACCTTGTCTGATATTAGTATAGCGACACCTGCTTTCTTTTGTGTTCATTATTAGCTTGGAGTATTGTTCTCCATCCCTTCACTCTGAGTCTGTGTTTGTCTTTGGGGCTGAGGTGTGTTTCCTGGAGGCAGCATATTATTGGATCTTGTTCTTTGATCCATCCTGCCACTCTGTGTCTTTTGATTGGGGAGTTCAGTCCATTTACATTTAGAGTGATTATTGAGACGTGGGGGCCTACCACTCCCATTTTGTGTCTTGTTTTCCGGTTTTCTTCAGTTTCCTTTGTTTCTCGTCCCATGGTTTAATCTGTTCTGATGTAGAGCTGCTACTCTCTGTTGTTGTCCTTCTACTTATCTCCTCTGCTCTTGGTTTTGTAGCCCCTTTCCTTTTTTGGATTTTTCAGGAATGAGGGTTTTCCTGAGGATTTCCTGAAGAGGAGGTTTTGTGGCAATGAACTCCCTTAATTTTTGTTTATCTGGGAAAGTTTTTATTTCTCCATCGTATTTGAAGGATATTTTCGCTGGGTAGAGAATTCTCGGCTGTAGATTTTTGTCCTTCAGATTTTTGAATATATCATTCCACTCTCTTCTAGCCTGTAAAGTTTCTGCTGAGAAATCTGCTGATAGCCTGTTGGGGGTTCCTTTGTAGGTTAGTTTCTTTTGCCTGGCTGTCCTTAATATTTTCTCCTTGTCGTTGACTTTTGCTAGCTTCACTACTATATGCCGTGGAGTTGGTCTTCTTGCATTGATAAAGTTTGGAGATCTATTGGCTTCTGTCACCTGAAGATCCATCTCCCTCACCAGATTTGGGAAGTTCTCAGCCATTATTTCTTTGAATAGGTTTTCTGCCCCTTTCTCCTTCTCTTCTCCCTCTGGTATACCTATAATCCTTACGTTGCATCTCCTAATTGTGTCTGATAATTCTCGGAGAGTTTCTTCATATCTTTTAAGTCTTGCTTCTCTCTCCTCCTCTGCCTGCAACAATTCTATATTGCCATCTTCCAAATTGCTAATTCTTTCCTCCATATTATCGGCCCTACTGTTCAGAGCATCTAGATTTTTCTTAATCTCCTCTATTGTGTTCTTCATTTCCAATATTTCTGTTTGGTTCTTCTTTATCGTATCAAACTCTTTTGTGACATAGCTCCTGAACTCGTTGAGTTGTTGGTCAGAATTCTCTCTTAACTCATTGAGAATCTTAATGATGGCTGTTTTGAAGTCATCGTCATTTAGGTTATATATCTCATTTTCTTTGGGATTGTTTTCTGTGTATTTGTTGCTTTCTTTCTGTTCTGGAGATTTAATGTATTTTTTCATATTGCTTGATGTTGTTGATTTGTGCCTCCGCATGGAGATCTTAAAAAAATCTTAAAAAAATCTTAATAAATGGACAGAGATACTGGTTCATGGATCGGAAGACTCAGTTGTCATTTTTCCTCAAATTGACCCGTTTGCCTACGGAATCGCTCCTGCTGGCCCCTCGGACTGACTCCTCCGGCTCCTAGAGTGGTATTCTGAGCCACTATGCCATGTCTTACAATCACAATCATGGTCATAATGGCTGCCCTTATATGGCAGGTACTGTGCAGAGTACCTAGTGACTAAGGGTGGTTCTACAGTTACCTGCAGAGTGTACCAGTAGTCATTCATGGGTAATTGCAAATCACTGCTAGCAAACCTCCAGAGTCAATTATTGACACCTGAACTGGACTCATCAGTGTGCTCATCAGAGGTGGTGAAGGTACCACAGAGGCCTGGCTGTCCTTCCCTTTGTGACTGGGCTTGGATATTGGGCAGGGGCTGATAAGGCTGTGCTGCTACCCCTGTGGGCTGGGTGGAAGCTGTATATCCACCTGGCTCTCTGGATGAGGCTCTTACTGTCTCTCAGGAATCCACTGCCAAGATAATCCAGAATTGACTGGTTTATCTCTGAAACCTGTAATTACTTTGCCTGGTAAGTATTGCTCTCCCCATTTGACAGACGGAGGATGTGAGACCCAGAAACCTTAAGTGTGGTGTCTGAGGATGTACAACTAGTCAGCAACAGGGCTGAAATTTGTCTGTCCTGTTCTGATGCTGGTGCTTGTGTTATCCTCATTCCTCTGCTGCTCAATCACCATCAATCTTTGAAAATTTCCTCCTTTTATTTTCTTCCGTTCAGTATGACAGTAAGACAGATCTAAGGGGCTTGGGAAAAACCATTTTGTGGTCCTAACATATATACACACGTCTTCTACATGAGTCTCTGATAAGAATTATTTAAATAATATGTTCACAGAGATTTCTCCCTTCTTTCTGAGTTTCTTCCACAGGCTAAAGTTTGTTGGTGTGCAATGGCACAGTTGGTGGCGATGTTTTGCAGATCTGCTGCTCATCAGAATTATTTGGGGAGCTTTTGAAAAAATACCATGCCTGGGCCCACTATGGAGTTTTGCTAGGGGTGGGTAGAGTAAAGAAGTATGTGTTTTTTTTTTTTATTTTTTTTATTTTTTTTATTTTTTTTTTTAAAGATTTTATTTTTTTCCTTTTTCTCCCCAAAGCCCCCCGGTACATAGTTGTGCATTCTTCGTTGTGGGTTCTTCTAGTTGTGGCATGTGGGACGCTGCCTCAGCGTGGTCTGATGAGCAGTGCCATGTCCACGCCCAGGATTCGAACCAACGAAACACTGGGCCGCCTGCAGCAGAGCGCGTGAACTTAACCACTCAGCCACGGGGCCAGCCCCAAGAAGTATGTGTTTTTAACAGTCCACAGCCTCCATAGGTTTGGTAGCTACTGACAAAGAGGACAGAGTCCCAGCCTATGAGCTTGGGGTCCTGGGTCCCTATCAGGGATCTGTCAGTGGCTTGTATCTTGACTTCAATCAAGTACCTTCTTCTGTCTCGGCCTCTGTTTCTATAACTAATAAATAAGGAGATTTGGAACAAATCAGAGGCCTCAAACTGATTTCCTGTAGGGCCAATGCTCCTGGCGTGTGTTTTGTTTGAACTGTACACAGAGATGGTAGTGAAAATAATTCACAAGCATAGTGCAGGCACCCACCAAGCCACACAGACGCTGGCCGTGGTGCTGAAACGGGCTCCTTGGGGTCTGTCGTTAGGTGTTAACCCTGTAGTCGCTGGATGATGGTACAGTCTGACAGAGGTTCTGGGCAGGCTGGGCTGCCAGGGTGATGGTGGGGATCATTTGAAGGGCCTGGGATAATGTCTACTTGACAATTTAAATAGAACGATTTCACAAACCCTGCAGCAAAGCTGGTGAGTACCTGCTGGCTATCTTTCTTACCTGTATAGTGATTTTATTAATATTATTATTTGGTTTTATTACTTTTTAAATATTAAATTTATTATCAATATTTAAGAACAGGGACATTTTCACTTATAAACATCAATATACATCTTCTCTTGAAAAACCTATCTGGCCACAATGGATCAGAATTCCTGCCTGGCAACAATTACTTGTGATTGAAAAGTCATTGCTCCTACAGGTCCTCTCTTTCCCTGAGGGAGCCTGACCAGCCACTTGATTCCCTCATGCTCCCTGCTGGCTACGATAGGCATTTGACTCTGTGATTCCCTGGCTAGTAAGGTCCTCTCCAGGCCCTAAGCTTGAGGCTGTTTTGACTCTTTTGCTCTCCATTCCCATTCCTGAATGAGGTGAAATGGGTAGGCATGTAAGAGCTGTACTGAAAAACTGGACCCTGTAAGGAGTCAGTGATTTTCAGGTGAGATTTGAAGCCTATTAAACCTGATGACATCTCTTAAAGCTATAAATTACCCTCTGTCTGGAGCTGGGTGAGGAAGGCCTTTAGTGCAGATTAATCCCAAGACTGTTTCATTAAAATCTCCGTGTAGCCAGCAGTGGGAGGTGACATGCTGACGTGACTCGTATTTTTTCCAGAGGTGACATACCCGTCCTTTATGCCACAAACTCTATCTCCCACTTCTCCCGCTTTCAGCCTCAATTATACAAGTGGCTTGTCGACTTGGCTTTAATGCTGAATTAGCTCCTTGAGACTGTGCTGGCTAAGGTCAATACTTTCTGAAGTCTTGTTAAATGTCCATCACAGAGCTGACAGTCTTGGAGATTTTCACACTGAAGAGCTAGTAGTCTCTGCCTTTGGAACCATGACTCAGACAGAAGAACAGGGCAGGCATTACCTCTCACCTGGCAGCCTTTCCTCAGAGATCCCAAATCCCAAATCTTTCCTCATTTTCCTGAAGTGAAATACAGGGGTCCCAGAACCTGATTTTGTTCCAAGAATCAGATATGTTGCTGAATCTTCTCAGTGGAGGGTGGGCTGTGTGTTTTATGCAGAATGACAACACCAACAAAATGATAATAAATGTTTTCCTCTTTTTTCCTCACTTAATGACTGAGCATCTATTACCAGACGCAGCGACAAATAAGTCATCTATAGTCATCATAGGCTTACAGTCTTAGGAAGGAGATTATCTTAGTCTGGGCTGCCTCAGAAGCAGATCCTGAGACAAAGATTCCAGTGCCAGTAGTTTATTTGGGAGGTACAGGAAATAGGTGAGACGGGGAAAGTGATACAGGCAAGGGAAAGCAGTCAGCAAAGGGTGTCCTGTTTATGCCAGATACCACAGTGACCGACTGAAGCTTAAACCCATGGGAGACTGAGGAAACATGTAAAATACACACCTCAGAATTGTCCCTCCCAAGGGGAAAGGGAGTTATGGTATTTCTATGCCAACTCCAGAGGATCATGATTTGAGTGCTGCTGCCACAAGCTGTTAACTCCTTGGTACTTCAGCCCACTGGACAATAGCCTTCCAGGGTTCCAAGAAAATCTCTCAGGACCAGAGATACAGAAACTGGATGAGCCTCCTAAAATGATAGTGTTGGAGGGAAATGGGTGTGGCATTGACAATATCTCCTATGGATACAGAGATTAATTAAATATTAACCCAGAAAAACCCGTAAAATGACAACTGTGATAAGATTTCTTAAGGACAGATGCATTTAGTAGAGGTTTGTCTTGGTCAGGTTTATTTGAACAAAAGCTTTACATATGCAGTTTATTGGGTCTTCTTTTTTTTCTAAGATTAGCCTTGAGCTAACATCTGTTGCCAATCTTTTTTTTTCCTCTTCTTCTCTCCAAAGCCCCCCGGTACATAGTTGTATATTGTAGTTGTAGGTACTTCTAGTTGTGGCATGTGGGATGCCATCTCAACACAGCTTGATAAGTGGTGCCATGTCTGCACCCAGGATCTGAACTGGTGAAACCCTGGGCTGCCAAAGCAGAGTGTGCAAACTCAACCACTTGGCCATGGGCCAACCCTTATTGGATCTTTTAAAACTGATGAGATTGAATAACTTGCCAGTCAGAGAGAGAGCCAAGACTTGAAGCCAGGGCCCTAAGTTGGAAACTTGTACTTTTTTCTCCCCTTAGGCTTTTGCCACATATAAACTCATTTTCTTTTGGCAATATGCAGAGTGAAAACAACAGGTAACTAATTGCGTCTGAGAGAATTAAATAACAATGTGGATGTACCCCAAGGAGAGCCTTCCTTCATCTGTGTGCAAACCTAGCCTGCCATCCTTGGATTCCTGTCGTTGTATTTTTTGGAAAAGCACCACTGCATATTCCAAGAGGTGGAGAAGAGCCAGAGTACCTCTAAGAGAGAAGAAATTGTCCTTTTTGCCTCCCTGCCTTTTCATTAACTCTTAGAGCAGATTCCTAGCCTCCAAATTTCAAGGAAGCTAATAAAAGTGTCTGGCCACAATTCCAAGGATTGCTGATTTTTATTTCATGAGCTGGACACAATTTTTCATGACTGATTATGCACCAGGCTCCAATGTTGCTATTATATAACCATTTGCAACAAAAATATTCGGTAACAGCTCATCTAAAATGTTATAGTGACAGAGAATTAGGACCAAATGGCATGCCATGTTTCATAGTGAAAATAAATCCCTCTCTGGACATGGACATCTCAGGACAGCAAAGATTTGGTTTTAGATGTTTCCCTAAACTGAATGGCTTAAGGGACATAAAGGGAATACTTCTGCATTTTTCCTGGATAAACAATGATCAGCTAAAAGTTAATTAGAGGTTTTAACCCCTAGGAAGGGCAGCTTGAAGAGACCAAGGTCATTCATGCCCGTTGGTCTGTGAACAGATACCAGCTTACTTGGATTAATACTGTATGACTTGTTTTGAAATCAGAGGCAAATTAGCAAGTGTTTACTGAGTGTCCAACTTTTCTCTTAAGGCTAACATCATTTTTACCCAGGGTAGTACTAAGGCCTTTGAAATTAGCATCAGATGCTCTTAATTTGCAATGGCTTTTTTTGGAAATAGCAGGAAATTATGCCCAACCTTCTAAAAAGTTGAAGCATTCATTCAGATGCATGATTTTTTAACAGTGCATGGAATGGGCTTGAGAAGACCTAAACTTGATATTGTTTCCCCCAGTAATAGCCTGTTTAGACTTTAAAAGAGTACTTTCATCTTTAGGCCTTGGTTCTTCATCTGTGAAATATTAGGGTGAAACTAGGTGATCTCTGAACTCACTTCCCCTAAGAATCTGGAAGCTTTATCTCTTCTTTCTCTTCCTCCACATTTCCTCCCTTCTCTTTTCCTCCTCATCCGCTGAGCATCTACTCTGAGCCAGGTACTCGGTCCTAGGAATACAGTGGCAAATCCCTTCTTTGTAAGACTTCTCAGTTGAGTGGGGGAGAGAGAGAGCTATGTGCAAAAACTGTTAGAACAACAGCACAACACACAAATAAACACATAGGTACCGAGAACTGATTAGTAATTACCAGAGGGGAGGAGAGGTGGGGAAGGTAAAACGGATAAAGGGGGACAGTTGTTTGATGATGGATGGAAACAAGACTTCTGGTGGTGAAAATGAGGTAATGAATACAGAAGTCAAATTATAATGATGGACACCTGAAATCTGCATGATGTTATAAACCAACGTTACTTCAATAAAAAAAGACAATTACAACACAGTGTAAGTGCTGTGAAAGAAGGGCAAGATAGTACAAGCCAAGGAGGGGATAGCATTTTAGGAAGCTCACTTTGGCTCTTTTTGTCTGGATCCTGATCCAGGTGAGAGGTGATGACAACTGGCAGTGGAGGTGGAGGAAAAAAAGAGAGATCAGAGAGAAATTTAGAGCAGAATCAGCTGTCTGTGTGTGTGTGTGTGTGGTGTGTGTGTGAGTGTGTGTGTGAGTGTGTGTATGTGGTGTGTGTGTGTGAGTATGTGTGGTGTGTGAGGTGAGTGTGAGTGCATGTGTGTGTGTGAGTGTGTGTGTGTGTATGTATATATGTGTGTGTGTGTGTGTGTGTATATGTGTGTGTGTGTGAGTATATGTGTGTGTGTGGCTTGAGAGCTGGGAGGGGGACTGGTGCTACCTTTTGCTGAGATCTGAGACCAAGGAAGAAAAGGAGGTTATGGTTAGAAGGAAAGAGGATGAGTTAAGTCCTGGCAGTACATGAGTTCTGCCTTTTGTACTCAACTTCAGGAAAATTACTCAAGCAACAGGAACGTCAGTTTGCTTCTCTGTAAAGTAGAAGTAGGAATAGTATCTACATTCCAGGGAGTTATTCTAAGGATTAAGTCTCACCTTATGGGAGAATGCTATACAAATCGGCGTTGCTGTCCAGGTATGAAGGATTACTCTATTACAGTGTGATCTTTGGTCTGTTCAGCGTTGGGGCACAGATCAGGAGAGCGGAATTTGAGTCTGGTCTTTGCCTCTTGCCAGCAGGTTGGTGGCACTGGGTAAGACATTGCCCATTGTGGGGTTTAGTTTACTCCCTGCGACCACCCCCCGCACCTGCACAATGGATATTCTGGCAACTTATGGGCTGAGTGTGGCCTCAATATATATTATATTTGAGTCACACAGTTTTTAAGAAAGCAATTTATTTGACATCATTTAAAGACAGAAAAATTTCACCTAAACTCTTGCATCTTGAACCTTAGTTCCCACATGCAATGGTCAACTGACGCCAAGTGGAGGCTGCTTATGCAGGGGGTGCCTCCAGTGCAGATGGGGGCCACCACTCTTTCCTGCTCCTGGTCCCTGCAGCTGAGTGATGTTGGCCATTTTTCATTGTCCTTGTGCTATTTCTATTCTCACTCCTGGCCTCTACTCAGTTACGTTCTCTTTCTGGCTCTGTATGTTTTTGGATTTGTGACCCCCTTAATATATAGTCTTCTCTAAAGTCACATCTGTCTTTCAAATTCTGGAACTCTGTCTCTAAAGATCCTATAGTGGCCTCTTGCAGGCTTGTAATCTCTGATGCAGTGGCTTCTATGACGTGTTTCTGGAGTGAATGACTGCTTCTTGATAGTGTTTCATCTAAAGGCACAATTTCACTTCCTTAGGTAGCTAGTTTAAAGCATAGAATGAAAAGGAATGACCTAGACAAGTGTGTCAGTTCGATTTTCCATTCATTCTAAACCAAACAGCTCTAACTCAATCCGGCTTGCAGGGAAGAGGGGATTTATTAAGCCACGTGGTGACCAAACAGACTAGTCAAGTGAGCTCTTGAGAGAGAGGCTCAGAAAGATGTCGCTGAGCTCAGTTTCTCTCCATTTCTTGGCTATTCTTTTCTGTTTTGGCTGCAAGATCAAACTCTACTAAGAGCAAGATGGCTGCTAGTGGTTCAAACTCCTTAATGTTTCGGGTTAAAAGCTGGTGAAAAAGAGAGTTCTGGCTGGGCCATGCACCTGTCCTTTAATTACCTGCCATGGCCAGGGGACTGTGATGCATTGGCTGGTCAGTCCTGTGTGTCATGCCCTCTCCTCAGCCAAGGGGATGTCAATTCTGCCTGATGTTCATGGACTGAGAGTAGTGAGGGGTGATTTCCTATAAGAAATGGCAGAATTACCCAAAGAAGGGAGACTGTCTGTTGTACGGATGTTGTGTATCAAAACAATGTGTGTCCTTGCAGTAAATATGGTTTTTTTGCCTAGAAAAACTCATCAGAAGACTGTCAGTTCTTAGAAAACACTGTCCTTAAGGGTGAGGGGATCACAATGCCGGCATCACTAGCAATGGAATAAATCATTCATAATAGATATAAAATTATTAAAACAACTTTTCAATTTAATAAAGCATCATCAAATGAAGAGTGTGATGGTAGATAAATGGGGGCATTTTGAATGCTTCATTTTTCAGCAGGTTATTTTGACGGGTGGTGGGAGCCCTGACATTGCCTTCTGTTAGAGAGGTTTCACACACAAGACAGTGATGACGATGGCAGCACAGTGCTTCACGTAGCACTCAGTACGCATTAGCCTCTCGGCACTTTAGATGCGTGCATACTTTCACTCATTCATTTAGTCATTTAATAAAAGTTTATTTTGGACACCTAATCTGTGTCAGGCATTATTCTAGGGGTCA
This sequence comes from Equus asinus, assembly GCF_041296235.1. Lineage (NCBI taxonomy): Eukaryota > Metazoa > Chordata > Mammalia > Perissodactyla > Equidae > Equus > Equus asinus. The sequence goes on from NC_091809.1 coordinate 10,842,506, forward strand.
GAAAATTTTTTCTGTAATGAGATAGTAAATAATTTACACTTTGTAAGCCACATACTGTCTCTATCACATATTCTTGTTCCTTTTCCTCAAATATTTAAAGAATGTAAAGACCCTTCTTAGCTCTTGGGCCATATGGACAGGTGGTGGGCTGCATTTGGTGTGCAGGAAGAGTTTACTGAGCATAGCTGGACTCTAGGTGAAATGGATTATTCACTGAACAGAATAGGTGAAAATATCTGACCTTATGAAATTTTAACTCTAGTGTACATTTAATTCTCAGAGAAATCCAACATAGATACCATATTTAACCTTATTTTATTCTATTATTTATTTATTTAGCATGCTAATTTTTTATTGAGGTCACATTGGTTTATAACATTATATAAATTTGAGGTGTATGTCATTATATTTTGACTTCTGTGTAGACTGCCTCGTGTTCACCACCAAAAGTCTAGTTGCCATCAATCACCATACATATGTATCCCTTTACCCCTTTTGCCCTCCCCTCATCCCCTTCCCTTCTGGTAACCACCAATCTGTTCTCTATAACCCTGTGTTTGTTTGTTTATCTTCCACATAGGAGTGAAGTCATATGGTTAACGGCCAGACCACCCTGAATACACCCAATCTAGTCTGAACCCTATTTTAGAAATAAGGGGAAAGCATAAGTAATTTGTCCAAAATCACAAAGCTAGTAAGAAGAAGACCTGGGCTATGAACCAAGATCTGACTTCAAAGTCACTTTTAACCCTTGTGTTTAACTCCCTGTCACTTGCTGTGCCTTTCTCCATGATTAACCTGGAATTTCTGGCTTCAAGTCAATTAATAAAGCAAAGATAATGGAGAGACTACATGTGTGAGGTACTGTCCTGGGCATTGAGAAATTCTGCTGAACAAGACAGACATGATTCTGCAGATGGATTGTGTTTGATGCCTTGAGAATGAGAGAAATCCCTAGGAAGAAATTTGAAGAGGCGAACAGTTAGGGCTAAACCCTGAGGAACTTTGATATGTGAAACTGAGTGGAGGAGGTGGTACACCCAAGAGACAGGGATTGAGAGATATAGGAAAGCCAGCAGAGCATGCAGTCACAGAAACCAGAGGACATTTCAAGAGAAATGACACATCCTCCCAAAAGGCTATGTGAAGTGGGGATTAAAATGTAGCCATTGGATTTAGAAACATGGAGGCCCCTAGTACCTTTGGTGAGAGCACTTTTGGTGGAGTCATGATGATGAGGCCAGCTTAGAGTGGATCTAAGAGAGAACAAATGGAAGTGAGAAGATGTGGCGACAGTGTATACAGACAACTCAAATTCTTTTGAAGACTGACTATAACGAGGAGGAGAGGAATAAGACAGGAATAAGACATGCTAAAGAGGCATGTGGGGTGTAAATAGTTTACTTTTTTAAAGATGGGAGAGAGTAGAACATTTTTGAATGTTTATGGGATGTATCTGAAGAATAAGGGGGTGATGAAGTTACAGGAGGGGCAGAGAACAACAGAGTCAGTGGGGTTCCTTAGACGGATGGAAGGGTTGAGGTTCACAGCACAAGCAGGGGAAGGAGGCTTCCACATATGTGGGAAAGGACTTCTTCCTCAACTGCAAGGGGAGAGAAAGAGGAGAGGTACCGATGCAGCAAAGTTTAGAGATTTGGTAGATGGAAGATAAGAGAATTTCCATCTACTGGCTTCTATTTTTTCTGACAACTACGTATTTCTCTAGAGTCCACTGTTATTTCTCCTGGGCCCACATATCTGGAAGGATTGATTTCAGCCTGTGTAGGGTAACAGAGGGAGACTCTGAGCTGAACACACGCAAATTGGCCACTACTCTTATTCTCTGCTTTTGTCCTTTGCTGGAAATAATCCTCTCCATGAGTTTTGCAGACAAAAGAAGCTTGTTCTTGACAAAGAAAGAAGCATGATGCTCGAAGAATAGTATGCTCGTGTCATAGGGCTGAACAGGCTGACAGCACTTGGGATGTTTGCATTGTTTGTCAGAAGCAGTGAGGCAGGTTTCTAACCTTGCATCAAATTTGCAAAACTCTTTAAAGGAATGCGTCTATAGAAAGTACGAAACCTAATACCCAAGGCAAGCATATGCAGTCCCCACTGGACCATCCATCCATGCTGCTCACAGCTCGATCTGTCTGTCTCTGCCACACCAATCACCTCACTGGCAGTTGAAAAATGAAATGTCCCTGCTAAATTAGAAAATGACTCCAACTAATATTAAGACTGGTCTTATTCCTTGGAGAGTCAAACACTGAAGTTAGTTTCTTATATTTTTCAGATCACCTAACCTGATCTCTAATTATGTTTCTATAAATAGAAAAAATAGAAAAAAAAGAAAAAAAAACAAAATTAGTTTTATGCTGCCAGCCTGCATTGTTTCTCGATTTTATGGTAAGGAGTGCAGAATACAAAGAACAAGGTTCCCAGGAATGAAAGGAACCGGTGCTTTAGTCATGTGAATCATAGCATCCTGAGGTTGGAGAGGACCTCAGAGGTCAGTGGTAGAACCTTTTCCTGATGCAAAAATCCCCTCTTCATCAGCCCCGTCAGCCTTGACCTGATGTATCAGTGAAGGGGCCCTCGCACTGCTGTGACCTTTCTAGGAGGCTTTGGTGGTGGTGGAGTTCTTCTTCATGTGGAGTGACTTCGGCTTTCCTGTGTCTCACTAATTCTGTCCTGCTGAGGTGTGTGGAATGTGTGGAATCCTCCTTATACAGAATGTATATCTTTTTATTGGAGAGCAAATATCTTGGCCTTCATGCAGTATAAAGTTATATCTTCTCTCTGAGTATCAGTCTCGCATTTATAAAATGGCCTGATTCGAGTGCCTGCCTCCTAGGGCAATTGTATAGCCTGAGTTTTGTGATGAACTTAAAGGTCATAATGCAGCGCTCTGAATTCAGAGACTCCGCATCTCATAGTAAATTCACCATCTCCCTGCTGAGTGACCTTGGGAAAGCTGCTTCATCCCTTGGTGCATCTGCTTCCTCGTGCACAAAGTACCCACCTCATGAGGTGGCTGTGAGGTTCAACATAAACTGCTTAGAGCCATGCCTGGCACATAGTAAGTATGCAATAAATATTTAACATTTATTAATAACCAGCGGGCTAATTAGATTAATTATAAATCAGCTAATTATTAATGATAATTAATATAGTACTATTATTTATAGAATACCTGGTTCTTATATATTCAAGGAGACATTCAGCACATATGATAGCTTCTTGTGATTTATAATTGCACTTAGCAAAATTCTGGGTTAGTTAGTAGTTACTCCATCATTACTAACTGATTTTCCCTAACTAACTAATTGAACTAATTATCGTAATTTTCTGTTGTGTCTTTGTTGGCAGTTTTGCCAGAATTCTCCTTAGCAAAGATTTGTAGGCATCCTTGAAATGCAAAAACAAAAGGAAGTGGTTGACTTGGTATTACTGAGTGGAATACAAGGACGTGGCTTGCTTTCTAGCACTCCTGAAAAGCAGCAGTGCGGTCAAAGAACCTGCCTCTCCGGTTACCATCTTGAACACTGATGGACCTCAGGATCTCGGTCCATGTATAAGCCAGTGGAGTAATACACAGGAACATTTGTTTTCAGTACTGTATTCCCCTTCCTTTTTCATCATCAATTTGAGTAAGACCTGGATTTTTTGGGTCTAATTTATGTGATCAAGATAATTCTACCTGTTTTCTCATGAGACTTTTCTGAAAAGCTTTGCCATCTTTTGTCTTTGCACACAATAAAGTTTCAGAGCTATCTCGTGTTTCAGGGAAGGCTATAATAAAGAGATGTTATTGAACAAGGAAACTAAAACAGTTCACTGATTCCCACCATGTGCTTGCATTTTCTTAATGAGCATCAGACTTCTCACCCCCAAATTGATTTGCCTCACGGGGTGTCTGTGGATCTCTGCAGGGAGACGCCTCTGCTTCTGCATCTCTGATCCACTGAGGCCCCTCTGTTCCCTCCCACTACCTAGAGACGTCAGAAAATGGAAGTTTTGTCTTTCAAGTCCTTTGCATTTCAGGTGCCTGATGATTCTTTACAACTTAAAATTTGACTTGATCACCAGCTGGACGACTCTGTTTTATATCCAATGTGAAGATAGAAGGATTTGTACAGTCTCAATATACTGCAACTAGAGAAGGCTTTTGCTGGACTAGTCTATATTTTTCCTGAAGGATAATTATTCAGTTAGAGTAGTGACTACTAGGGTCTTCTTTCCATATTCGGACCAGAAGGGCCATCCATCCATGGCTTCGCATAACCAGATTAACAGGTGGGTAGAATCCAATTTAATATACGTGTTCATAAAAAACTCACCAGAAGTTGGGCCTCTGAGGGAGGACCCAAAAATCTCTTGTTCCAGATCAGACCTGGAAGGACAACTCTGCTCTGATGTTTCACACGCACTTCAAGCTCAACATGTACAAAACAAAACTCATAAAATTTCTGCCTAGAAATCTAATTTCTCCTTAAGTGTTTACATTTCAGCAAGTAGCATCATCATTCTCCCCTTTGCTGAAGCCAGAACCTGAGAGTCATTCTTGCCTTCTACCTCTTCCTCACTGCAATGCCTAAATCCTGTTGATTCTACTGTCTAAATAGTCATTGCATCTGTCTACTTTTCTTCGTTTCTACTACGTCTACCAGCATCTCAAACGTGAATCATTGCAACAGCTTTTGTGGCAGGTAGAATCTAAGATGGCTCCCTTTGATCCCGGTGTCCTGGTGTTCATGACCCTGTGTAATATCTTCCCCTTGAGAGTGGGTTTGGGTGTAGTGACTTGTTTCTAGTGAGAGGAATATGGCAAAAGTGATGGGACGCCACTTCTGAGACTAGATTATCAAAGACTGCGACCTCAGCTTTGCTTGCCTGCTCTCTCTCTGGCTCGTCGCACTTGCTGGCTGTGATGAGGCATACGGCTATGTTGTGAGTCTCCCTGTGGGCTTCTGATCAGCAGACAGTGAGATATCGAGGCCCTCAGTCTAACAGCTGCAAACCACCATGACTGAACTTAGAAGAAAGTCCTTTTCCAGCTGAGCCTTGAGATGACTGCAATCCTGGATGGCATTTTGATTGCAGCTTTGGAAGCAACTGTGAACCTAAATATCCAGTTAAGTTGTACCCAGATTCTTGATTCACAGCAATTGCGAGATAATAAGTGTTGTTTTAAACCCCTAAGTTTTGGAATAATTTGTTAAATAGCAGTAGATAACTAAATACAGCATCCTAACGGGACTTCCCATACCCACTGTTGCTAAACTACACTGTAGCCAAATTTGCACATTTACTAACATGTAAATCTGATTTCCTATTGACTCATGATAAAGCCCAAAGTTCCAAACACTTGGTCAAAGATCTTTTTGACTGACTGAAGCTCTCCAGCCTCATCTCCCACGTTTCTCTCTCTGGACTCTGGACTCTGACAGTCAGTCTTTTCCAGTTTCTCCTGGCGCCATGTTCACCCTCCCCTGCAGGCCTTTGCACTTGCCGTGTCTCCTGCTGGGAGCTTCCTTTCTCCTCACCCTTTACCTGGCTGCCTTGTTGGCATCTTTTTTGCCTCAGCTTAGTATTCCCTCCTCAAGGAGATCTTTCTTTCCTGACCCCGCCCTATGGACAAGGCTGAGAGCTGCTCTTTTTACTCCCACAGCACGCTGTGATTTCTCTACCACCACACTGAGTACTCTAGTATGAAGGTTTTTATGTGCCTCTTAACTCTTACCCAGCTTGAGCAAGGAGCAAAGCAGACATAGGCCTGGAACATCGCAGGAGCTCATTGTACAGGAGAAGGGGAAGTTTCCTTTCTTCCCAAGGGGTAATTTGGCTGTTCAAATATTTTATGGGCGTCTCAAACTCAGCTTGTGAAATGTTGAAAGCTGTTTGGGGGGAATGGCAGGGAGCAGCAGTCTCAGTCCGTTCTGCCACCAGCGAGAAGGAATTCCATTTTTACAATGTTCCAGGCCCAGTGCGGCAGGGAGTGCCAAGTGACACTGTTCCCACCAGAAAAGCAGTTCCACAAATGCTTCGCTTTGCTCAGGGCTTTTGGTTTCACAAGAAGTGGGTCTTCATTATGGCTGTGTGGAGGACTTGGAGTATGTGAAACAGTATCAGTTCTGAAGATAATCTTCCAGTAGAACTCTACCAGAAAGCTATGGTGGCCAGCACTTACAGACCAGGAAGAATAATTTCCACAGTGTATGACACGTAATGGGGATCACTATGGGCAGTTCAATCTGGGGTTTTATATGGAGTGTTGATAATTTATATACCGACAAGAACAGCTGATAATTAGCGTACAAGCCAATCCAAAATCCTGTGTGTTGAGGCTTAGCCAGGAGATTGCTTATGTGGAAGGCAGCTCACCCTGTGTCGTGCCCTGATTATTTTCCAAATCCAAATGTCCCTTGTGCAGATGCGTTGGAGCTGCCACTTGACCCTGTCTCCATCATAAAAGAGCTTGTGAAACACACTGAAGGGATGGACCAGTGCTGTTGTGTTAGAGATACGTTGCATGGGCAGGAACGCAGTGATGAGGAAGGCCTGCCCCTACTGATCAGGTTCTGAAGGAAAGCTGGCCTCTCACATGGTCTACACTTCCTGGTAATCAGAGAACATGTGGTGTGTTGATCACGTCTGACTTTTTGGGTAAAATGGAGAGGTGTGGGCCTTGTGCCTAGAAAATAAAGCTGGTCTCAATACAGTGTAACACAATTTCCTCTTAACACAGACAACTTGCATTTGAATATGCAGATTTAATCTTAATAATAATAATAATAACAACAATTTTTGCAGTTTTTATTCCCTTCATCCATTAGTTCATTCATTTTTTTCAATATTTATTGGATATTTACTAAATACTGAAATAGCACATGGCAGTTAAGTGTATGTAGCAATCAGCATAGGCTGAGTGATGCTGCAGTACCAAATGGCCGCTACATGTTCCGTTCATTGTAAATTCATGCCCATCATGGGTTGGCTGTGGCTCATCCAGGTTATCTGCGTTCCAGGACCAAGGCAGAAGGAGCAGCCTTTATCTGATACATGCTGGCTTCATGAGCTGTGATGGACAACATGATGGCCCTCAAATCTCTGTTCAGAAGCACTCACTCGCACATCATTGGTCAAAGTAAGTCACAACGCCCCCTGGTGTCAGTGGAGTGAGATTACAGTCCTTCTGGAATCCCCTCTCCCTGGTAGTAGAAGCAGGAATATTTTGAACAAATGATACAATTTACATCAGTGTAACCACCAGGAGACTCTGGATAAAGAGTTCCCAGTGACAGGATGATTGGTTTTGATGAATGGTTTGGCTCGTTTCACAGCAGGGAGACTTCACAGAATGTGAAGAACTTAAATGGATCTGGCAAAGTTCAGTTTTATTAAGATCATCGCCCTGATATTTTTCTGCCAAAACAGTAGTTTTTCTCTTGCTTTGACCCCTCGCAGCACTGATTTCCAAGGTTCTCCCAGACTGGGTTTGTAGAAGCACAAATGTTTCAAGTTCCTTGCGCACAGCAACCTTTGGGAAGCTGGAAACTTTCGAAAGAAAAGTTTTTCCTGGAATTTGCGAGTCAAATGCTGAGTTTGCCACTCTACTGGCATTATATCTTTTGACTTCATTTATGCAAACGTTTCATGCTTGCAAGGGGTTCGCTCCTAAAGGAAGTAAAGTCTTGAATTCTTACACTGCCAAATTTAATTAAAGTTGCTCATTGCTGATATCCAGCTTAAAACTGGCAAACTTTATTAGTCATTCTATAGAAAAAGTGATGACAGCACACTTTTTTTATAGCACGAATGGGATTTTTTAAAACTTTATGCAAAACAAAGTAGCCAGTATAATTAGACAGTAATTTGTAACTTCCAACGTAAACATTTTAGGAGCAGTAGTATCAAAAGTGAGTGCTAATTAGAGAGCTGTTAGAGAATATGCGTAAGTGGTAACAGATTGACAAGCTATACCAAACAGCAGGCTATTTATAACTCCATGCTGTTTTTAAATTCTATTTTGTTTAATAGTCTTTGGACAACTCATAAGAGGGGAGAGTTTCACAACTTGATTTGCGGTTTAATTTCTGTAAATACAGCTAAACCTTGCAGATGTGACTGCAGAGCAGCTAGCCGTGATAATTAAAAAGTATTAGTAATTGGATGCCTTTCTGACTAAGTTGTTTGAGATTCTAGTATCTTTTGTGTTCCATCTCCCCAAAGAAAGGATACATAGAAGCATTACTTAATTATGTCTGTAACAATAAAGCGCACTTTGATCAGCAACCTTTCAGGAGCATTTGCCTTGTAGTCATTTATTCAAACAACAAAGAGTCAAGAAATATTTATGAGAAAGGGTAGGGGATTGAGGCACAGACACTCACTTGGGCTGCTGTTGACCCTGTGGACACTTGACCTCTAGTTTCATTAGCAAGGAAATTGTTTAAACATTGACAAGAGGCTGAGATGTGATTTCCTGTCAAGTTTATGCCTTCTTCTGGATTTCTTAGCAAGTAATAAGAAAGAAATTTAGTTCTTGATGGGAAAGGAGACATATCACAATGTGTAAGACTTAGTCTCTTCTCCCACGGTCATGTTCCATGAAAGTAAGTGTCAGAATTAAAGAGATGTGAACGGGAAGGGAGAATGTCTTGTATGACTATTGCTTTTTTAAAAAAATAGTTAAAATTCACATAACCATTTTAACCAATCACCACTTTAATGATTTTTAAGTATAAAGTTCAATGCTTTTTAAAACACTCACAATGTTGTGATACCATCCCAACTATCTAATTCTACAATATTTTCATCACTCCAATAAGAAACCACAGACCCATTAAGCAGTCCTTCCTCATTTCTCTCTCCCTCGTGCCCTGGCGAACACTGCTCTTCATTCTGTTTCTGTGAATTTGCCCATTCTAGGTCTTTCAAATATATGGAATCATAAATATGTGGCTTTTTATATCTGGCTTCTTTCACCTAGTATAATGTTTTCAAGGTTCATTCATGATGTAATATGCATCAAAATTTAATTCCATGTTATGGCTGAATAATATTCCATTGTATAAGTATACCACATTTTGTTTATCCATTCATCAATCAGTGGACATTTGGGTTGCTTCCACTTCTTCCTTATAATATGAATAATGTTAACATGAACTTGGTGTACAAGTTATTGTGTAAACATACGCTTTCAGTTCTCTTGGGTATATATCTAAGAGTGAAATTGTTGAGCCCAGTGGTAACTCTAAATTCAACTTTGTGAGAAATTGACAAACCGTTTCCCACAGTAGCTGCACCATTCTACATTCCCCTTATCAGTGTATGAGGATTCTTGTTTCTCCACATTCGCACCAACAATTATTATTTTCTGCTTTTTTTTTGGATTAGAGTTATCCTGCTGGATGTGAAGTAGTAGCTCATTGTGGTTTTGATTTGCAATTCCTTAACGACTAACGACGTTAAATTAGGTATCTTTTCAGGTGTTTATCGGCCGTTTGTATATCTTTTTTACAGAAATGTATATTTAAGTTCATTGTCCATTTAATTTATTTATTATTTAAAAAAATTATTTTATTGAGGTCATATTCTCTTATGACATTGTGTATATTTCAGGTGTACATTATTGTATTTCAGTTTCTGCATAGATTGCCCTGTTGCATCACCGAGAGTCCAGTTTTTATCCATCACCATGTATATTTGTCCCTTTACCCCTTTTCACCCTCCCTCTACTCCCTTGTCCTCTGGTAACTGCTATTCTGTTCTCCTTATCTATGTGTTCGCTTGTTGATCTTCCACATATGAATGAAATCATACAGTATTTGTCTTTCTCTGGCTGACATTTTACTTAGCATAATACCCTCAAGGTTCATCCATGTTGTTGCGAATGAGATGATGTTGTCCCTTTTTATGGCTGCATAGGATTCCATCATATATATATACACCACATCTTCTTTATCCATGCATCCATTGATGGGCGCTTGAGTTGCTTCCACATCTTGGCTATTGTGAATAATGCTGCAGTGAACATAGTGGTGCATATATCTTTTTGGATTATTGATTTCATGTTCTTTGGATAAATACCCCCAGTAGTGAGTAGCTGAATCATTTGTATTTTTGAGAAAATTCCATACTGTTTTCCATAGCACCTGCACCAGTTTACATTCCCACCAGCATTGTACAAGGGTTGCCTTTTCTCCATGTCATCTCCAGCACTTGTCTTTTCTTGTCTTGTTAATTATAGCCATTCTGATGGGTGTGAGATATCTCATTGTAGTTTTGATTTGCATTTCCCTAGCAATTAGTGATGTTGAACATCTTTTCATGTGCCTGTTGGCCCTCTGTATATGTTCTTTGGAAAAATGTCTGCTCATATCCTCTGCCCATTTTTTTTGATCAGGTTGTTCACCGTTTTGTTGTTGAGTTGCACGGGTTCTTTATATATTTTGGAAATCAACCCCCTTTGTCAGATATATGATTTGCAAATATATTCTCAGAGTTGGTGGATTGTTTTCTCATTTTGTTGATGGTTTTCTTTGCCTTGCAGAAGCTTTTTAGTCTGATGTAGTCTCATTTATTTATTTTTCCTCTTGGTTCCCTTGCCTGAGTAGATATGGTATTCAGAAAGTTGCTGTTAAAACTAATGTCAGAGAGTGCATTGCCTATATTTTCATCTAGAAGTTTTATGGTTTCAGGTCTTACATTCAAGTCTTTAATCCATTTTGAGTTAATTTTTGTGTATGGTGTAAGATAACAGCCTACTTTCATTTTTTTGCATGTGGCTCTCCAGTTTTCCCAACACGATTTATTGAAGAGACTTTCCTTTCTCCATTGTATGTTCTTTGTCTCCCTTGTGGAAGACTACCTGTCCACAGATGTGTGGAATTATTTCTGGACTATTGATTATGTTCCATTGATCTGTGTGTCTGTTTTTGTGCCAGTACCATACTGTTTTGATGACTATAACTTTGTAGGATATTTTGAATTCAAGGAGTGTGATACCTCCACATTTGTTCATTTTTCCTCAGGATTGTTTTGTATATTCAGAGTCTTTTGTTGTTCCATGTATATTTCAGGATTCTTTGTTCTATTTCTGTGTAGAATGTCATTGGGATTCTGATTGGGATTGCATCGAATCTGTAGATTGCTTTAGATAATATGAGCATTTTAACTACGTTTATTCTAATCCAGGAGCATGGAATGTCTTTCAATTTCTTTATGTCTTCTTCAATTTCTTTCAATAACGTCTTATAGTTTTCAGTGTATAGGTCTTTCACCTCCTTGGTTAAATTTATTCCTAGGTATTTCATTTTTTTTTTTGTTACAGTTGTAAATGGGATTGTATTCTTGATTTCTCTTTCTGCTAGTTTGTTGTTAGCGTATAGAAATGCAACTGATTTTTGTATGTTTATTTTGTACTCTTCAAATGTACTGTATTCATTGATTATTTCTAACAGATTTTTGTGGATTCTTTAGGGTTTTCTATGTATAGAATCATGTCATCTGCAAATAGTGACAGTTTTACTTCTTCCTTTCCAATTTGAATCCCTTTTATTGCTTTTTCTTGCCTAATTGCTCTGGCTAAAACTTCCAGCACCATATTGATTAAAAGTGGTGAGAGTGGCAATCCTTGTCCTGTTCCTATTCTCAGAGGAACAACTTTCCACTTTTTCACCATTGAGTATGATATTCGCTGTGGGTTTGTCATATATGACCTTTAATATGTTGAGGTACTTTCCTACTATACCCATTTTATTCAGAGTTTTTAATCATAAATGGATATTAATCTTGTCAAATCCTTTCTCTGCATCTGTTGAAATGATCATGTGATTTTTATTCTTCATTTTGTTAATGAATTTTGTTAATAATGAATTTTGTTAATTAATCATTGATTGACTTGTGGATGTTGAACCATCCTTGCATCCCTGGAATAAATTCCACTTGATTGTAGTGTATAATCATTTTAATGTATAGTTTTATCTGATTTGCTAATGTTTTGTTGAGGATTTCTGCATCATTGTTCATCAGTGGTATCAGCCTGTAATTTTCCTTTTTTGTGTTGTTCTTGTCTGGTTTGGTACCAGGGTAATGTTGACCTCATAAAAGGAGTTAGGAAGCATTCTGTCCGCTTCTCTATTTTGGAATAGTTTAAGAAGGATAGGTATTAAATCTTTGAATGTTAGAATTTACTGGGGAGGCCATCTGGTCCTGAACTTTTGTTTTTTGGGAGGTTTTTGATTACTGTTTCAATCTTGTTATTTGTGCTTGATCTATTCAGGTTCTCTATTTATTCTTGATTAATTTTTGGGAGGTTGTATGATTCTAAGAATTTATCCATTTCTTCTAGACTATCCAATTGCTTGGTGGATAGCTTTTCAAAGTATTCTTTTATAATCTTTTTTATTTCTGTGGTGTCCATTGTAATTTCTCTTACTTTGTTTTTCATTCTATTTATTTGAATTTTCTCTTTTTTTCTTAGTGAATCTTGCCAAGAGTTTGTCATTTTTATTATCTTCTCAAAGAATCAGCTCTTAGTTTCATTGATCTTTCTATTGTGTTTCAATCTCTATTTCATTTATCTCTGCTCTGATTTTTATTGTTCCCTTTCTTCTACTGACATTTGGCTTTGTTTGCTCTTCTTTTTCTAGTTATTTAGGTATAGTGTAAGATTGTTTGTTTGAAATTGTTCTTGTTTTTTGAGGTAGTTCTGTATTGCTGTAAATTTCCCTCTTAGTACTGCTTTGGATGCATCCCATAAGTTTTGGTATTTTGTATTTCCATTTTCATTTGTCTCTAGGTATTTTTTGATTTCTTCATTGATCCAATAGTTGTTCAGAAGCATGTTAGTTAGTCTCCACATATTTATGACTTTCCCAGTTTTTTTCTTGTAGTTGATTTCTAGTTTCATACCATCATGGATGGAAAAGATGGTTGATGTGATTTCAATCTTCTTAAATTTTTTTAGTTGTGCTTTGTTTTCCAACACATGGTCTATCTTTAAGAATGTTGACTGAGCACTTGAGAAGAATGTATATTCTACTGCTTTTGGATGGAAAGTTCTATATATATCTACTAAGTCTATCTGCTCTAGTGCTTCATTTAGGGCCACTCTTTCCTTGTTGACTTTCTATCTGGATGATCTATTCATTGATGTAAGTGGGGTGTTAAGGTGCCCTACTATTATTGTGTTGCTGTCAATTTCTCCCTTTAAGACTGTTAATGGTTGGTTCATATACTTTCCTGCTCCTGTGTTAGGTGCATATATATTAATGTTATGTCTTCTTAGTGGAATGTCCCTTTTGTCATTATCTAATACCCATCTTTGTATCTAGTTATCTTTCTGATCTTGAAGTCTGTTTTGTCTGAAACAGGTATCACTACATCCACTTCCTTTTGGATGCCATTTTCTTGGAGTATCATCCTCCATCCCTTCACTCTGAGCCTACATTTGTCTTTAGAGCTGACATGTGTTTCCTGGAGGCAGAATATTGTTGGGTCTTGTTTTTTAATCCATCCAGCCACCCTGTGTCTTTTGATTGATTAATTTAATCCATTTACATTTAGAGTGATTCTTGATATGTGAGGGTTTAATACTGCTATTTTATCTTTTGTTTTCCGGTTGATCTATGTTTCCATTGTTTTCCTTCCCTGGTGTTTCTGTCTGTCATTTCAGTTAGGTGGCTTTGTGTGATTGTTTTCTCAGTTTCCTCTTTATTTATGATAGGTGACTCTGCTCTGATTTTTTGTTTCGTGGTTACCATGGAGTTTGTATAAAAGATCTCATAGATGAGATAGTCCTTTTTCTGATAGCCTCTTATCTCCATCAGCCTAAGCAGCTTTCATCTCTTTCCTCTTCACCTTCTATGTGTTTGTTGTCACAAATCATTCTTTTTCGTGTTGTGAGTTTGTGGCAAAGTTGAAGTGGTTATATTTATTTTTGACACTTTGTTTCCCTTTGTCATTTAGAACCTATAACCTTTGTTGTTTACTAAGCTATTCTGATATAGAGCAGTAATTTTCTGATTTTGCCTGTCCATTTATCTCTTTGCTCAAAGTTTTGTAAACTTTTGTTTTCTTGCTTTAGGTAGGAGGGCTCCTTTCAACACTTCTTGTAAGGCAGGCCTAGTGGTAGTGAACTCCCTCAGCTTTGGTTTCTCTGGGAAAGGTTTTATTTCTCCATCATTTCTGAAGGACAGTTTCACTGGATTGCTGTCAATTTTTCTGGATAGAGTTTTCTTGGCTGGATAGAGTTTCCAATTCCTGGATAGAGTATTCTTGGCTGATAGTTTTTGTCCTTCAGTATTTTGAATATGTCACTCCACTCTCTCCTAGCCTTTATGGTTTCTGCTGAGAAGTCTACCGAAAGCCTTATGGAGTTTCCTTTGTAGATTCTTTTCTTCCATCTTGCTACCCTTAATATTTTTTCTCTGTCCTTGACTTTTGACAGTTTTGATATTACATGCCTTGGAGAAGGTCTTTTTGCGTTGAGGTAATTAGGAGTTCTATTAGCTTCTTATACTGCTATGTCTAGTTTCTTCTCCAGGTTTTGGAAGTTCTCAGCTCTTATTTCTTTGAACAAGCTCTCTGCTCTTTGCTCCCTCTCTTCTCTTTGTGGAATACCTATAATCCTTGTATTACTTTTCCTAATTGAGTTGGATATTTTTTGAAGAATTTCTTAAATTTTTTAGGTCTTAGTTCTCTCTCCTTCCCCACTTGAATCATTTCTAGGTTTCTTTCTATCTCTGAGCTCACTAATTCTCTCCTCTGTGTGGTCTGCTCTATTTTTAATACTTTCTACATTATTTTTAATCTCATTAATTGTGTTCCTCATCTCCAGAAATTGTTTGTTTTTTTTTCTTTTAGAGTTTCAGTCTCTTTGGTGACATACTCCTTCTGTTCATTAATTTTATTCCTGAGCTCATTGAACTATCTTTCTGGATTTTCTTGTAACTTATTGAGTTCCTTCATGACAGCTATTTTGAATTTGCTGTCAGATTGTAATCTTCTGTGACTTCATGTTTGATTTCTAGAGAGTTGTCATTCTCCTTCTGTTCTGCTGTGTTACTGTAGTTCCTCATGGTGTTTGATGAATTTATCCTCTGCTGGCACCTTTGTGGTAGTAAACACCTTTCTTATTTGGGTAAGGCTTTGGTTACATTTGTTCTGAGCTTCTTCTGGTTGTACCTGAGAGCCTGCACTTCCCACCCTCCACTGCCTCTACTAGAGGTATTGTCAGTACCCTCCTTGTGCTACTTGTGACTCTGACGTTGTTGGTGTCTTGCTGCTTCTGATGTTGCTGCAATCTCAGGTGATGCCACCGGGGTCACCAGGCATTGAGCACTTCTGCTTCCAGGGTCACCTGGGTTTCATGTTCCTCTGCTGGCTCTCTGTGGGCTCTCTGCTGGCTTGGGTGCTGCTGCCCTGTGCACTGCCTGTGCTTCTGATCCTGGGTTGTCCGTGGGTGCTGTTTGTACTACTTCTAGGGGTGCTGGGTTCATGGGTGTTGCTGTTGCTGCTGGGATCCCAGGGATCCAGGGACTTGTTTGCAGCCCCTGCTGCTGGTGGAGCTGGTGTCAGGGATCCCAGCACTGGGGGCTGGGTCACTGGTTCTTCTGTGGTTCCTGAAGCCTCTGACACAGGTTCCACTTGCCACTGCTACAGTGTATTAGGGACTAAGCAGGTAGACATTTTGGTTACTGCTTTCTGTGCTGCCTCTGGTCTCTGGTGCTAGCTGTTCTGTTTTGAGAAGTCAGGTCAGGGGGCCCTGCTTCACCTGGGAAAATCTGAGTTTTGTATATATTCCTTAGTATTGGAAGACCCGGCTGCTCCTATGGGAGGCTGAGGGGACATGTTTTCTGGATCCACTGGAAGATGGGCAAGAGCAAGCCATGCCCACTTTCTCTGCCCCCACCACAGCTGCTCATAGTTGCATGGGCTGAATCTACTGAGATGTGGGCAGAGAGCAAGCTGCATCCATTTTCTCCACCCCGCCACAACTGTTTGCAGTTGTGGGGTCAGGATCTGCTAGGAGATGGGCAGGGAGAAAGCCTTGCCTGCTTTTTTTCTCTTTGTTTTCTGCCCCCACTGTGGCCACTTGCAGGCATGTTCGCCAGTATAAGTCTCTTCACCCTGGATCTCTGCTGTTGGAGGACAGGGAGGGGAGCTCCTCCTCTAGTTCTACTGCCTCCTGCAGGTCCAGTCCATTTACTTTCAGATGCATAGAAGTGTGGATCTCTTAGGTGTCCTGTTGTGCTATGTAGGGAACCTTCTGTTGGTCAATGGATGTCTGATTGGTTGTAACTTAGAGGAGAGAAACAAAGGGAACAACTCATTCTTCTGTGATGCTGACATCACTCTCATTGCCCATTGAAAAAGTAAGGTTGTTTTCCTCTTTGTTGTTGAATTGTAAGAGTTCTTTATCTACTTTGGATATTAATAACTTGTCAAATAAATGATTTGTAAATATTTTATTCAATTCTGTAGGTACTTTTTTCCCTATCTCGATGTTGTCCTTTGATGAACCAAAGTTTTAAATTTTGATGAAGTCTAATTTATCTATTTTTCTTTTGTTGCTTTTACTTTTGGTATCATATCTAAGAATCCATTGACCAATCCAAAGTCATGAAGATTTACTGCAATGTTTTATTCTAAGTTTTATAGCTTTAGCTCCTACATTTAGGTCTTTGATCTGTTTTGAGGTAATTTTTGCGTGTGGTATGTGGTAGGGGTACGACTTCATTCTTTTGCATGTGGATATCCTGTTGTGCCAGCACTATTTGTTGAATAGACTATTCTTTCCCCATTGAATGGCTTTGGCAGTCTTTTGAAAATCACTTGGCCGGGGATATAAGGGTTTGTTTCTGGACTGCCAATTCTATCCTATTGACCCATATGTCTATCCTTAGGCCAGTACCACACTTTTTGATTACAGTAGCTTTGTAGTCAGTTCTGAAATTGGGAATGTGAGTCCTCCAACTTTGTTCTTCCTTTTCTAACATTATTTTGGCTATTCAGGATCACTGGCAATTCCATATGAATTTTAGGATCAGCTTGTCCGTTTTTGCAACAAGGTAGCTGAAATTTTGATACAGATGTCGTTGAATCTGTAGACGACCTTGGGTAATATTGCCATCCTAATATTAATTCTTCCAATCCATGGATTTCCTTTGTTTAAGATTCATCCTAATTCATTCACTGATGTCTTGTATTTTTCATTGTACAAGTTTTGCACCTCCTTGGTCAAATTTATTCCTAGTTTTTACTCTTTCAGATGCTATTGTAAATAGAATTGTTTTTTAATTCCAATTTTGGATTATTCATTGCTAGTGTATGGAAATGCAACTGAATTTAGTATATTGACTTTGTATTTTGCCACTTTTCTGTATTGTTATGGATTGACAAACTTGTTTATTAACTTTAATATTTTTTTGTGTGGTTTCTTTAGGATTTTCTATATATAAGATCATGTAATCTGTGGATAGAGAGAGTTTACTTCATTCTTTCCAATTTGGATACCTTTCCTTTCTTTTTCTTTCCTGCTTGCCTTGGCTAGAACTTCCAGTACAATGTTGAATAGAAGTGATGAGAGCAGACATCCTGTTCTTATTCCTGATTTTAAGTGAGAAATCTTTAAGTCTTTCACCATTAAGTATGATGTTAATTGTGGGTTTTGCATAGATACATTTTTCAGGATTGAAGAAGTTCACTTTTGTTTCTAGTTTGAATATTTTTATCATGAATAGTATTGGATTTTGTCAACTATTTGTCTGCATTGTTATGGACTAAAATATGTCCCCACCAAATTCCTATGTTGCAGCCCTAACCCATGATGTGACAGTATTTGGAGAAAGCCTTTAGGAGGTGATTGAAGTTAACTGAGGTCTTCAGGATTGGGCCCTGATCCAGTAGTGCTGACGTGTTTATAAGAAGAGGAAGCAACACGAAAAGTGTGCACACAGAGGTATAAGGCCATCTGAAGACACAGTGAGAAGGTGACCATCTGCCAGGCAGGAAAAAGGTCTCAGAGGAACCCAACTCCACTGGTACCTTGATCTTGAGCTTCCAGCCTCCAGAACTGTGAGGAAGTAAATTTCTGCTGTTTAAGCCCCCCAGTCTGTGGTACTCAGTTATGGCAGCCGGAGCAGATGAAGACATGCATCAGTTGTAACGATCATGTGGTTTTGTTCTTTCACCCTATTAATACAATGTATTATATTGAGATTTTCATATTTTCAACTACCTTTGCTTTCCTGGGATAAATCTCACTTGCTCATTGTGTCTAACCTTTTAATATGCTGCTGGGTTTGGTTTGCTAGTATTTTGGGGGGATTTTTGTTTCTATATTTATAATGCATATTGCTCTGTAGTTTTATTTTCTTGTGATTTCTTTGTCTGTCTTTGATTTCAGGGTAATACTGGCTTCATAGAATGAGTTGGGAAATGTTTCCCACTCTACTATTTTTTGGGAGGGTTTGTGAAGAATTTGTATTAATATTTCTTTAAGTGTTTGGTAGAATTCAGCAGTGCAGCTATCTGAAACAGGGCTTTGTGGAAAGTTTTCCTGATTACTAATTTAATCTCTTTATTTCTATAGGTCTCTTTAGATTTTGTATTTCTATTTGAGTACATTTGGATAGTTTGTATATTACTGGAAACTTGCCCTTTCTGTCTGTTGCCTACAGTTGTTCATCAAATTCTATTTTAATCCTTTTCATTTCTGTAGAGTCAGTCAGTTGTAATGTCCTCATTTTCACTCGATTTTAGCAATTTGAGTTTTCTCTCTTTTATTCTTTGTCAGTCTAGCTAAAGGTATATTAATTTTACTGTTCTTTGTGAATCAACTTTTGGTTTCGTTGCTTCTCTCTATTGTTTTTTAATTCTCTATTTTCACTTATCTCCATTATAATCCTTATTATTTCCTTCTTCTATTTGCTTTGAGTTTAGTTTTATCTTCTTTTTCTAGTTCTTTAAGGTAGAATGTTTGCTTATTTATTTGAGATTCTTTTGTCTTTAAATGTAGGCTTTTATAGTTATAAATGTTCCCCTGAGCACTGCTATTGCTGCATCCCCTAAATTTTGGTATGTTGTATTTTAATTGTCATTTGACTGAAAGTATTTTCCAATTTCCCTTGTGAGTTTTTCCGACTTTGTTGTTTAAGAGAATGTTGTTTAATTTCCACATATTTGTGAATTTTCCAGATTTCCTTCTGTTATTTATTTCTAATATTATTCCATTGTAGTTAGAGAAGATACTTTGTTTGATTTCAATCATTTTAAATTTCAGACTTTTTAAATAGGCTAACATATGGTCTATCCTGGAGAATATTCCATGTGCACTTGAGAAAAATGTGTGTTCTTCTATTTTTGCATGGAGTGTCTGTTGGATGTAGTTGGCATATATATTGTTCAAGTTGTCTATATGCTTGTGATCTTCTGTGTATTGTTCTGTCAATTATTAAAAGTAATGGGGAACTGATATCTTCAATTGTTATTGTTGAACTGTGTATTTCCCCTTTCAATTCTGCCACTTTCTGCTTCATGTATGTGGGGCTCTGTTGTTAGGTGCATATATGTTCATAATTGTTTCTTCCTGATGGTTGACCCTTTTATCATTATATAATGTCCTTCTTTTTCTCTTGTAACAAAGTTTTTGTCTTCTGATATTAATATAGACACTCAAGCTTTCTTAGTTTACTGTTTTTGTGAAATATCTTTTGGATCCTTTCACTTTCAAGTTACTTGTGTCTTTGGATCTAAAGTGAGTTTCTTGTAGATAGCATCTAATTGGATCATTTTTGTTTATTCATCCTGCCAATGTCTGCCTTTTAACTGGAGGATTTAATCTATTTACATGTAATGTAATTACTTATAAGAAAGACTTGCTTCTATTTTGCTATTTATTTTCTGTATGTTTCATATATTTTTTTGGGGGGGCCATCATTTCTTCTATTAATGCCTTTTCTGTTAGATAATTTTTAGTGTACCATTTTGATTCTCTTCTCTTAAGTTATTTTCTTAGTGGTTACCCTGGGAATCGCAGGTAACATTTGTAACAATTAATTTATAACACTCTTCTTCTAATTAATACCAACTTAGTTTCAATAATATGTAAAATTTTGCTATATAGCTTCATTCCCCTCTTTATGTTGTCACAAATTTCATCTTTATACATTTGTACATTATGTGCCCATGAACATGGATTTATAATTACTGTTTTATCTAGTTGTCTTTTAAATTATATAGAAAAAATAAGTTACAAATAAAACAAAAATTCATATTGACTTTTATAATTATCTGTATAATTGCCTTTATTAGTGTTCTTTATTTCTTCATGTATATTTCAGCATATTCAGTTATTGTCTAATGTCCTTTTTTTCATCCTGAAGACTCCTTTTAGCATTTTTTATAGGATAGATCTGCTACATACAAACTCTCTGTTTTTGTTTACTGGAAAGCCTTAATTTCTTCTTTGTTTTTGAATGATAGTTTTGCCAGATATAGAATTTTTGACTGACAGTCTTTCTTTCAGCACTTTGAATGTGTCATCCTACTGCCTTCTGGCCTTTATGGTTTCTGATGAGAAAGCGGCAGTCAGTCTTATTGAGAATCACTTGTGTGGACGTCGCATCTCTTCTGCTGCTTTCACAGTTCTCCCTTCGTCTTTGAGTTTTAAGATTTTGCTGTGGATCTCTTTGAGTTAGTCTTACCTGGGATTCATTGAGCTTCTTGGAAATGAGGGTTAATGTTTTTCATCAAATTTGGGAAAATTTTTCTTGGTGGTTCCCAGAAAGACCAAATCAAAGAGTTTGCTTTTATTTAATCTACTTCAGACTCTCCCAGAGATGAGACAGCTACCCAGGGGCATTTATCAAAAATATTTGAAGGCAAATGTATTAGCTTCCACTACCAGGGACAAGGGATAACAGTTGAGGAAAACAATAGACAAATCAAAAAGCTTAGAAATTATCTCTTCAAATATTATCTCTGCCATTTTTCTCTCTCCTCTCTTTGTGTAACTTCCACTATGCATAAGTTGGTATGCTTGATGTTGGACTTCAGCTCTCTTGGGCTCTGTTCATTTTTTTCATTGTGTGCCTTAAATTGGGTAATTTCAATTGACCTATCTGGTTCTTTCTTATGCCTACTCGAATATTCTGTTGAACACATCTAGTAAAGTTTGCATTTCCATTATTGTAATTTTCAACCCCAGACTGTTTATGTGGTTCATTTGTATAGTTACTTTCTTTTTTTTAATATTCTCTATTTGGTGAGACATAATTCTCATGGTTTCCTTTAGTTTTTTGTACTTGATTTTCTTTAACAGTTTGAACATATTTAAAAATGTTGATTTGAAGTCTTAGTGTAATAAAAGCAACAGTTTAGCTTCATCAGTGATAATTTCTGTCAATTTGATTTTTTCCATGGTGTGGGCAATCATCTCTTGTTTCTTTGCATGCCTCATAACTTACTTTGTTGCAAACTGGACCTTGTGGATACTATAAAGTGGCAAGTCTGAAAATGAGGTTATCTCCCCTCCCCAGGGTTTGCTTTTGCTCCCTGTTGTAGTTGTTGTTTGTTTAGTTAATTTTGGACCTAATTTTGTAAAGTCTGTATTCTTTGTCATGTGTAGCAACTGAAGGCAGCTACCAATTCAACGGAGATGTCCTTAAACCCTAGAAACGGGGTGAAATAAATCCCTTGTCATTTATTACAGCTCTGTTTGTGTTATGCTGATGCTGTTAACAGTGAGCCTGGCCATTTACACCTCGACTATAGCCTTCACTTCCTTCCAGAGCCTGAAAGTCATCCAGAGGGGAGAACTTAGTTCTTTCTCAAGTTTTTTCTGAGAATATGCCAGCCCATGGCATGTGTATGGCCTCCTCAATTCCCAGGAGTAAGTGAGTGCTTTTCAAAGCCCTTATTTTCCAAAGTGTCTCATGCTCCAGGCTTTCCTTCTAAGCTTTTTGATTTGTCTATTGTTTTCCTCAACTGTTATCCCTTGTCCCTGGCAGTGGAAGCTAATACATTTGCCTTCAAATATTTTTAATAAATGCCCCTGGGTAGCTGTCTCATCTCTGGGAGAGTCTGAAGTAGATTAAATAAAAGCAAACTCTTTGATTTGGTCTTTCTGGGAACCACCAAGCAAGTCACAAGAAACAACCACAATTCTTTGAAACTGAAGTCCATTCTTCTCCCTCTGCTGCTAGGAATCTGGGAATCTACATTGAGAATGCAGGCTATTGTCTCCAAGTCTTCCACCAACCAGGGGGCAGTGAATGGGCTGGGTTGAGTTACAATGGCACGAAGCTCTCTTACTGGGATTCAGGTGTTTTTTCCTTAAGTGTTTACCTGTTTGCTATAAAATTATGATTTGTTTTCAATGTTCTGATAAAGTTCATTCTGACAGGTTTTACCAGTTTATTCACTGCTTTTCTGGAGAGACAGGCTTTCTGGAGGTGCCTAATCCATCACTTTTTCTGATGTCATCCTGATAATTGCTTTTTAACTTCTCAGTCTTGTGTTGACTCTAATTCTATGGCTGCCTGGACTGGAACCTGTTACTTGTTTTCTCTCAATTTTTGGTAGAGAAGTAGTATCATTATAGAGAGGAAACCTATTGATAAAGGACTTTTACCCAAAATATACAAAGAAATCTTAAAACTCAACTATAATAGAGAAGCCAATTAAAAAATGGGAAAAAGACATCTCATAAAAGAGGATTGCTTCCTGGGTTCCCCAAACCTCCTAAATAATTTTTAAATTTGCATATGTAAATGCATACTTGCAATTAATAACATAAAATATACTGAACACAATTTGTTGTTAGGGGACTGCAAATTAAAACAACAATGAGATATGAGTAACACCTATTAGAATGGCTAATATCCAAAAAACTGACAATACTAAATGCTGGCAGAGATGCAGAGTAACAGGAACTTCGTTCATTGCTGGTGGGAATGCAAAATGGTACAGCCGCTATGCAATACAGTAAGATAGTTTCTTACAACAATAAACAGTTTTACCATGCAATCCAGGAAGCATGCTAATAGGTATTTATCCAAATGAGTTAAAAAGTTATATACATACAAAAACTCACATATGAGTGTTTATAGCAGCTTTATTCATGAGCACCCAAACTGGAAACTACCAAGCTATTCTTCAATAGGAGATGGATAGACAAACTATGATACATCTATACAGTGGAGTATTTTTCAGTGACAAAAATAAATTAACTAGCAAAACACGAAAAGACATGGGTGAACCTCAATTGCATATTTCTAAGTGAAAGAAGCCAGTCTGATACGACTACATATTGTATGGTTCCAATTATATGACATTCTGTAAAGAACACAAAGCTATAGAAACAGTAAAAAAAATTGCCAGGTGTTTGGAAGGAGAAAGAAGGGTTGAGTAGGTGAAACTCCCAATGGTCAAAACTGGACAACATAAGCAACAAAATCATATTGGATTATAACCAAAAATATAAATAAATATCCACCAGTCTACAGTGACATGAGTGAATGATTGAATAAGTAAATGGGGAATAAGAGACTGAAGAATTCCAAACAGTTTATGTAGGTATTCCACTCTCAAGGTAAGGAAGCATAACTCCTCATTGCTTAACATGGATCGCAAATAGTAGATTCCTTTGAAATAGTACAGTATGAAAAGGAAAGGAGAAAAGAATAACTATATAGTGTATAACCTGGCAAACATTACCTCAACCAGGTGATTAAAGTCAGCATCAACAGATAAACCATGCTGATAGTATCTAACTTTGACATAATTTTATAAAATGGCACTTTATCTCTGTGGCCTTCCTCCCCAACTCCATAACCCCAGTTTATTTATGAGAAGAACATCAGAAGACAGAGGAGTATCCTACAAAATGTCTCATCAGTAGCCCTCAGAAATGTCAGGGTCATCAAAAACAAGGAAAATCTTGAAAGCTGTGCAGTGAAGAGGTGACTAAGAGACATGATGACGAAATGTAATACGGTATCCTGGATCGTGTCATGCACCAGAAAAGGGACCTTAGGTAAAAATTAAGGAAATGTGAATAAAGTATGGAGTTTACTTAATGTCTTGGTTCATTAATTGTAATATATGTACCATGGTGATGTAAGATGTTAATAATAAAGAAAAACGGGTGAAGAGTACATGGAAATTCTCTGCAATATCTTCTCAAGTTTTTCTGTAAATCTAAAATTGTTCTCAAAATAAAAGTCTATTAAAGAAAGAAAATGAACAATGGAGAAAATGAGAAAGTGGGAAAATGAACAGACTTGCATTCAATTCTTGGCTCTGCCACTTACTGGATATATGAGCCTCTCTGGGATTCGTTTGCTTTAACCATGAAATAGAAGTGGCTGTACAACTTATTTGATTCAGTTACTATAAGTATTTAATAAGACAATGGATGGAATATAAACAATATAGTGCCTGACATATACCATATATTTTTGATGCACCATTGGAGACTAAATTCAAATAGCATAGCATTACTTTTCATTCTAAATAATTTAGTGTGCATTTTTTAAGAGAGAACTATCTTTTACCTAATCCTTATACAGCTATCAAATTCATAAAATTTACAATTGAATTATCTCAATTATGTCTTTTAAATCACCTTTTTTTCTATTCCAGAATCTAGTCCCAGGTCATTTAATACATTTAGTTGCCAAATCTCTTTAGTCTACTTTACTCTGGGGCGGTTCCTCAGCCTTTATTTGATTTTTATTAATTGATGCTCTTGAAGAGTTGAAACTAAGTTTTTTGTAAACTATCCCTTAATTTGGGTTCGTCTAATTATTTCCTTAATCTTTTAAAAATTTAGATTAAATTTTTATCCAAGATGTTCCTACATAACGTTTAAAGTCAAACAGTTCTAAAAGAATTTTTAGGAAGACAAAAAGCAGCCCCAGACCCCTATTTTTATTCCTGTCCCTTGGAGGTGACCTCTGTTAACTCTTTCCATGGACTCTTTGAACATTTAACTCCATATCTCTAAATAACACGTATATATTTATTTCCCAGATTTTCTGTTATCTATTTAATTCTCACTATCAAAGATGAAGATTTGGCTCTCTTTTACCTGTCCCCTTGCTATCATCATGGATTTGCATGCATGTCATCTTTCATTGTGTCAATATGGAGATAATTTTGGTTGCATCAATATTCAATGTTTACATTACTAGGACTATTAAGCACTATTCACAGCTGAGCTGTGTGGCATCTCATTTTTCTTTTTGTACATAACTTTTTGTATTTTCTGGATTTATTCCTTTCCCTCCCAGTTTCTTAGCTTTCTGTGTAGTTATCACCAAGTTATCCCTAAGGTCGCCCTAGTTGTGTAATCTCTACTTGTTATATTTAAGCGCAACAGATAGTCTACCAATTCCTTTATTTATTTATTGGTGAGGAAGATTGGCCCTGAGCTAACATCTGTGCCCATCTTCCTCTATTTTGTATGTGGGATGCTGCCACAGCATGGCTTAATGGGTAGTGTGTAGGTCTGCACTTAGGATCTGAACACGTGAACACCAGGCCGCTGAAGTGGGGCATGCAAACTTAAGCACTACACCACTGCACCAGCCTCTCATTTCCTTTTTTTTTTTTTTTAAAGAAATATCTTCCTGAGGCTTTTGATCTGCTCTGATCTGCATTGGTTGCTCTCTATTGCTAGTGCTCTCTTGTAATGGATCTGACATCTGGAGGATTTCCCCTGTTCATTTTTGCATTGCGTCTTGTGTTTACATGTGTTTATATCTTTGTTTGGATTTACTTCATTTTATCAGAGTGTGTCCTGAGAATGGGCCCATCAAAGTAAGCTTTTTGAAACTTTGCATGTATTAAAATAGCCCTGTTCTATTCTTGAATAGTAATTTCGCTAAATATAGGATTCTAGTTTGAGAACAATTTATACTCAGTATTTTGAAGGCATTTTATCCATTGTCTCCTTTTTTCAATGTGGCTTTGGAGAAGTTCATTAATATTCTGAATATTGATTTTTCTATGACCCCTGTATTTTACCACTTTCTGGAAAAAATATTTTTTATTTTATTTCTCCCTCCAGTTTTATTGAGGTAAAATTGACAAGTAAAATTATATACATTTAAGGTGCAAATGTAATTATTTGATATACATAAACATCATTAAATGATTACCACAATTGTATTATTTAACACATCGATCGCCTCACTTTTTTTTTGGTGTGTTGAGAACAATTCAGATCTATTCTCTTAGCAAATTTCAAGTATACAATACAGCATTATTAACTATAGTCATCATACTGTGTGTGGATCCTCATAACTTATTCATCTTATAACTGAAAGTTTGTACCCTTACACTAACAACTATCCTTTTCCCCATGCCCTGGCATATGTTGAACCATCCCTGCATCCCAGGGATAAATCCCGCTTGATTGTGGTGTATGATCCTTTTAATGTGGTGTTGAACTTAGTTTGCTAGTACTTTGTTGAAGACTCTTCATTTCTGTCCATCACAGATATTGACTTATAATTTTCTTTTCTACTAGTGTCCTTGTGTGGATTTGGTATCTGGGTAATGCTGGCCTTGTAAAATGAGTTTGGAAGCATTCCCTCCTCTTCAGTTTTTTGGAAGAGCTTGAGAAGGACTGGCATTAATTCTTTAAATGTTTTGTAGAATTCACCCATGAAGCTATCTGGTCTTAGGCTTTTCTCTGTTGGAAAACTTCTATTACTTATTCAATCTCCTTACTTATTATTAGTCAGTTCAGATTTTCTATTTCTTTATGATTCAGTCTTTGGAGGTTGTATATTTCTGGGTATTTATCCATTTCCTCTAGGTTCTACAATTTGTTGGAGTATAATTGTTCATAGTAGTCTCTTATAATCCTTTGAATTTCTGTGTTATCAGTTATATTGCCCCCTCTTTCATTTATAATTTTATTTATTTGAGTCCTCTCTCTTTTTTCTTTGTGAGTCTAGCTAGAAGCCTGTCAATTTTTTTTTATCTTTTCAAAGGCCCAGCTCTTGGTCTCGTTGATCTTTTTAGTCTCTATTTCATTTATTTCTCTTCTGATCTTTGTATTTCTTTCCTTCTACTAACTCTGGGCTTCCTTAGTTAGTCTTTTCCTAGTTTCTTGACGTGTAAATTTGGGTTGTTTCTTTTAGATTTTTCTTGTGCCACCCCCAGTTTTACTAAGAAATAATTGGCGTATATCACTGTATATAAGTTTAGGTGTACAGAATGATGATTTGATTTACATATATCATTAAATAATCACCACAATAAGTTCAGCCAGCATCCATCTTCTCATGCAATAAAAGGATGCAATAAAAAGAAAAGAGAGGGGCTGGCCTTGTGGTGTAGTGGTTCAGTTCTCACACTCCACTTCAGTGGGCCAGGGTTCTCAGGTTTGGATCCTGGGCACTGCTCATCAAGCACACTGTGGCAGCATCTCACATAAAATAGAAGAAGATTGGCACAGATGTTAGCTCAGCAGCAATCTCCTTCAAGCAAAAACAGGAAGATTGGCAACAGATGTTAGCTCAGGGTCAATCTTCCTCGCACACACACACGCAAAAAGAGATAAAAAAAAAAGGTAAAAAGTTTTCTCCTTGTGATGAGAACTCCTAGGGTTAGCTCTTTTAACAACTTTGCTCTACATCATACAGCAGTGTTAGCTACAGTCATCATGTTGTACATTAAAACCTTATTTATCTTATAATTGGAAGTTTGTACCTTTGGATTGCCTTCCTCTAATTCTGCCTGCCCCATCCTTCATTTCTGGGCTTCTTTCTTGCTATGTACTTCCCTCTTAGAACTGCTTTTGCTGCATCCCATAAGTTTTGGTTCATTCTATTTCCATTTTCATTTGTCTCAAGCTGTTTTTTGATTTCTCTTTTGTTTTCTCTTGGACCCATTGGTTGTTCAGTAGCATGTTGTTCAATCTCTATGTGTTTATGAATTCTCCAGTTTTTTTTCTTGTAATTGATTTCTAGTTTCATATCATTGTGGTCTGTGGAAAAAATGCTTGATATCATTTCAATATTCTTAAATTTCTTAAGACAATTTTTGCCTAACATATCTATCTTAGAGAAGACTTCATGTGCACCTGAGAAGAAGATGTATTCTGTTGCTTTTGCATGGAATGTTCTGTATATATCTGTTAAGTTAATCTGGTCTAACATGTCATTTAAGGCTGATGTTTCTGTATTGATTTTCTGTTCGGATGATCTATCCATTGATGTAAGTGTGGTATCAAAATCCCCAACTGCTATTGCACTATTGTCTATTTCTCCCTTTAAGTTCATTAATATTTGCTTTATATATTTAGGTGCTGCTATGTTGGGTACATAAATATTTACAAATGTTATATCTTTTTGTTGAGTTGACTCTTTTATTATTATGTAATGCCCTTCCTTGTCTCTTATTACACTCTTTGTTGTAAGGTCTATTTTGACTGATCTAAGTATAGCTACTTGAGCTTTCTTTTGGTTTCCATTTGATTGGCACATCTTTTCCCATCCCTTCATCTTTAGTCTGTGTGTGTCCTTACATCTGAAGTGAGACTCTTGTAGATAGCATACAGATGGGTCCTAATTTTTATCTTTTCAGCCACTTTATGTCTTTTGATTGGAGAATTTAATCCATTTACATTTAAAGTAATTATTGATAGGTATGTACTTATTGCCATTTTGTTAATTGTTTTCTGTCTTTTTATAGTTCATGTCTGTTCTTTTCTTCTTTTCTTGCTCTCTTCCTTTGTGATTTGATGACTTTCTGTAGTAGTATGCTTAGATTCCTTTCTCTTTGTCTTTTGTGTATCCACCATAGGTTTTTCCTCTGTGGTTACCATGAGGCTTGCATATAACAACTTGTATCTGTAGCAGTCTATTTTAAGTTGATAACAACTTAAATGTGAATGAATTCTAAAGCTCGACATTTCTAGTCTCCCCTCCCACATTTTATGTTCTTGATATCACATTTTACATCTCTTTATCTTGTGTATCTCTTAATTATTGTAGTTATAGTTATTTATACCTCTTTTGTCATTTAACCTTCATACTAGCTTTATAAGTGATTCATTTACTATCTTTACTTTTTACTTTTCAGCTTGAGGAACTTCCTTTAATATTTCTTGTAAGGCCAGTTTATTGCTGATGAACGTCTTTAGCTTTTGCTTGTCCAGAAAATCCTTTATCTTTTCCTCAATTCTGAATGGTGTCCACAAAAATAATCCATAGCCAATCTATAAATGAAAATTTAGGTGAGTTTATTCTGAGCTAAAATGTGAGGATTATGGCCCAGGGCCTTTCTTTGCGAAGGAAGAAGGGGCACCAAAGAAGTGGGGTGTACAGAGCCATTATATACCCCCAAAGAGGACGTTTCACATAGGATTGAAATGTCGCTTTTACAATAGACGGGAGACTGCTCTGTTGGCACAGCGATTGATGGACACAGCAGGTAGGTCGCTGTCTTGGTGGACACAGCAGGGTGGCAGGTCTGTTGTCTTGAGCTGGGTGGTCACAGGTGAGCTGGGTGGTCAAAGGCGAGTGCAGCAATCAATTCCTAGCCTAAGGAAAGATGCTTATCCTTAAGGAAATGCCAATGTGGGGGGAAGTTGTACCCTTCTCTTAAGGGCCTTTGTTCTTGCCTTAGGAAATGTTTAAAGCAGATGTACAATTCATGCTCAATGGCCATGTCAGGTCCTTTTGGAAAAACAAAGTCGGGCTGAATTAGGTTTACACCAAATGGCTTCCTCAAATGCTCCAATATATCCTATTGCTTGCCATTTCTGTTTGTCAATGGTAACTTGCTGGGTAGAGTATTATTGGTTCAAAGTTTTTTTCTTTCAGAACTTTGAATATATCATGCCATCCCCTTTTACCCTGTAGATTTTTTGCTGAAAAGTCTGCTGATTATCTCATGAGTTTTCCTTGATGTAATGGCTTTTTTTCTTTTGCAACTTTTACGATTCTTTCATTGTCTTTAACTATTGACAATTTAATTATGTGTCTTGGTGTGAGTCTCTTTGGGTTCATCCCATTTGAGACTCTGTGGGCTTCCTGGATGTGGATGTCTGTTTCCTTCCCCAAATTAGAGAAGTTTTCAGCCATTATTTCTTCAGGCAAGTTTTCTGCTCCTTTCTCTCTCTCTTCTCCTTCTGGGAACCCTTTAATGTGAATGTTAGTCTGCTTGATGGTGTCACATAAGTTCTTCAGCTGGCTTCACTTTTTTTCATTCTTTTTCCTTTTTGTTGCTCTGATTGGGTCAGTTCCACTCCCTGTCTTGGAATTCACTGACCCTTCCTTCTGTTTCATCTGGTCTGCTGTTAAACCCCTCCAGTGTATTTTTCACTTCATTTATTGTATTCTTCAGCTCTGTGACTTCTATTTGGTCCTTTATTATATTTTTTATCTCTTTGTTAAAGTTCTCAGTGTGTTCATCCATTCTTCTCTTGAGTTTGGTGAGCATATTTATAATCATTACTTTGGTCATTTCAACAGGTAAATTACTTATCTTCATTTCATTAAGAGTTTTTGTCTGAGGTTTTATCTTTTCTTTCATTTGGAAGATATTCTTTTGTTTCTTCATTTTGCTTGACTCTGTTGGTTTCTATGTAATAGATAAGACATCCACCTCTCCCAGTCTTAAAGGAGTGGCCTTGCATCGGACATGAAACTTATCTCTCAACCCTGCCCTAGCTCTTGATTGTTTCTCAAGCTTTTGTGATTTTTCAAACATCCTATTTTATTTTTTATGGCTTCCAGAAATTGAACATGTGCCAAAACACGTCAGTGTCCCAAAGGGGAAGATCTCAGTCGGCACCTGGATTCAGGCTAATTGGAAACCAGGCCCCAGGGCAATAGTTTTTAAAGTATGCAAGTATATACAGTCCTATGGGACTGCAAGTGTGTACCCTGCTGGTCACCAGTGCCAGGATATCTAGAGGTATCCCCTGAGTGACAACCACAAAAACCAGAGCACCAAACATAAAACTGGGGTAAAAACGACACTTCGCTCCTGGAGATACTAGTTCTCTGGAGCATGGAATAAGGAGAGTGTGAAGATGGCACCCACCTGATGGAGGGAGGCAAGGGGAGAGTGTGGAGATGGTGCCAGTGGTGAAAGAGAAATAAAAGAGAGAGGAAAAAGAAAAAGATGGTGGCTGCCAGCTGGAGCAAGGCAGAGAGCATGAAACTGATATCCAACGCCTCAAGCGAGGCAGAGGCAGGGTGTGGAAATGGCATCCATGGAGCAAGAATTTTGAATAAATAAGAGAGAAAAGAAAAAATGATGACATCTTCCAGCTTGAGCAAGGTGGAGGGTGAGGACAAAGATGGTGTCCACCAGGGGGTATGAGGTAGGAGGACAGCATAGAGATGGTGGCCACCAGGAAAGAAAAAAATGCCTAGAGTTTAAAAAAATGAGGGCGCCTACCAGCTAGAGCAAGGCATAAGGAGAGTGCAAAGATGGTGCCCACCAGTCTTCATCCCCGTAGAACAACCCAGCAGGCCCCCAAATGTGTGTCAAATCAGATGCCTGCTCTTCAGGCTGATGCTCCAAGACAAGCACATGAGCCTTTTCTACACAAAGTCTGGGTGCCCCTTGATTGGCTGCTTCCTTGCTGGGCCCTGGGGAGGCTGAGTCCAAGCACACAAGCCCTTAAGAGCCATTTCTCAGATCACTAAAGCCCTGTGGGCCTTCCAGATGTGAACCCCATTGGTTTTCAAAGCTAGATGTTTTGGGGGCTGATCTCTCAGGTGCAGGCCTTAAAAGTTGGGTGTTCCAGATGTGAGGTTCAAATCCTGCATCCTCAGGGAGAAGCTCCAGGTTCTGAGCTCCCTCTGACTGTGGTTTGCTGCGCTGGGGGGTGGCTTACGGTGACATCACATCCCAGCCTCTCTTCTCACTTCAATGTGGACCTTTTCTTATTTGCTTGATGCATTGTAGCTGCTCAGCCAGTTCTTAGGTTTTTTTTTGTTTTTTTTTCCAGAGAAAGTTGTTCCATATGTGGTTGTAGATTCAGTGTGTCCATCAGAGAAGGTGAGTTCAGGATCCTCTTATGTCACCATCTTGAACCAGAACCTCTGTAAGTTCTTTAAACAGTCTTTCTTCCCCTTTCTTTGTCTCTTCTCTTTCTGAGATTCCTATAATGTGTATGTTGTTTCTTTTGATCATATCTCTTAAGTCTTGTTGTGTTTCTTCACTCCTTTTCATTCTTCTTTCTGTTTTCTCCCCGAATGGATACTTTCAAACGACTTGTCTTTGAGTTCACTGATTCTTTTTTTCTTGCTTTGTTGTATCTGCTGTTGAAGCTCTGTTTTTAATTTTTCAGTTTAGTCATGGTATTCTTCAGCTCTAGGAATTCTGGTTGTTGTTTGTTTGTTTGTTTTTGAGGAAGATTAGCCCTGAGCTAACATCCACTGCCAATCCTCCTTCTTTTTGCTGAGGAAGACTGGCCCTGAGCTAACATCTGTGCCCATCCTCCTCCACTTTATATGTGGGACACCTGACACAGCATGGCTTCATAAGCAGTGCTAGGTCTGCACCTGGGATCCGAAGCAGGTGAACCCCAGGCTGCCATAGCGGAGCCACAAATATAACCGCTACACCATCACGCCAGCCCCTGTTGTGTTTCTTTTATTGGTTACTCTTTCTTTGTCGAACTTCTCATTTTGTTCGTGTTTGCTTAATTTCATTTAGTTGTCTATTTGTGTATTCTTGTAGTTCACTGAACTTCTTTAAGAGGATTACTTTGTATTCTTTGTCAGCCAATTCATAGATTTCTTTAGGGTCAGTTATTGGAGCTTGGATAGTTTCCTTTGGTGTTTCCCAGATTCTTCATGATCCTTGTATCCTTGTGCTGGTGTCTGTACAGTTGTGGAAATGGTCACCTCTTCCAGTCTTTACAGGTTTGCTTCTTCAGGGAAATCCTTAACCAGTCAGCTCTGGGGGTCTGGATGGCCCAACTGGTAGCATCCATGCATGGATGGGGCTTGCCGCCAGGGTCCCTTAGTAGATGGGGGCCACTGCCTGTGCTCTGAGTTCTGCTAGCACCACTGGCTAAGCTCACTCCTTGGAAGGGTGCATTATCTGGGTTCTGCATTTAGGTGTGGCTACTAACTGGACTTAATGGTCAGGTGGGGTCATTGGCTGGATGCCACAGTCAAGTGGGGCCACTGGCTGGGCTCCCTTGCTTGATAGTGTTGCTGATTGGACTCTGGAATTGGATGGGACTGCAGGCTGTGCTCCATGATCTGATGGGGCTGCTGGCTATGCTCTCTAGACAGGTAGAGCCACAGGCTGGGCTCTGCAGTTCAGTGGGTCCACTGGCTGGGTTTCACAATCACCTCTGGTCAGGTCGGGGTGCAGGTGAGTGGTGCTGCTGACTGGACACTCTGACTGGGGGCAGGCACAGGCTAGGCTCCACAATTGCCTCTGGTCAGGTGGAACCATAGGCTGTATGCCATGGCCTGGTGGTGTTGCTGGCTGGACTTTGTGTTAAGGCAGGGCCACAGGCTGGGCTCTGCTGATGGGCAGGCTGCAAGCTGTGCTATACAGTTGAGTGGGATCACAGGCTGGACTCTGAGAGTAGGTGGGGCCACAGACTATACCATTCTGTTGGTCAGGGCTTCAGGCTGGGCTCTGCAACTGCCCTGGGGGTTTACCAGCTGGGCGCCATGTTTGGGCAGGTTCACTGGCTGTTCCTTCTGGTTTGTGTGGCTGAAGCCTGTGCTCCATAGCTGGGTAGGGCTGCTGGCTAGATTCTGTGGCTGAGCTGTACCACTGGCTGGAGATCCCAGCTGGACAGAACTGCTGACTGTGTTCCCTGACCAGATGGGGCTGCCATTTTGGCTCCATGGGTAGGCTGAACTGCCAGTTAGGCTCTCTGGTTGGACAAGGTCACAGGTAGCGATGCTGTCATGTACTGCATGTGCTGGTCACTGTGAGCCTTCCTTTCTTTCTTTGTTCCATATGTCTGACCCCAGGTCATCTAGCCCTGCCAGTTCCTCCAGTATTCCCTGTGAGGCAAGACAGAGTGGTCCTCCCAGTGATTGCCCTGGAATGCTGGGGGAGTTGGATGTTTGTCTTGGGCTCTCTTTTCTCCAGTGGGGACACCACAGGCCCAGGGGCCTCTTAGTGTCTGCTGTGCTGGCCTGGGGGAGGGGACACCATCAAAGTGAAGTTACTCCGCTTACCCTTTGAATTAACTTTCTCAATTTGTCCTCCCAGCAGGTGTTTCTGCCTCATCTCTGGGCTCTGAGATTCTCACAAAGGCCTTCTGCTCTGTGGATAGTTACTATCTTTGTGAGGGGAACCAGAACCAGGGAGCTCTTGCTCCTCCACCTTGCTGAGTCATCAGTTCATCTGGAGAATTTCTGCATCTTCTGTTTTACTCCATTGTTCTGAAATGTTGTAATGACGTGCACTATGTGAGTCTATTTTTATCTCTTGTGCTTGGCACTTGGTGGGACCCTTTCAAATTAGAATCTTGCATCCTTTAGATCTGTGAGATTTTCTTTATGTTTTTTCCCTATAATATTATCTTTTTTCTCTTTCTAGGATTCCCATTATCTGAACTTCTTGGACTAGTCTTCTCATTTTCTTTTCTGTTTGCTTTCCATCTCGTTGTGTTCTATTTCCCGGGATATCTTCTCAAGTTTATCCTCCCTCCTGACTTTTGAGGGCTTTTTTTCTGCTACCATATTTTCTATTTCCAAAGATACCTCTTTTGCTCTCTAAGTGTTTGCCTTCTCTTATCTGATGATGTTAATAATAGTTTTTTGAAAGTTCCTTCTCTTTGCACACTCTCTATTTCATCTTAGCTGTCTTTTTCTTTTCTTGGCCTCTGTCATTAATACTGGAGTGTTTCCTTAGAAGTCTGGTCATCCTTGGCTATCTGCTCATGCTCAATGGCGGGAAGACTAAAATGGTGATTGGAAGCTGTAAGCCTATATGGATGCAGATGCCCTCATATTTGGACTTTAGTGAAAGGCTCCAATTAAGGCTGGACCGTTTCACTTGGGGTCTGTGTCTGGATCTTCAGGCTGCTTCTCTTGGGTAGTCAGATGCCCCAGAGAAAGTTCTTCTTAGCTTCTAGGAATAAATCTTGGTAGCCACTTTTCTGGGGGCAGAGTAAACAAGGAACACCAAGATCCTCAATATTTAGAATGTTAACATTTACGTATTTCTCCTGTTTCTATTATGGAAAACCAACTTGAAATGGTGTGTGTGTTTGCATGTGCTTGCTTTGTGTCAAGAACATTGGGCCTGTGTCTTGTCTTCTGCTTTCTGTTTCTGGAGGAAAGGGGAGGAGTTTTGTCTTGCTTCCTCCTTAGTGATAAGGATAATACTCTCAGTAGCATCTGATCTGAAAAGGGCTCTCCTAATAATAATCTGCTTCTTCTCCATTAGCATCCCCAGATCGATTCCCCTCCGTTCTCTGCCCTGCTCTGTGCCCTGGGAGGCTGGCCCTGCCAACGTCATCGTCTGGGATTCCCCTTCCCTTTGGCTTCTGGTTAAATTTGGCCAAGGGGAGGTGCCAGCAAAGAATCAGAGGGTAGAAGAGAGAGAGGAGACATATAAGGGCACTGCTTCCTCCTGGCTCATTGCTGTGACCTGGCAGCAGCTGTGTCCCTCCATGTCTGCAGCTCCTTCCAGGCAGCTCTCCCCATGACTCCTGCTCTCAGGTGACACCACTGTCTCCCCTTTGCCTCTTCAGTCCTAGGGTTGGGAACAGCTTCCAGCTCTTTCTAGTGTCTAGGTGCCTCAACACCCTTTGTTTCTTCTCTTAACCATAAATAGTCATTTTTCCATTGGGGACATTTATGATAAATTATTTTCTGCTGGCCATGTAGCTTACAAGAAAGACAGGAGTCAAGCTGTCTCTTGTCTATCACGATTACTCACACTCCTCTCATCCCTGAGCTTCTGCAGCTTGTGCGTGTTCCTCCTTGCAGCAAACACCACGCTTGGCACGAAGGGCTCACACTTTTCCACTCAGGGTCAGGTGAAGAAATGGGCTTTCCTGGAGGTCTAGACAACTGAGGTTTAACCCTGCTGCTTAAACCGTGTTACAGAAATTCTCTCTAAAATGTCTATAGGAGACATTTTTCTTCTCCAGCATCCCTTGGTTATCACTCGGAAAATCAATGGATTTGTCTGGCTGTGTAGATTTGAATGAAAAAGTTAAGGAGACTGGGCTTAATGGAAATGCAGGCCAAAGTACTCCCGGGAATTTCTGTGTAAGAGGAGGCCCCTGGCCGTAGCTTATGTATGATGCTGCTTGCTCTCCATCTGAAAAAGCCTCCAGCATAGAGGGCATCTTTCTGTTCAGAGACCTCACTTCCCTAAAACTTCCCTAATGCTACTGAGTCTGGAAAGCTTGCTTTCCTCTCGGGAAGGTGGGGGTCCGGCAGGCTGCTGAGGATGAAGGCTGCGGAAAGTTGTCCCTCCCTTTGCTCATTGTTTCCAGATAATTAGAGCTAGCTCTGGGGAAGGCCAGGCTTTTCACTGCACCTGCCAGCAGTCTGGTGGCTGCGATGCTTCTCTTTGTCTTGGGTGCCCTTGCACGTTGCTTTCACCTGGAAGGTGGACCACATCTACCCTCCCACTACTCTTTGGGATGGCCAGTCTGCTCCTAGCATCACATGCAAGCTGAGATGAGGGATTTCACTTAAGAAAAGAATTCTCAGGAGTATTTTGGCCTCTGTTTCATATTCAGTCCAATCTCTTGAACTTCCCCCGGAAGCTTCCCCAGCCCCCGTGCTCCCACTCACCCCTGTTCCTGTAGGCTGGTCCTTGTGTTCCAGCCGTTCTTCATCTTCTCTGTCCAGCCAAACCCTCTGCACCCATCTATGCCCAGCTCCACTTCCACCTCTTCCAGAAAGCCTTCCATGACCCCTTCAGCCTCAAATGTTCTTCCCTCAGTCTGATCTTTTCTAACACTTTGGTATTTCCTGCAGTGCCACATTGTGTGGGCAAAACCCTGGTGTATTATCTCCTTTCGTCTATATGTGAATGTTTCTCTTTTTACTGAACTACACTCTTGGCAGGTAAAGCCAATGCACCCTTCTTTTGTAGCCCACACAGCACGCAGCACAGTGCCAGAAGTGCACTTTGGAGCGTGTTTGCTCACTCAGTAGCTAAGTCATTTGTCGGTATGCTATTTGTTTCTAAAATCCTACATGCATGTATAAAAAGTAGTACTACAATTTCACAGACTGCGTTTGGTATGAAATGTTTGAAACAGTGTGAACTGTACGTGGGTGGGAACGTTAAGGGGACGATGGTTAACGTATTTCCTCATTCCTGGATTTACCTGCTCTTATGATAAAATCTAAATATTTGGATAATTTTTGAAGAGACCTCATTTATATGAAAGTGAAACTGTTATGAGAAACATAAATAAAGCTGTTCAGATGCTGGGAGGCAAAAGGAAGAGTGACTGGTGAGTAATGGGGGAGAGTGAAGCGCGTGCCTGGAGTGAGAGTCTCCGGAGACAGGTGGACAGTCCCGGGCTGGCACCTGCTGGGTTTTAACGGGCTCGCTCTTCCAGTCCCCATCTATTTGCTCCCATGGTGTGGAAGCCATTCTGAGCATTTTGACTTGTTCTGAGCTTCAGGAAGTGACTTTGCAGCATTGATCTATGTGCTGGCCCTGACTAGGGAAGTGCTTGGAGGAGCTTCTTCGTGGCTCTGTGAGTACAAAGGTTACTTACTCAAATCCTTTTAATCACACATGTTGGAGCCATAAAGAATCATCTTCTGTATTCTGTTCTATAGAAGGATAAGCCTCCGGTGAATTGCAGTTAATCAAATCTACAAGAGAAGAATGTATCCTAAAAGCTTAATTAAATATGGAATGGGTGAGACTTTGCTCTCTTATGCTTTCACTTTAATTCCAGATAAGAAAAAAGGAGACAGCAGTGTTCAACTGAAAGTGAGTGGGTTGGAACCAAACATAATTTAACATCGATCATAATGATCTCTTACCCGCAGACCATATTTTAAGGAGAACAAAGTACTTTTACACCAATTATATAATTTATTCCTGCCAGTAACCTTTACAGAAGGACAGATATTGGGAATATTTTTAGTATGTTTATTTTTCATTATAAAAGCAATATATTGGCATACTTCAAAATTTATGAAATAGAGAAAAGGAGGGGAAAATAAAGCAATATTCCATTATTTCTGTTTAGTCTTTAAAAAGGTGTCCTTTTCTTATTATATTGCTTAATCAGTTTGAATCTCTTCACCCAAGCATTTGCCTGTGTTTTTCTATATTCTTTATAGTCATGACTTTTAATGGATTTATCATATTTTACTCTATATTTCATTCATTTTCAATTTTTTTGTTATTCTAAATAAAACTGAGAGGAACATTTCAGTTCACATAATTTTTGGTATTGAGGATTTTTTTTCCCTTAAGACTAAATTCCTAGATGTAGAATTATTGGGGCAAAGGACGTGAACATTTATAGCATTATTGACTTTTACTACCAAATTGTTTTTCAAAGGGTTGTGCAAGCAGCAAATATACTGGTTCATAAGTACTAAGTCTCTACATGCTTGCCAGAAATAGGAAATAGGAATTTTTAAATTACTAATTTAATATGTGAAAAACAATTTTTCATTGATATTCTCATTTTCAGTCTTACTACTATGAAGTTGATCATCTTTCCATGTTTACTTTCCAGTTATATTTGACGGGACAGACATTTTTATGCTCATTGTACAAATGAGGAAACAGGTTCAGAGAAGTTGTGTCTTGCCTGTGGTGACACAGCCAGTGAGTGGCATGTTGAGTGTGGATCCGAGGCTCTGATTCTCCACCCAGGCCGGGTCTGAGGATTAGTCCCGGCTCGGCCACCGTCTCCCTGGGGAAGTCTTCTCCTTTCCTCGAGCCTCACTCTCTGTCTGCAAAATGAAGCACGTGGACCGGAATCAGCAGTTTTCATTTTAAAATATAATTAAGTTGATGATTTTCTTTAAATGAATCTTGTGCTGAAACTTAATATATGAAACTGCTAAAGCAAAGTTCCTCTGAGTTGACTGGCAAGGGGACTGGCTGTGAGGGCCCCTCCTCCCTCTCTGACTTTCCATAGGACATTCCAAGGCTTCACTGAGACACTTAGACATCATCTCATCCAAGGATTTCTCCCCCAGTTTATTGAGATGCAATTGACCGCCGGCACTGTGAGGTTAAGGCGTACAGCATGATGAGTGGACTCACACACACACTGCGAGATGACCCAGTGGTTTTCAAGCAGGGCTCCACTACCCCACGTAGCTTTGATATTCTGCCAACTGTAATAACTCAGACTTCCCAGGATATATTTTAAACTTATTTTCATGTCACTTTGCTAACTCGCCCACAAGTGACTGCTCTCTGGGAATCCCATTTCTGATGGTAAAGGGTTCATGATATAGTGCAAAGAAAGCTGGGTTTAGAGACAGGACACCTGGGCTCCTTCTTCCGATTTCACATGGCCTCTCTGTTAGTTTCTCCATCTAAATTGGAAAGAACTGTCTCTGATTCTCCAAACTTGTAGAGTTGTTGTGAGGGTCACAAAATGTTAAGCCATGTCTGTGCTCTCCTTTTCTCTTTCCAAGCACTTGGTGGGCTGATGTCCCTGCCTGTTTTGAAGCTGGACACAGCCATGTGATTGACGAGCTAGTGATGCCCCTGGAAGTGACCAGTGTCATTTCTGGGTGGAGGCTGTAAGAGCCAACACACAATTCACCAGCTTCCTTCCCCCTTGCTGCAGTGATGATGGAAGCACATGTCAAAATTAGACCCTGGTTCGCTCGGGTCTGAGAGGGACCACTACGAGCAGAGACTCTGGCATAGTCAGACTGTCCTGGAGCATAATCAAGAAACCAAAGTTTGTTGTGTTAAGCCCTGAGCTATCAAAGTCATCTGTTATTACAGCAAAACCTAGTCTATCCTAACTAGTGCAGTGTGTGTGATGACAGTTAACATTGCCCATGAAACTTGTTCCTCATTTCTAGAGTTACTGAGGCCCAGAAGTCCCTGAAAACCTAGAAAACATAATTCCCTAAAGATTAGTTTTGAACTGCACAGTTCAAAACACATCTAGCCATCACCCAAGATTTGTAAAATCTTTTCTCTTGCATGTTTGCAGCCAAGATGGTTAGTGAAGCAAAGCCTTGGCCAGGTCTTCGCCCCTCCGCCCTCCCCAGACGCGGAATCTTCGCCCCTCCGCCCTCCCCAGACGCGGAATCTTCGGGAGCTGACAGAATGACTGGTATTTTTCCCCCACAGATTTAAGATGTATAATCTAATCTCTTACTAATCCTCTTATTCTCCCAGCGAGTCCAGGAAATCAGTGAGTTAAGCATTGCAGAGCACACACGGTTTACGAGAGCAATATGCTGGGAAAGAAGCTGGCTTGCAGAAAGATTTCACCTGTGCTTTATCTCAACACAGTTGCCATATTACAAAAATGGCGCTTTGAGTTGGGTTACTGATAAGGAATAAATTCATCCTGACCTTACAAAGCTTGAAGGTGATGCTTTGTAGAAGTTACAAAGGAGAGCGTCACCCGGTACAGGCAGCCTTGCAGTGGGGCTGGCCCTTTACCAACACCGACAGATCTGGCGCAATTCATAGCACCTTCTGGGCCTCAGCTCCCTCATCTGTAAGATAAAACTCTAATTCCTGACCTACTGCTTCAGGACAAAATGAGACTACACATATGAGATTGCTTTAAAAAAGAAAGGCTGCTTTTGTAATGAATTGTTACTAGCTGAAATTTCTATTTGGTTTGTTTGAAAGTTTAGTTACTCAGACTCTTGAAGGAGAATAAAATTCGCCACTCCAAAAGTGTCTAACATGAGGGTTATTTTAGGCTGATTATTTTTAAGAAACAAAATACTCAGAAAGTTTTCCGTGTTACCTTCTCCTTAACTACCTAGACTAATTCAGATGAGAACCTGTTTCAGGAAGAGAGCTACCATCATAACATGAAGCCAGTGGTGGACGGGGAACATGCGAAGCCTTCCTGTGGGGCCCCCTCTGTGCTCCTTGCTTCTGTGTGGCTGAGCAAACACTTGTTTACCAAGCATTTGTCCTTTTTCACCTACCTGTGAATTGCCCTCCTCCTCTTTGAAGTGGCTGACTCTCCTCAAGCCCAACATCTCTTTTGTCTTTAGCTGAGGATGGTATTTAAGGTGAGGGCTTCAGCTGTTTTGGATACTCAGTTTTCCTGGGTTTCTCCTGTGTATACATGTTAGCAAACTT
The DNA here is from genome assembly GCF_041296235.1 of Equus asinus. Taxonomy (NCBI): domain Eukaryota; kingdom Metazoa; phylum Chordata; class Mammalia; order Perissodactyla; family Equidae; genus Equus; species Equus asinus. Next base: position 10,883,777 of record NC_091809.1, read on the forward strand.
GTGTTTGTTTTTTTCCTGTTAACCTGTCCTTTATCACTGGGGGTATCTCAGCCAAAAAATCATGAAAGGTAGAGGGAAAATTATTTTCTTCCCTAACACTCTTTAAGTTGCAGGGAACATTTTCAACTTGTCTTAAAAACACTATAAAAACATTTAAGAGAAAGTGTGGAAGGAAATTTGATTGCACATATAAGCAGAAACTCCAGGGGCTCAGGGCTGCTCTTGGCTCTACCTCACCTGTGTTTCCTTCGCGGGCAGCTTCCCTCTGCATGGGAGCCTCTGCCGTCTCAGCGTCAGGACCGGGCATGCTTCTTGGCACTGAGGCCCTGCATCTGCTTACACTCGGTGCTACTTGGCTTAGCTGGGTCTACGTGTTTATCCCTGGACATATGAGGGGAGGAGATCCCGTTCTTATGGGGAGAGGTGGCTCCCCAAAAGAAAACTGAAGAGCTGTAACCAGGCTGGATGACCAAAACCAGTGGATGTCCACCACAGAAGGTGAAAGTATTCTTCTACCTTCCTTCTTGAGTCCAGAACTCTGAAAAGATGGACAGCCACTCTAGCAGCCTCGGCGTGGGGCCTAACACACAGCACTTCTTGACAATTTAGCTATTAATCCCCTTGAACTCAGGGCTCATGGTTCTTTAGGAAAGCCTTTGGAGACCTTCTCGCAGCAGCTGCAGCCACATAGCCAGAACTATGAGCTGTGATGAGAGGAAGAGGAAAGGCTGTCATCTGTGATGTTGAATTGCAGGAAAGCTTTTTTTTAAAACTCTACTATTCATTCTGTAATCTGCTGAAGTGCACACTGGAAATAATTTCTAGTAGAATCCATATGGACCCAGTAACTGGCATTCAGGAGGAACAAATCCCTTCACGTGACACCTCTCCCAAGTGCCCTGTCCACCTGAGAAGGGGCCGAGGCAAACTGATTCCAGCAGACGTACACCGGGCATGGAGTAAGGGGCTGGGGGATGGTATGGGTGGGGGAGCAGTGGGCCTTGCCCCAGGGGGATTCTAATGTTATTAGAGATGAAACTTCAACACAGGAAAAAGCTAGAGACCATCAGAGACACATTAGAGGTAATTGAGTATGCAGTTTGCAAAGGGTGCTGCGGGTTCAAGGAAGGGAGGAAGCAAGTTTACTCGGGGTGCAGAGGAAGACCCCACGAGGAGGGCTGAGAGATGGTTGAAAGCCATGACATTTACCATGATTGCATTCTCCCTGTGATACAGGAGGGGAAACAGTTCCTCTACGTGGATTCAGCTTCCTCTGAGCCATTTCCCGAACCAACAAGAGGGACCACATCCTCCTCTATTATGAGAATGCATGAGGTGGGCGCCTGAACCACACAAACAGATGCCTGACTCCAGGTGGCCAACCGGTGACCTGAGCACGAGCCCAGTGCCTGACCTCCAGGAAGTGACTACCTTGCCCAGAGACTGACCATCCCCAGCTGCCAACCTCACTCCCCACTTCAACCACTATAACGAGTACCCCCGACCTCACCCAGGGCTGGCTGGTCAGTTTCCGCCCCATCAGTCTGGCCTGCTCGCCTTCCTTAGGTAGATTAGTTTACTTTTTCTCTGATCTGCCTGGCTTTTGTCTCTCAATAAACTTGCCTATTGTCTCCTGACCCGCTCTTGAATTCTTTCCTGCTCTAGGTCAAGAACTCACACTAAGGGCCGGGTCTGACTCGGGACCCGGGTCCCACTCCATCTGGTATCAGTCTTGTGCCTGGCATGCTGAGCACTTTGCATCTTTCTGTGCATTCTCTCGGTTTCTGTCCTCTGCAGCTGTACGGGGTGGGTACTAATGAGACTCTCATTTTACAAATGGGGGCCTAGGCTCGGAGACATTAAGGCCGCCCACACAGAAATAGCAGAGCCAAAACCAGTGGTCTAAACATCACCTACTGCTTCACTCTCAGCTTCTCCTGCAACAAGGCTTGATTCAAGGTTTTGTTGACAACAACCGTAATGATCCTGGCTCTTGGCTGAGGACGTGCAGCAAGAGCAACTCAAATGAATGGTTTAGCCACAGGCTTGACAATTATTTTAAATTAACGTTTTTTAGTGATTCAGTGTTTTTATATTATAATATTGTTTTTCACATTAAAAAAGTGAATTAAACTTTTAAAGTTTTAAAATAAATATTACAATTTGTTATAATTATTCCACTATAGAAAAATTTCCATGAAAATTTAGAATTTCTGTTTAAGTTATGCTGTAGGTTTGACTTTTTATTTTATTTTTATTTATTTATTTATTTATTTTTTTTGAGGAAGATTAGCCCTGAGCTAACATCTACCACCAATCCTCCTCTTTTTGCTGAGGAAGATTAGCCCTGAGCTAACATCTACCACCAATCCTCCTCTTTTTGCTGAGGAAGAGTGGCCCTGAGCTAACATCCATGCCCATCTTCCTCTACTTTATTTGTGGGACGCCTACCACAGCATGGTGTGTCAAGAGGTGCCATGTCCGCACCTGGGATCCGAACCTGCAAACCCCAGGCTGCCAAAGCAGAACGTGTGCACTTAACTGCTGCGCCACTTGGCTGGCCTCTAGGCTTTCCTTTTTAAATTGTTACTGTGAAATTAAAATGTTCTGGGAAATCAATACAGTAATTTCCACTGGCCTGGAAACCCCAGTGATCCAGTTCCATCCCAGACATATGTGCAAGATTTCCTCCTTGAAAATTCATGGTGAACATTTGTGTTTAACACTTAGGTTCTGAAACGCCAGTAGTCGTAACTTGTTCAATTCTATTTAAACCACCATTTTTCAAATTTATTTGATCACAGATGAGACTGAAACGTCAACTAAAAATACTTTAAACAATACAAGACTTCTTATCTTAACAAGTCAAAAACACGGCAGTGACAGAGTTAATTCAGTGGCTTTGCAATGACTTCAAGGAAACAGGCTCCTTCATCTTTCTGTTATGCCATGCAGAGCATACTGGCTTATTCCATAGGTTTTCCCCCTCATGGACACAAGATGGCTGCTACCGTTACAGGCGTCACACATAGGCACAATACTTTTCAGCTGCAAAGAGGGATTTTTAAATGTACTTCTTTGTATCAGAAAAGAACATTTTCCTTAGAAGCAACCTAGCAGAACTCTCACAACTTATTTATAAGAGCTGGGTCACGTGCTTCTGCATCATTTATTTGTTTAAGAGTGGGCATCTGGCCAATCCCTGCAGAGGTGAATGAAATAATGATGATCAGCTGGGACCAATCAGAATGAGCCCTCTGGAGCTGCAGAGTCACTTTACCCCTTTCTTAAACAGAGTTGTAGCTCAACACCTAAACAAGTCAATATCCTGTAAGAAAAGACAGAAATGTGAAACAGCTGTTGGGAGGCCAGCCTCAGCGTCTGCCACGACCTGTCCGTTGTCTCCAGGATTAAGGAAAAATGCAACAGAAGTTGGGAAACTCAAAATGTTGGTCTGTTAATAACATCTTTAAGAACATTTTCCTCCCATTTTTGGTTTAATTACCTAGAGATTTGGCTATGCATAATAGGAGTCACTTGTCATTCGTCATTTCTTCCTGTATCTCCTCCATTTTTCACATGGAAATGCAGGACAGCCAGGCCACCCCATTACTGATAGAGCCTGGAAACCATCAGAGCCCCCATTAGTCTACAGATCCTGTTTCAACTAGTGACAGAGCCAGATGGAAAACCCAGGCCCTGGAACCCCTTGTCTGTGGAAGGGGAGACTTCTGGACACTGGCTCCAGTGTGGGCTCTGGACACAAGTAAAGAGAAATGAAAAACCAGGTCAGCTTTCACGCTGTGGAAGCAGTGATGCCCTGTGACATGCCTGCTTCTCCAAAATCTCTTCCGTCCAGATTTACCTGGAGAACGTCCTCAAACGCCCTCTTGACTGAACATGTGCAGACACAGGCTGTCCAGCTCATCACGGTCAATTGTGGATGAAGAGCTAGGGCCAGTCCAGGCTGCACTGCAGGCTGGCTGTCCCCCGGGCCCTGCATGGACAGATGAACAGGAGCGCCTTGGCCTCTCATTTCGTCTCTGGGCTGCAGATCATTTTTTTCCTGTGTACAATAAATGCAACTCTGTCTGTTCTTTCTACAACTAAACTTAATTTCGTTTGTGAGTCCCCATTCTTGGCAGGGATGGAAATTCTAATCAGTTGGGGTTTTGCACGTTCAGGGGTTAATCTAGCTCTGAGGGGCTTCCATAGTGTCAAGGGTCAGGCCCTCAGTGTGGTCATTGTCCTCTCGGCCTCTCTGAGCATATGTCCTAGCCCGAGTCCCCCTGGGAGTGGACCTGCGATAAGGACTTGTATGCAGGTGGTTTATTTGGGAGCCAACACAGTGAGTAACCCAGGGAATGATCAGAGCATGGTGTGTTACCGAGCGGTCACACTGTGGGTAGTGGCACTCAGTCTCACCAGGACGCTTTGAGGAATACGAGGACAGCATCTCAGACTTGTCCATCTGAGCACTGACTATTTCTCCATCGCTTGCTTTCCACCTTGGTTGAGGCTTGTCTCAAGGGCGGGGGTAAACTCCTTTAAACTTCTAGGAGTTCCATGTTCCCATGGCTGAGCTGGGCTCCTTCCTGCCCCCTCCTCCCCCTGCTGGAAGTGTTGGAGAAGCCCCAGCAAAGAAAGTTACAGAAGTACCATGTGCACTTGGTCCAAGACAGTGTCAGCCTGAAGTTTGTCAAAGCTGCACTTGCAGCCGCAGTGAAACCAGGGGTGTGGCCAAGAGGGTGTGAGACAGACAGGCAGGTGTGTAGGGTGTCCTATTCAGTGTATATGACATGTGTGCCCTGTCTGAGCCTCAGTCTCAGGGTATCAGATGTCTTGTGCCAAGTCCCTGCCACCTGGTTGCCCTTCTCCCATGGTGGGCAGCAGACGCTCTGCTCTGGGCCCTGGGTCATGGAAGAGCTGTGTTCCTGCGTGCTCTCTGAGGCTGCTTGGTGTGTCGGTCTGGACCTCCCTGGCACATGTGTTTCCTTTCTAGCATCCTGGGCCTCCCTGCTCCTAATCAGAGGAGGGAGCCCTTGCTCTCGTGAACGCCCACATCTCTGGAGTTTCTATTTTTCCCTCTAGTTGGATCAGAGCAAGGGGTGGGGAGGTGGTGATGGAGCTGGGCGTCACTTTCTCAGCCTCCCCAAGCTCCTGGTGTTCTCTTTCTTCAAAATAAAAGGATATTTTCTAAGTTCTGGGGGTAAAAAACCTGCCTTTTCTGAGCCTAATATTCTATGCCTTGACTTCCATGGGGCCTAAACTTTAAGATTCAAAAATGAAGAACTGGCTCCTGCCTTGGGCTGTCTTCCTCTAGGCCCAGAATCTGAGACCAAGATTTAAGTGCAAGTAGCTCAATTGGGAGGTGATTGTAGGAAGCACCATGGAGAAGTGGAAAAGCAAGATGGGGAAGTCCACAAGCCAGGAACCACTGTGGACAAGTGGGGTTTCCTCCTGCTGGGGAGTGTTGGAGCGAGTGCAGGAGACGACCTGAGTGATCCCACCTGAGGACGGGCAGGGGGCATGTGCCCACCAGCTCCCGTAGCTTCTGGGTGAGAAGTTGTCATTTCCCCAGCACTCCAGGCCTTCACTGGTAGAGAGCTCTCAGGTAAAGAAATGCTATATGGCAAGAGGGGAAAATGGTAAGGCCCCAAAGGGACATGGATGCCGCCCCACAGCCTTGCTCTGTCTCCTTCCCCTGACCATTCTTTCCCTCAGGAAGTTGACAGGAAAGGACCTACTGATTGAAAAGGGGGAAAGGCAAGAGCTACAATAAAGTGGGAAAAACTCTCAGTAATGTTACCTATTGGGAAGACTAATGACGTCTTCCATGAGCAGAAGCGGTGTTTCCATTTGTCTGATTTTAGGGTCTAGACAAATCTCAAAGTGGCCAAGTGTTCACGATGCCTCCAGGACTGAGGACTTGTCAGCCGGCACACGGGCGATGTGTTCTCAGCTAACGGCAGCCTTACATGGTAACCTTTCAAGTTTTCGGAGCTGGCTCAGCACAGCGGTTAAGAGCTAGACAAACAAGCAAAACAAAACAAAGCCAGACTCATGGACACAGACAGCAGGTCGATGGTCGCTGGGCGGGTGGGTGGAGGGGGAGGTGGGGGGGAGCCTGAGGGGGAGGTGAAATGAGTAAAGGGGATTAAGAGTTACAAACTTGGAGTTATAAATTAAATAAGTCATGGAGATGTAATGTACAGCTTGCGGACTATAGTCAATAATATTGCACTAACTTTGAGAGGTGAGAGACGGTAACCAGCCTTACTGTAATGATCATTTCTCAATGTATACAAGTGTTCAATCACTATGAGTTCGCCTGAAACTAATATACTGTATGTTAATCATACTTCAATAAACAAATGAAGAACCAGGCTCAGGCCAGTCGGGCCTTAGTGCAAGGCCTGGCTTGGCTACTAACTTGCTTTGTGAACGTGGGAGAGGCACGCAATCCCCTAAGGCCCCAGTTCTCCTCTCTAACTGGAGGATGATCAAGTACCTTCCTCACAGAGTTATTCTGAAGATCAAACGAGCTAGCCCAGCAGGATAATGCATTGACACAGCATCAGGCCCGCAGTAGATATGTTGTCACCATCGGATGTAAGGGCCCATTTTCAGCTGGTCTGTTGTCCTGGTTGTCTATGGCCAATGTCTCTTCTGATATTGCTGTTAATAGAGGTAGGGGTATGCTATTGATTGAGTGTTTGTGTCTCCCTAAAATTCATATGCTGAAATCCCAGCCCCCAATGTGGTGGTGTTAAAGGTGGGGCCTTTCGGAGGTAATCAGGTACTTAGGTCATGAGAGTGGAGCCCTCATGAATGGGATTAGTACCCTTATAAGAAGAGATAGGAGAAAGCTTGTTTCTCTCTCTGCTCTCTCTCCACCACATGAGAGTGCAATGAGAAGTCTGTAGTTTGCAGCCTGGAAGTGGGACCTTGTCAGAACCTGACCATGCTGGCACTCCGATCTCTGACTTCCAGCTTCTAGAACCGTAAGAAATAAATTTCTGTTGTTGATCAGCTGCCCACTTTATGACATTTTGTTGCAGGAGCCCAAACAGACTGAGACAGGGTATACTGACATGGAACGTTCCCCACCCCAGACATGCGGGCTCACACCCTTGGCCTTGCCTTCCTTTGCCATCCTGCATTTGTGTTTGTGAGGCTAGACCTCACCCTCAGTCTGCCACTTGGCTCCACACAGAGGGAAATTTCTGTCCCTTTCCCCCAGATCATAGCAGTGACTGTGTTTAGGTCAGGAGTGGACCTGGAGGTGAAGAACGTGTCAGATCCCGCTTCCTTGACAGCTTCGAGAGAGCTGACCCCTGTCTCCTGAGGGCTGGCTGGCTCCACTGGGCCTGGTCACAATTCCCACTGCTGAACTTACCAGCTCATGGGAGCATTACTTCCTTCAGAGTCCCTTGAGGACAGGGGCTGGATCTTCTTCAACTCTGACCCATAGGAGGGGCCGTTGGAATTCCTCCATGTTGATTGGCAACTGTTACCCTGAGCTGCCAAAGGACCACCCCTGCTTATCGTCCAACCTATACCTGCTCCTCCCCAGAACTTCTCCAAAATCCACTCTTAGGTAATGCTGGCCCAGAGGGGCCTCTGGACCCTGCCCAAGCCCCTTGGCCAGCATCCACTCCTGTAGGTCAGTGTGACGCCAAGCCTGGCTGTTAAGTATTTTGAACACAGTAGGTCCCCTGGAAGCAATTGCTGAATTAGAAGTTCTATGGATAGTGCTCAGAAAAGGTGATTTTCCTCATTAAAGAACACTCTCTTCCAGTCCCCACTGGGGACGTCCTTACTTCCTTTATCTCTGCAAGTCCAAATCTGGCTCATTTTTCTTGGCCCAAATCAAACAGGAAGCAAGAGCTGGGTGGGATCAACTCGAGTCCAACTTCCTCACCGAAAACATGAGGAGACTGAGTCCCAGAGCCAGGAAATGACTCAGCTGAAGGCTCAGGCATCCATGAAGGCTTTCTGACTTCTCTCACCAGCCATGTGACTGTGGATGCTGGAAATACACTGTCTCTCCACTCTGAACCCTTGAAGGGCCCAGTTTCCTAGGTGTGTACTCTAGTGTGGACACTCTTGGAAGAGTTTATGTGAATCATGGCGTCCCTGAGTGGTATGTCCTGCTCTCACCTCCAATTTACAGGTGAGGAAACTGAGGCTTGGGGAGTTTAAGTTACTTGACAAACACGTGCAGTGGGTGGTCAGTGGAGCTCTTCGCTGCTGGGCTTTCATTTGCTTTTCGAGTTGTGCTCCTCCTGTGCTGTGACTCCTCCAGGCTCGGGGGCAGAGTGTCGTCTCAGCGTCACAGCCCTCCACCAGCATAGGTGGTGTCGACAAAAATAATCCATAACCAATCTATAAATGAAAATTTGGGTGAGTTTATTCTGAGCTTAAATCTGAGGATTATAACCCGGGAGAGTCTTTCCACAAAGGAACAGAGCACTCCAAAGAAGTGGGGGTATAAGGGTGGTTATATACCCTCAAAGAGGATGTTTCACATAGGATTGAAATGTCCCTTTTACAATAGTCGCGAGACTGCTCTGTCGCCACAGCGATTGATGGAAATAGCAGGTAGGTCTTCTGTCTCTGTGAACACAGCAGGGTGGCAGTCTGTTGTCTCCAGCTGGGTGGTCACAGGTGAGCTGGGAGGTGAGTGCAGCAATCAGTTCCTAGCCTAAGGAAAAATGCTTATCCCTAAGGAAATGCTAATGTGGGGGAAAGTTGCACCTTTATCTCAAGGGCCTTTGTTCTGGCCATAGGAAATGTCTAAGTAGATATGCAATGCGTGCTCAATAGCCACAGTCAGGCCCTTTTGAAAAAAAAAAAAAGTCAGGCCAAATTAGGTTTATACCAAATGGCTTCCTCATATACTCCAATATATCCTATTGCTTGCCATTTTTATTTGTCATTTCCCCCTTTTGATCTCTAATCTTTCGATAGAAAGCATTGATGATCAAAATATTGTCCCTCGGCGCCAGGGTGGTTGCTGCCTGCCCTGGGTCCATCATGTCCCTCGGTGCTAGGCTTTTATTTCATTTATTTGCCTAGTTGTCCACGTTGGGGGGAAATAGTGGACAAGCATGGAAGTATATTTATTAACAGAGGAAGCATTTCATATGTTATGTAATTAATTTAGATTGTTGCACAAACATTGCATATGCGCTTTTCTATGACACCTTGCATTTACATTGTATATGATTATAGAACAAGTACAGTAACGATAATAACAGCATTTTTGAAAGGATTAGTCTGAAATGCATTCTTAGTCATAGTCTCTAGCAGAAAAGGCAATTTGTCCAGGGTTATAAGACAGATCAACCATCTCAAGCCGTCGAGCAATCATTACTCTAGTTTGTATGCTACTCTTACAACACTGAGTAAAGAAAATAACAATTAGTTTGAATATTATGCTAGTACAAGAATTCCAAGAAGTAGTAGAAATAGGAATTCCAATCTGGATTGGAAAAGGGAACTGATACCGGAAGGGAGCTAACCAAACAACTCAAGACTGGGTGTTGGATCGCATAAGGCATCCACTTGCTTCTTCAGAGATGACACATTGGAAGATTCATGACGTATAAAAGCACAGCATTCAGTCTGAATGATTGTCTATGTACCACCTTGGGATGCAGTAAGAATATCTAAAGCCATTCTGTTTTGAATGACAGCCCTTCTCATTAAAGGCATTTCAGTATTTAATGAGACTATTCCTGCTTGACTATCGTTAAGGGCTTCTTGAGTAAATTTAGTCAGATCTTCCATATGTAATAATGACATCTTTTAGCTCCAAAGGAGCAAATATGGCTGCAAATACAGCCATACCAGTGGAGCACTGAACAAGCCCATCCGGCCTTAAAGAGAGGGAGATTGGCAACAGGTTTTAACTCAGCCTGACTCCTTCCTTGCTTTTAAAGGAAACTCGGGGTGCAATGTTTTAGCCATCCAGGCAGTAGCCAAGGCCAAAGATTTGTTCCACATAATCATTGAGCTCCATTAGGAGTCACTCGATAAATTCCTGGCCTTCAAGACCAGTCTGTTCCAAATTAATCACTTTAAGTATGATAGGATTCCAAACAATTATAAAATAGGTATACAGTTTAAGCATAACAAAGGTTTAAATGAGGAGATATAAGGTTGGGAATACAGGTCTGGTCTGGAGTCTTGGGACAGCTGTCTACAACAGATGTCATCTTCTTCTCCTCCTGGTATTGTCCTTTTCAACAGGGCTGCAAAGAGTCTTATTTGATGTCTCTTTCAATAAATAAATTCTTCAGGTTACAGTCCATGATCCTAAAGTTCTGGGACTTCTCTGTGAAAGAATCAGCTACAAATCTTTCATTTCTTTTAAGCACCACAATAAGACCATGAAAACAATGTAATACATCCCTTAAGCAAACCTGGTTTATATATTTCTTCATTTAATTGCATAGGCTGTTGTATTATTTAAAAAGGAGACAGCCGATGTTTACAAAAAGTATAGATCTAAGATTAAAGAGCTCTAGCATAAGAGCTTTTGGCCGTGAGAGAGTAAATGTTTCTGAAAGCTTGCCAATTAACTTTTGGTTGTGCCATTAGTTCCTTTTACCAATACTGAGGATTGAGGATGGTAGGCACAGTAGAAATGCTGCAATATTGGCCAAACGTTACAAATAGATTTGAGTTTCCCCAGTCACTGTGTAACTCGGGAGGAATTCCTCAAACAGGAATTTATTCTTTTTGATAATAATTTACCTAAAGCCATCGCTCTTCTGCTAGGAAAGGCCTCAAAACAATGTGAGAACATACAGATCATTACAAGATATGTTTATCCTTGAGATGGTGGCATTTGGACAAAGTCCAATTGTCATACCTCAAAGGGTCCCTTAGGAAGGGAAAGTGGCCTTGTGACCCATGGAGTGGGTTTCTTATTGGGACCGAACCACATCTGCGAGGGGGTGTCAAAAATTCCCCCTTTTGACTGCCACATCTGTTTCTCTTGTTCTGTGGCAATTTCTTGAGCCTGTAGAAGGAAATCTTTTATGGGTTAGCAGAGTTAACAGAAAGTAGCAGGCATTCTTGAGGCTAGACAGTGTAACATCCTCATTTATCATTTAAGTAAGACTCATTTGTAAACCAAATTAAACAATAGAATGCAGTCGTGGTCTTCTCTCCCTTGTGATGTTGGAAGGTAACAAGGTTAATGGTTGGAGCAAATTATAAATTTGTTCCTGCGTCCAGGGGGCAGGCAGTCAAGAAGACTTCTAGATGTCGGAGTCAAAGCATCTTTTTGCAGCTTGAAATGTCTGATGATGTCATCGGGCATTCAGGTATCTTTTTGAGTGGCTTACAGCTTACACAGCAACAGACAGGAATCTCTCTTAAGTTTCTATCAAGTTGTTCAGCTTCAGTTTGCAAGGTTTCAGGAAAAAGAGCATGATCAATTCTCAATGATTCCAAATGAAAATTAGGGAAAAATTGAAAACATTAGTTTGGAAGTTTATAACCAGATATTTCAGTAGAAGAATTCAGGATGCAGTTCAGTTCACAGGTAGAAAAAGGCTCAAAGACAATTAACAGAACTAGGATCTAATATCCACAAATGCGTATTATAATTTTTCACTGAAACAATTCTTCTCTCTAAAATCACCCTCATTTTTACCAAAGATAGTCAAGTTAAGACTAATTGGTTTGCCAAAATAAGTTTAGTTTCAAGAAACTTGGCCCAATTATTTACATAAGTGCAGCAAGAATAGCAATTGATCATATAGGTTCTTAAATCTGCTTTGCTGGAATTTTTCATGAGGAATCTCAGATTGAACTTTAAAGACTTCTTGAGGCCAGAAAAGCCAAGCCAAGGATTTGTGCCATGAGGCCTTGCCTGCAATACCTTAGATTTGGGTGACTTCTCTCCTTTCTTGAGATTCCCCAGAATATTTGAAGTTCATTGCACCTGCCAGTAAGCAAGCTTCCTTACTTACCAGGTAAGATTGCTGGAATCTCTCTCTGTAAAGCAAGGTACCAGGCCCATATTTCCAAGTGGCTTTATTTCCAGAAAGTCAACCTTATTCCTCAAAGGCAGTATTGTCATATCTGAGTCTGTATCTTTCTCTCAAACATGACATTCCAGTCAAAGTTTTGGTAAGATAACAAATGTGTCCTGTTACAAGGAGAACAGATTCTTATTGAACTTATGCAAATAACTATATTGCCAAGAAATAGCCATACTCACTCACAAAGAGTTTCCAAATTCTGGAGGGATCAGGTAGGGAGAAAAAGACAAATGTTTCAGTTTTGCTCACAAAGGTATAATTTCACTGATTGCTATAAGACATGGTTAGCATAAGAGAAAAGATTTCCTTAAATCTGAGAAAACAAAACAACACATCAAAAACAATATTCCAAACAAAAGTTGTAAAAAAAATTATAATCATCCTCAGTTCATTCAGTCCTGTATAACTGGTTCTTGATCTTAATCTGTTAGCAGTTTTGTTTTTTAACATTAAAACTCATTTGCTTAATTGGATTTACTTTAATCTCAGTCTATGTGACCAAGCATAAAACTCCTTTCAGAATTTCTCCTTCACAAACCTTCTACAACTTTCTTTTTGCCTTCAGAATTTGTCCCATGCTTTCTTTCTTCTCTTCTAGTACATTAGGACAAATTTATCTTTCTTAACCAACCAAACAAAAATATTTCCATTCTTTATACCTTCTTTACTGAAAACTTACATTTTAACTTTCCTTGAATGCAGAGCTGTTTTCCTTATTAATTTCCAATGGCTTTAATTACATATGTTAATTAGAACTTTTAACCATTAACAGACAAAAGGTAAGCAATTATGAATTGTCCTTTATATCAGCATTCTAAACACTTCATAATTTCTAGGAACACATCACTTTACAGTTAAAAACCCATAGACTTTAGCATCTCTGCAATAAAAACCAAAAGCAGATAAACTTAGATGTTTAGCAACTTTTGTTCTATCCAATCCAAAAATTACCCAGATACTCAGATTTTTATCATTTAACTTGACTTGGCAAAACCAAAAAGAATTTCAAAGGTGTTTTTTTTTTTCCAAGTATACAGACCATAAAACAGTTATTGTACCCACTTTTATCTATTTAAACCGTTTGTTTCCAACACTTATGTTCAGATTACCTATGAAAACCTCATAAGACATGAGACAAAACTGGTCCTCATTTAAAGCTATTATTTTGCTAACGAATTTCTAACAGACAACATGAACTTATTTGACTAGTAAACCCAGGCTGCATGCCTGCATCGTTATGCAAATACCGACAACTCTGACAACAAGACTATTTTCAATCAAACCAACAAACTTAAACAAGCTTTCATTTACCAAAGGTTAATTCACAAGATGTTAACTTTGAAAGATACTGGGTTAATTTCTACTACATTTAGAATTTATGTAAGCACTTACTTTATGCCAAAACTCTTGATTTCTCAGAAACTGGGTTTTAACTCAAATTACATTCCAGGTTGATCTACCTGTCCAACTGCATCACAAAGGCACAGACAAACCCAAGTTTTCGATTTACAGGAGGTCCAGGTTCTGGTCAGGTCCAGCCTGAACTTAACCTCGACTTGGTGACAACAGAAGAGATGATGAGCAAAACAGACAAAGAAAAGAAGAGATGAGATCAGACCTCATCCTCATGGCCTCTTCCAGAGGGTTATCAAGATAAGAGTCACACAACAGTTCCCATGCTGGGCACACAACCCCAGCAGGACAGTTCACAGAATAAATCACAGGTCTCCCACCCTTATAACTGACTCAGTAGGTGATTAAAATACTCAATGAGTCAACTGTCAAGAGAGGGCACCCCACTTAGGGTTGCTGGGGTGATCAGGCCCAGAAACCCAAAGTTGGGGCTCCCAGGGGTGGAGCCTTTTACTCCTTAAAGATTTCTTTGTTTCCTGGTTGCAAAGCTAAAAAGGAGGCGAAAATGGCCATTGTAACTCTAAGAGAGATGAAGACATTTGGGTTAATTCTATTCAGAAAAACTTTTTGTAAGCGCTTACTTTAATAGAAGGAATAGAGCTCTTTAGAAAAGAAGATGAGCTCTGAGATTCCAAAGGCAGCTGCAGAGGAGATGGAAGGGATAAACAGGGTGGGACAGTTTCTGAATTCTTATCCTTTTTTAATTCAGTTACAGTCTCTGCCAATTTACGGTTAGTCTCCTGTAAAGAATTCACTTTATCATTATTACGTTTTGAAGCCTCTAAATGCCAATCATAATAAGCTTCCCATTCTTTTGCTTTAGTTTTAGAGCTGGCTCTTTCTACTTGTGCGCACAAATACAGTAGCTTTGAGATATCGAACGTTCCCCACTTTGGCCACTTAAGTCATTCTTAGTTAATCCTTCCCATTTTGTTAGATACTTGCAAGCATTGTCTCCACACAGCAAACCAGCTGGAGTTCCATTGGGAGGTCGCCCATCCGGGAGCTGGCCGGCTTTAAAAAGCACGGTTTTCCCATTTTCTTTTTGCTTGTCTGTTTTTTTTTTTTAATAAAGTCTGAACAACTTCTAAGGACAGTGTAGTGGGTCAGAAGTGTGCTGCTTGTGAGTGTTACTCCCCATAGAAAGGTCATAAACACTCTTAAGTGCCTCGGTTTTTCCCTCCAGCCGCCTAATACTGCCGTGGGAGCTCGGAGCGCAGGTGACCAGCCCTTATGTGCGCGTCCCCGGACAAGCCTGTAATTAATTACCGTGAATGAGAGTGGAGTTCCCTATGGGACCGCTGCACGTCGCGAGGATTGATCCTCTGACACTCCCGCTGAGGTCCTTAGTCACCTAAGGGCGCCTTTTGGTAAAGGCCGGGAGGAGCAAGTGTCCCTTTTCTTCGGAGCTGAAGACATTCAGTCTCTCATTTCTCTATCAAGCAGTTTGTTCAGACTTTATAAATACAATTCTTTCCAATTCAAAGCCAAATTAAAAGGACAACCAACCCAGCTCACTCCAAGCTCCTCTAAGCCCCTGAGGCTTAGGAATTCTCTCTAGGTTTTTCTCCACCTAGGAACTGTACCGGTACCCCTCAAAACCTCTAGTCTTAAGACCTTAACCAGCTCATATAAACTCTTGGACCATCGACTTAAAATAAGGAGGTCCGGGTTTCAGGAGAACTCACCAAGGTCACCTGAAGAATGCAGTGATCCGGGGGGCTCAATGGGCCCTTATTGGTACCGAATGCCGGTTCAGTGTAGATTCCAGGTGGCCTCCGGTGGGTTTCTCTGAAATCCTGCCGCGACTAGGCCAAGAACTGTCGACGAAAATAATCCATAACCAATCTATAAATGAAAATTTGGGTGAGTTTATTCTGAGCTTAAATCTGAGGATTATAACCCGGGAGAGTCTTTCCACAAAGGAACAGAGCACTCCAAAGAAGTGGGGGTATAAGGGTGGTTATACACCCTCAAAGAGGATGTTTCACATAGGATTGAAATGTCCCTTTTACAATAGTCGCGAGACTGCTCTGTCGCCACAGCGATTGATGGAAATAGCAGGTAGGTCTTCTGTCTCTGTGAACACAGCAGGGTGGCAGTCTGTTGTCTCCAGCTGGGTGGTCACAGGTGAGCTGGGAGGTGAGTGCAGCAATCAGTTCCTAGCCTAAGGAAAAATGCTTATCCCTAAGGAAATGCTAATGTGGGGGAAAGTTGCACCTTTATCTCAAGGGCCTTTGTTCTGGCCATAGGAAATGTCTAAGTAGATATGCAATGCGTGCTCAATAGCCACAGTCAGGCCCTTTTGAAAAAAAAAAAAAGTCAGGCCGAATTAGGTTTATACCAAATGGCTTCCTCATATACTCCAATATATCCTATTGCTTGCCATTTTTATTTGTCAGGTGTTTCTTTACCTTGGCTGCACAGTAGAATCACATGGGAAGTAGTCTGAAATTCTAATGCCCAGGCTTCACCTTAAATCAGAGTCTCTGGGGTTGGGACCCAGGCATGAGTATTTTAAAGCTCATGGTGATCACAATGCAGCTAAGGTTGAGAACCCCTGCCAAGAAGACTAGAAACACTTTGATGCTTCTACTTGATTTACATTCGGATTCTGACATCTTTCCTTTCTCTCCTCCATCTGGTCTGTTACCAAGTCCCATTGATTTTTTTTCCATTAGAGTGTTTCTCATTTCAGTTTCTTTCTTTTCATTCCTGCCGCCTGCACCAGAATTCAGATCTTGAAGCAATGCCTGAACTTTTAAAATATTCTTGTAAGGGGTTTCTATACTTGCAGTCAGTTCCCCTTCAGTCCACCCTGCATATGCCCTGGGAATTTTCCCAAAGCACAGCTTTCTAAATCAGTGCTCCTAAAATATTAATGTGCATATGAATCACATAGGGATTTTGTTAAAATGCAGATTCTGAATTCAGTAGGTCTAGGTGGGACCTGAGATTCTTTTCTAACAAGCACGAGGTTGATGCTGATACCCTGGGTCAATCACAATTTGATTAACAGGATCGAGAATCAGTCACTTCTCAGTATCTAAAATAAGTTCTCAGTGCCTCAGAGTTGCCACAAGGTTTCTTAAGAGGATAGTTACTAAAAATTCCTGCAGCTAAAACACGAATATCAGATTAATTATTAAGTTAATTAAGGCAATGTATGGACTAATGATGATAGTGCTATTAATTGGGTTGCCAGATATAGGAAATAAAAAATACGTCCCATGTAACATTTAGGACCTAGTTATACTAAAAATTATTTGTTGTTCATCTGAAATTAAGTTTGACTAGAGGTCTTCTATTTTATCAGGCAGCCCTAGTTGTAAACAAAATGATGCGGGGTTGGTGACCCGAGGAGTCGAAAGAAAGATTTCTTAGACTCTCAAGATCTGGCAGTAGTGCTCTTTTATTTAGAGAATAGTGTGGAATAGCCTGGGGACAGGACCCATGGGCAGTCAGAGCTTCTGCTGCCGCCGCTTCTGCTGCCCCCGCTGGCATGGGGACAGAGCCCATGGGCAGGCAGAGTCGCTGCTGCTGCCCCCGCTGGCATGGGGACAGGACCCATGGGCAGGCAGAGCTGGTGCGTGGGGACAGGACCCACGGGCAGTCAGAGCTCCTGCTGCTGCCCGGAGTTGAGGGTTAGGGCTAAATTTAAGGCATAGGTATGTGAGTCATCTCTTTACAAGACAAAGGAAAAAAAGTTAAAATGGTACCAGTGCCGGTAGGGTCCGGCCATGGGGCGGTCCCACAACTTTTAGATAAGAATCAAACCGGATTGAGTAAATGGCAGAAGTCACCGCTCAAATATTATCTTCAGCTAAAGACAAAGGAGGATTTTGGGGTGGGGGGTTAGTTACATGAGGTTGCCAGACAGTAAACAACTTAAGTTCTTGCCTTCCCCATTAAGAGTTTCCAGAGATAAAGCCATCCCCCCTTCCTCCTGGCGCAGAGAGGGAGGCATGGAGATTTCCTTCACAAATGCAATTGTCTCTGATCAAAGGGCAAACAAATTCCACTCCTCGGAGCCTGCTTCTTATCTGTAGTTTTAAAAGTAACCAGCCTAAAAATCCTGAACATAAACTGTTTTAAAATTAAGCAGCCTAAAAATCCTCATCACAAGGACTATGATTCTGAGCTCTTAAGAAGACAATGTTCAGCTTTTAGTTAGTATTTATGCTTTAAAATCATGGCCCAAAACACAACTTTGTACTGGCCAAGAGACTCAGTTTGAATCCTACTCTGATTAAAGTCCTTCTAAATAGTTTGAACAGTCTCAACCTGTGTCGCTGTGTGTAGCTGGACCCAAGGCCCCTCTGCTGGCTACATGCCTTGTCCCCTCACTAGAGCTGTCATGCAGGGGGGCTGGAAACCTTTCACACAGCTGTAGGGCTGACTGCATATTTTGTGGGGCCCATTGAAAAATGAACATTCAGAACCCCTTATGCAGGAAGCAGGGGGAAATACGCAGTTAAAGGTACCAAAATAGGAAGCATTTTCCTTTAAAATATCTTATTACTTATAAAACATAACAGGACTGAAAAAGACATGAATAACATAAATTTACACATTACAAGGCAATCTTATCAGTCTTACTTTATATAACATATACAGTACATGACACTTTCTCAATATGTTGAAACAGATCATAAGATTTTTGTCTCACTTATGCAAATTCCTTTATTATGTCATGAAAATATATAAAGTTAGTAACTTTTATTTTAAATTGATACAGTTGAAAGAGGTATCTGTTATTTTTGGCAGATGCAAGATTGCAGATCACGTTCACTTATGCTGAGGAGAAGAGTCTGTGTTGGTATAAACACTCGTGGAGCCATGAAGAGTGTTTTATAGGCTATGACAACATTGAAGGGATTTCTGATAAATTATTTCAAAATACAAATTTTATTACACCTAGAGCTGATGATCCTTGTGGAAAAATTTTTCTAAGAAGATTTAACCCTTCAAACAAATCAATTTCATGCCATCTGAATTTAATTTTAAATGTAAATTTATACTTTGGCATTTCAATGTTTCCTCTGACATTTCCCATAACTTATGGAGGGTATATAAATAACTGAAAGCGTGCTCTGCATTTGCATATAACTCAAAATGCCTTTTTATTCATCTACCATTGTGTCTTTGGTTACATGGAATATTAATTTTATACTTGTCTTTCTTATTAACACGTGGTTCTTCTGAAGGTTCATGTGAAAAAAGTGTTTTCTGCTGACTGCAATGATCTTTTAATTTTCTTTACTATTTCTGTTTGTGGATATTTACTTTGCAACATTGCAGCAGTTGTGAAACCAGAGATATTAAATCTTTTGAATAATTCTAACACTCTTCAATTCTCCCCGATATGATTTATTGCAATGCCCAGTATCCACTTTTATTTTGCAGGAATTTCTTGGTTCGAGTTTTCTGCCTGAGTACCACAGTTCGTGTCCTTGCATTCGGGCTTGACAATTGTATTTGTGCAGATGCCACGGGGACAGGCTCCTGGGACAGACAGACCAGACAGCCTGCAACCGCGGGTCCTGGCACACCCCCGTGCAGTGGCCCTCCTTTCTCCTAAGGCTGAACCTGCCGCTGCCTCTGCTACCACCACCACTTGGGGCCCTGCTGCCCCTGGAAACATCCCCATCAGCAGCCAATCTCCTGAACGGCAGGGCTCTGGAAACATCCCAGGGGTTTCCGCCAGGGGATGCATTGTCAGGGGCTGCACCTTTCAGCCAGGAGAAGGAGAGCTGAAGTACAGCGCTCCGGAGTCTGAAAAAAGGACTGGGGAGCAGATGAGAGCCCCAGGGCACCCCGGCTGGTCTCTGGGGACTGGGGCACTAGCCCCTCCTATGGCATCTCCTTCAGGATCTGTGGGTCCCTGAGTTGTGGAAAGCCGCCCAGCCTTCTGAGCTGGGGGCCCGCAGGGTTAGCTCTGGTTGCTCTTGGCACTTGTGGGAGAGCAGGGTCAGAGCAGAGGGCAGGAGTTGGGGGCTGAATGCTGGTGCCCACCCCTGCACACCCCGCGGTGGGCGAGGCCGCCCCTGCCTCCCTCTCCAAGGAGCCGACCACGAAGTCCGAGAAGCAGAGAGGGGAGATGGGGAGGGAAAGGCAGTGGGGCTGCAGGGCACGCTCGGGTCAGCACTAACCGCTGGTGTAAAGGGACGAGTGGCCACTTCTGGCGGAACAACAGGCGGCGGTGGAAGGCAGCGCTCAGGCCGTCAGCGGGCCTGCGGGGGACGCACTCACCGAGGACCAGCAGCACTTTCCGGCTAGGCGCCCGATGCGCACGGCAGAGCTCAGGGTCCGACAGCGCCTCGCAGGCCCGCACCCGGGGCTCTGGCCCCTCCCGAGTACACGTGCGCGTCAGGCCCCGCCCCCAGGCGCCCTGGCCCCGCCCCTCGCTCAACCACTGCGCTTCCCGTGGACCCTGATGTGGTGATGTTAGGAGACCCTCAGCTGCTGCGGTTCCTGGTGAGTCCGCGGCGGCAGTGGGTGGCGTTGGGCCCAGGGAAGGGTAGGTGAGCTCCCGGGAGAAAAGCGGGTCCGCGTGGGGAGGCCTATGCGGGGCCCGGCGCAGGGGCCAAGGATGCGGGCGCCTTGCACGTGGACCCCGCTCCCCACCCACTGCGTCCCAACCCAGGTTGCCGCCTCCCCCGAACTTGGTGGAGCCCGCAGGCCATAGACACTTAGGCAGCGTGGTGTCCCACCCTTAGACTCGCCGTAAGTGGCTTCGGGGTGGGGGCCATGTTGTGCCCAGAGCAGCCTCACAGGGGCGGGGATGAGGGGCAGTCTGGGGCCAACTCTGGGCAGGTGGTGCCAGGATCCTATGGATGCTGTGCACTCTGAGTTAATCAAGGGGCCTTGAGCTTCCCAGAACCAACTAGAACCCCTGGGGCCCCCTAGGATGCCAATGCCACAGGTGGGGGCGGGGGTAAGGCAAGGCCTCAATGGAAGACAGCCCCTCCAGCGCTGCAGTCCCCTTAGTGGGTGGAAGTCTCCATGGCTGGCCTTTGCAAAGCCTCGGGCCCTCAGGGCCTCCAGTCCTCCCACCCACACCAGCCAGAGGAGGGAGCCCCCTGGACCCTGCTTCTCTCTGCACTGTGCCTCCTTAAATTCCCTGGGGAGGAAAAAAAAAGCAGCAAGCAGATTTTCCTTGGAGGAAAAACTGAGTGTTTAGGATTCTTATTGAGAAACTGTTCATCAGCTAGGGTTTGGGCAAGTGGGGTTCTGGGATTCGGGGCAGGGGTGTGGGGACACTCCATCTTTGGTGGAGGCCCCCTCTGCACAGGTTTCTGGCTTCCTGTCTCAGACCAGCAAGGAGGTGGGATGTAGGCCATCTAGCTCAGACCCCCTGGAGGAGAGACAGATTGTGCCTCCCCTGATGCCCTGGATCCCCGCCCTATTGCTGGGTCCTCTGAGGCCCAGACACTGCTGGTCTGTGTTGCCCCTGCTCCATCCCACGCTGAGTGAGGCCAGGCCCTCAGGCTCCAGCATGGCCCTGCAAGACCACTGCTGCCCCCCTGCGGCCATGCAGAGGAGGCTGCCCATCCTGGCCTGGCTGTTGGAC
This sequence comes from Equus asinus, assembly GCF_041296235.1. Lineage (NCBI taxonomy): Eukaryota > Metazoa > Chordata > Mammalia > Perissodactyla > Equidae > Equus > Equus asinus. The sequence continues at coordinate 10,904,825 of NC_091809.1, forward strand.
TCTGAAGATGGACTTCATCACTGGACTTTCAGTGGGGCTCAAGGTCATTCCCCACGCGCTGGCCTGTGCTGAGGTGACCTGACTCCTGCCCCAGGTGAGATGTCTGCCCCTGCTGCTGGCCACATCCCCGCCCTGACCCCACACTAGGCCTCATCACCTGCCCAGAAGCAGAGTAGAAATGCACAGTATCCCCTCCAGACAGCAGGGCACCCAGGGCTCCAGCCCCATGGGAACCAAGAAGCCTTGGTTTACAGTCTAGAGCATGTGACTGCCTTTGGGGAGACGCGCACCCTTATAACTTCTCTTGTCACACTTGTCACACACAGGTATCAGGGCAGTTCTGGGTTGTGTGATGGGGCCAGCAGGATGACTCACTGTAGCTTTAAGCATTATTTCTCAGACTCGCAGACTCACACAGAAACACGCAGGTCTTTGTGCTCCCACAGGTGGTACCTGTGGCCCCACTTGGGTGCAGGTAGAAAAGAGGTCCCCTCATCACAGCAGGTCACACTCATGGATGATCGAGGGTGAGTGGTTACCCTGCCTGTGTGCGCTCGTGTGCCCCAAGTACACAGTGGACACCGCAGACCCCTGTGCTCAGATGTCTACACCAGGGGCACCATGGGTGTGCCGAGTGCCTCCTGGGTGCTCATCACTCTCTCCCCAACAGTGTGGCTTCTACTCTGCCTTCATGGGTGCTTCGTGTAGTTCTTCCTGGTCACCTTCTGGCATGTTACCCTGAGCCCACCTGTGCTGTGCTGCTGGCTTTCCTGTGGGCTGCATGCAGTTAGCCATGGGGTCCCTGCGCTTGGGTAAGACTCTCAGGCCTTCATTCCATGGTGGGGGAGGTGTGGTTCTGCTCTTCCCAGAGTACCGAGGCCCCTGCCTCCTGAGGATGGCCCTGCCCTCAGCATTTCCTTCTTTGCATTCCAAGGGCTATCCCTGTGGGCGTGTAGTAGGGGCAGGGGGACCCTCACCCCTCAGCCCTCCCCTATTCTGCTGAGAGGCCAGGACACTTGGAGAAGCTCCCAGAGCCTCAGACCCCAGCCTCCCTTTCCTGCTCTCCAACCAGCCCAAACAGGGCATGTCATTCCAGTCCTCAGCCTCAGTCTCATCCACACTGCCTTTCCCCACCATGTCCACCCATGTCCTCTGGGACCAGGCAGAGCTCTGACCAACACAGTATTCCCTCTTGGCTGCCAGGGTTCCTGCTGGACTTCGTCTCCTGTGCCATCATTAAAGGTTTCACCTCTGCTGCTACCATCACCGTGGACTTCAGGCAGATCCAGGTAGGCTCACTGTTGGCACTGGGGCACCTGCAGGGTAGCAGGACCAAGGCCAGGTCCTGATATGTGTGGGTCAGTTGACCCCTTGCTTTCCAGAGCTGGAAGCACATGGTGCTCGCGTGAGTCTCCATCAATGAAAATGACCCTCAGGGGGGATGTTGGGTGAGGGTCAGATTGTGCAACAGGTAATCTGGGGGAGCGGTGATGACAACCCTGCTCTTGGTGGAGATTTCCCGCCAGTGCGCTTGGTTCCCGCACAGGGTGGTTTGTTCCGCTGCCTCTACTACCCTCTCAGCCAGCAGCCTGCACAGCTCATGAGCATCCTGCCAAGATTTTGACAAGCGGATAATACCTCCATGCTCATTTAGCTAGATGATTTCATTTTTTTTCCAATTTCTGTAGACTGTCTTTCAAATGGCTTGCTTCTTTATGTTTCTGTTTAAACCTCCACGAGAAGCACTAGATCAGTGACCACTGGTTACCCGAGGCCGTCATTGGTTCTCCTTTCCCTGGGTCTGACGTTCCTGGGGGGCAGGAGCTGTCTTGCTCCCGACCGTGGCCCCCAGTGCTGTGCTTGGTATAAAGCAGGTCAGCGCTCAGGTGGGTGTGCAGAGTGGACCAGAGCTGTCTTGTACAAATGAAGCTGTGGGGCCCCTGGTGGCAGACTCAGGGCCAGGCCTCTTCCTTGTGACCTGGTGTTCTCACCTGGGTCTGGTTCTCCAGGCTGGCCTGTGCAGTCTTCCCTGATGGAGGGCAGTGAGCAGATCAAGGCCAGGAGGAGGCGTGTGTGAGAATCCAGCAGCTGACATGTCTTCCCTCTCACTCTGTTCTGGGGCTGGATCCACACTTTCCCTGTGCTTCCTTCTCGCCACACCCCTGGGAGGGAAGTTTATCATCATCTGCATTTAGAGATGAGGAAACCCCTTAGAAAGGTGGGTGAATGCGATTTATGTGTTATGTACACACACGTCAGGGGAAGCTTGGCAAATGGTCTGTCCTAGGATAGTCTGTCCTTTATTCTATAAACAATGTCTTTCCTTTTTAGTGTGAGTAATGTCCCTTGATATGATCATAATACAGATAGAGGGCAGCTTCATTGTGCATTCATTACCTGGCAACCCTATGCCCACAATGTCATTAAAACCTTGACCACGTCATGACAGCCATCTGAGAGCCCCTAGGGTGGGGTGGGGTTCTCCTGACTGCCCAGGACAGAAGTGGAGGAGGCGGAGGTAGGAGGTGTCCCCTGGCTAAGTAGCCCAGACTTCCATGGCACCAGTGCCTCAGTCACCTTGGCCCTGGTGAGCGGTGTCTTCACCCAGGGGTGCATACTGTGATCGGTGATAGTCATGTGAACTAAAGGGACACCAAAGGCTGGTATCAGGAACAGGCACACGCCTGGACAAATCCAGAATGTCTTTGTATTTGTTTTTGTTTAACCGTGAAAGGTGCGTTAAAGCCTGATGAATTTTAATAGACACGTGCCCTGAAATATCCCGGCACACAGAGCTGAATTTTCCACAGTTCCTTGTTGCTCTGCCTGCTGGTTGTGCTGCTCTTTGTTCATGTCTCTGATCTTATATAGAGTTTAGGGTCAGACTCAGCTTCGAGAACAGCCTTTTACACACACTGTTGGACTCTTTTCAGTTTGATCCTGAAGGCATCTGTCACTTCTGGAATCCACTACAACGACGAGGAGGAAAGTCACTTCAATGCCTATGAAATGGAACCTTCAGGAGTTTTTAGTTATAAATCTTGGAATCTGGAAGATTCAATTCATGATTGCAAAATATTTATTTCCTAATATTTTGTTTTGTCATAAACTGATGCTTTTGAAAGAGATCTCATTAATTGGGCTGTTTGACGTCTCTCTGGGGTGGAGCAGTAATAAACGCGGGTCCACATTCATGTTTGGGGTGCAGATCCACATGATCCGAACTCTTCCACTTCTTTTCCATTTGATGGTTCCCTGTGTTCTCCTCCCCCTGAGCTACGATGATTCTTTTATGACACTTGTGAATATGTTTTTTTAAACTTTAGGTGCCTTTTTTAAAAAAATTAAAACATAGAAATCCTCATGGATGTTTCAGGATGTCCTAGTACCTAGAACATTCGCTACTGGAATTCCTCTGTGTTTTCATTGCCCTGGTTGGGACCCTTTAAAGTGAGTGAACGAGACTCTGTCCTCCCTTCTGGGGGATGTTTTCTGTGTTGCTGATTCACCGTGCAGTCTTTAGTCATCATTACAGCGTCAGTGAGATATAGTTCACATGTAATACGAGTCACACTTTAAGGTGTGTAAATCAGTGTTTTTAATATTCTCACAGAATTGTGCAATGTCACCACAATCGATTTTGGAAGCTTTCCATCACTGCTCCAGAAGAAACACTCTACTCGTTTGGAGACAGTCCCATTTCTGCTAAGCCCTCAGGCCTAGGCAAACAGAAATTCATATTCTGTTTCTGTGGATTGGCCTATTTTGAACATTGCCTATAAATGGAATCATACGATGTGTGGCCTTTTGAGTCTGGCTTCTTTCACTCAGCATGACGGCTTCAGGGTCCACCCATGTTGCTGCATGTGTGAGCCCTCCATTTCTTTTCGATGCTGAATGGCATTCCATCGTGTGGCTGCAGCACAGTCTGTTTATTCCTCAGCTGATGGACATTTGGGTTGTGTCCACTTTTTGGCTATTATGTATTTGTCTGCTATGAGCATTCACGTACAAGGTTTTGTGTGGAGATCTGCTTTCATTTCTTTTGGGTCTGTACCCAGGAGTGGAATTGCTGGGTCACATGGTAACTCTTGGTGTCACTGTTTGAATACCTGCAAGGAATTTTCCCGAAGCAACTGCACCATCGAGTGCAGACCTGCAGGACACTCAGGTTGCAAGGACATGTGGCCAGCAGGGGGCACCGTGGGGCTATCTCAGAGGTGAGTCTGCCTGGCCCTGCCACCTGGGAAAGTCTCGCAGGCCAGAGGGAAGTGAGCAGTGAGTTCACTGAGCTGTGCTGTGATGAGACTGCAGCAGTCAGGACCTCCGGGACCCTGGGCCATGAAGGGCCAGGCTCTCTCACCACCTGGGGCCTGGGAGGGTGCAATTCTCTTCCTCCTCCTCTTCCTCCAGGCAACAGAGACTGTGCCTAGAGCTGAGGGGTGCTACAGGGGGTCAGGGACCCACACACATTTGAATGTAGGAACTCCTCCCCTGTTGGGTCTTTTAGATAATGAAAGAGATATGGGGGACCCAAGAGTCCCTGAAGGGGTCTTGGGAGGGGAGCTCTTGAGCACCTGCATGGTGCATTGGGCCCCTTTCCCCATCTGCCTCCTCACTTTGCACAGGTGCTGGGGGCCTCTCCTGAGTGCAAGACTCTGGGGAGCCTCAGCTCACCTCTGCTTCCCCCTCACTCACTCAGCTCACTGTTCTCCCTGTGTCTCCCGCTATTGATTCTGGGTCCAGATGGGACTGACTCAGCCACCCTCAGGGCCCAAGTCCCTGGGATAGACAGGCACACTCACCTGCATGGTAAACAGCAACAGTGTTGGCCAACAGAGAGCAGCATGGCTGCAGCAGCTCCTGGGCCATGTCCCCAAACTCCTGATCCACAGGAGTAACAGCTTGCTGTCAGGGGTCTCTGAGAGATTCTCTGGCTCCAGGTCAGACAGTGTGACCTCCTAGATGTCACTGCGATGGCCCAATCCTTCATTCCTGAAAGGTACGGACAATCAGTAGACCTGCCTGAATTGAGTTGTTGTCATTTTCCAGTGACATTAATCCCAGGGCATGGCAATTGTAGGAGACACCCTAAGGGGTCTTCTGTGTTATAGACACCCTCTTCCTTACCTCACTGTGAAATAATGGTCTAATTTCTCCTTGGTAAGGCAGTCAGGAGAAGTCACCCCATCCAGCACAGTGATTTCCTTCTTATCCTGTTGATTTAGAGGCACGAGGAGCCCACAGTGGCTAGTTGTCAGTCTTAACTTCCAGTTCAATGAGATCATTGTTGTGTCTCCTGGTGGCAGCATATATCCCTTTGGAACTAAGAGCTTTAGGCCAACAGAACATAAGGTCAAGGGGACAGAGGTTAAACACTTGGCTAGTGGGTCACTAGGGGTAATAGTTATGTCATTGCCATTTCCACTCCTTGATTCCTGGAACTCTGAATACCGGATGTGGGAGAGAGGGCATCACATGTCAATTAACGATTCAGTGCATTTAAAGCCTCCTGAAAAGCCATGCCCCAGCCCTACAAGGGATCGTCCCCTCGCAAACACTGTACTGGGAATTCAAAAGGCCACTGCACCATTCTGCCAAGCCAGCTGCTTCAGGATGGACAAGTGAATGGACAAGTGAATAGACAGTTAAAAATGATAAGCCAAGTGAATTCCATGAGCATGGGCCCATTGTCTCACATCATTTGCTATGAACTGAGTTCCTTGATCAGAAGCAAGGCTATGTGGAAACCATAACTGTGGGAAAGAGATTCTGAGCTCACTAACGGTAGTTTTCGCAGAAATGTTGTATTCAGGGAAGCCAAGTCCATATTCACAGTGAGTGTCTGTTCAGGTAGAACAGCACACTACCTCTTCCATGTTGGATGCAGTCCAGTGTCATTACCCTGACCCCAGGCAGCTGACTGATGGCTGTGGCGATGCTTGCTGTGTGAGTCACTCAGTGTGGGTCTCCGCTGCCAGCAGAGTGGGTGCCCAGCAGTGGCCGGAGCCAAATCAGTCTCTGTGAGTGGAAGTCCATGATGCTGAGCCCATGCAAAATGTCCATCCCTGGCACCGCGTTCATCCCTGCCACCACGTCCTTCCCTGCCACCGCGTCCATCCCTGCCACCAGGACCCCTTTGCTCGTAGCTCATTGGGTGATGCCAGGGCTGCTGGGGAAGAGGCTGATTGGTATCCACAAACAGGCCATCCATTTGATTAAAATCCTCCTGTGCCAAGGTCACCCTTTGGGGAGCATTCACATGTGATACAAATCTCTGCGCATTTTTTGCCCATTCAGAGAGACCTGTCTGCATTTTCTTGGTCAGCAGTTTTCCAACGGTATTGCTTCCAGGGACCTGACCATCAGGCCAAGCAGTTGTCCACAGCCCATGTGTCAGTGCGTGATCCCACTCACGGATCACATTTCCTATTCCAAGCAAAGTGAGCAGCCAGGAGTGCTGCTGGAAGTCCTGCTCACTGGAAAGATTTCCCCTCATCACTGACCTTCGTGGATGCCCCAGAAAGGGGCACAGGGATGCTGCTGTGCACCTTTGGGTGGGACCTGCGTATCACAGAGTGCTCTGGAAATCTGGCACAAGGCTTCTCCTGCTTCCCAAGCTGATCACAGGGGACTCCTCACGAGGCTGTTTCCACAGGGGTTGGAGAGGCTGCCTCCACCGGCAAAGAAGATTCATCAGAATTTAGAGCTGTTTTTTTTAAAGATTGGCGCCTGAGCTAACATCTGTTGCCAATATTGACTTTTTTTTTCTCCTTCTCACCAAAGTGCCCCCAGTCCATAGTTGTACATTCTAGTTGTGAGTGCCTCTGGTTGTGCTATGTAGGACGCTGCCTCAGCATTGCCTGATGAGCGGAGCCATTTACACACCCAGGATCTGAACCCGTGAAACCCTGTGCTGCTGAAGTGGAGGGCACAAACTTAACCACTCAGCTAGGGGCCTGACCCTGGGGGTCTTTGTGTTGAAGGATCCGCAGGCTGGGGGGTTGCTGGGATGCATGAGAGAGGTGCGTGGATGTCTCTAGGATGACTCATGTACACAGCTGGGGATGTGGACAGTCGATTAGAGCACAGATAAAAGAGGTCCGGCATAGTGTCTCTATCCATGCTTCACCCTGTGTGGGGGAGGGGAGAGGCATTTTTGTCTTTTTTGTTGACTCATTTACGTTTTCATTCAAAATTACTTTTGGACTGGCTACTACTAAGTCTCAGCACTCTCCCGGGTTTGAGTGCCACAGTAGTGAAACAACACTGTTAAGGCCACGGGCATCCTTTGGCTTTTAGTCTGACTCAGCGGTGGAGAAGTTGAGCAGATGTTTTCTGTGACTCAGTCAGTCGGACACAGTAAGTCCTTGCAGGAATAGAGTGTAGAGGACTGAGGTCAAGAAGCAAGCGCTTGGCTAGAAATATATGTATGTAATCGACTGAAGTTTATTAAAGCCATTGTAGCTACACTTGTGGATCTGCTCACTGGGAGAAATAACTTTGTTAATGTTCATAAAGCATGTAGGGTAATATCTAACACATGGCAGTGCCACAGAAGGATCTGTAGAGTAGGAATAAATGATGCATGGGCTGAGAGTAGAGGATTTAGACAAGAAATCTGGGGACATCTGTGCCACCTTCCTCACCCGTTTGCTTGCAGGTTCAGCCCTTCTGCACTTCCCCGGAGGTCCAGCCCTGTCCTAATGCACAGCCCGCATCGTGTGTGGGAGACCCATTCACCCTGCTGTCCACCCTCAGGGCTGTGGGTTCCTGGCTGCTTCCTGGGGGGACTGATGTCCCTGATCATCTTCCCCAGGGTGGACGAGCAACAGGAGAAGCAGGTCTCTCTCCTAAATAATAAAGGTTCTTCTGGAAGAATTCCTTGAGTGTAGTTATTAATGGACCCCTGCCCCACTGAGGGTAAAGGTGGGGACAAGTAAAGAAGGTTATGGAGACTGGCCTGCCATGGCTGGAAGTGACCTGTGATGAGGGAGAGAGGAACTGGTCACCTCAGGCCCCCCACAGAGAGGGTGTGGAGGAGGGTTAAAGCCCTCTGCCCTCTGCCCTCTGCTCACTGGCTGCAGGACATGGTCTCTCTGAGGGGTCAGTCACCCATGGCCCCAACACATAATTAACTAACGGTGGAAGGGGCAGAAGGGTGACTTTATACTGAAGAGGCCATATTTTTGAAGTAAGGAAAAGATGCGGTGACACCTGCAGCACAGCAAGGAGCCCCCTGGGGACGAGAAGCCCCGGCCCCTGTGTGAGGATGGGTGGGGTGCGAGGCAGGGCTGAGTCCAGAGTCTCTCTCTCTCCTTGCTCAGCCCTGGGGTATCCATCCCAGTCACAGGTGAATCTGGGCTCTGAGACAGCAGGGGGTGCTGTGGGCCTGTCCGGAGGGTCTGTGGGGTGATCTCAGCTGGGAACCCAGAGCCTGGAGCCCTGCCTTGTGCATCTGCTCTGTGCTCACTGGGGTCCAGCAGCTGGGAGCTCCCAGGGCCCTAGGAGAGGCTCCCCAGCCCCACCCATACTCAGCTTCCACCAAATGTGGGCCCAGGCACTCCAGGGGAAGGGGGTGGTTTGCATGAAGGGGCCCTCTCTGCTCTCCTGAGGGAAGAGATAAGAGGACTCTGCAGTTCCCTCACTCCTGAGGCTCTGAAGCAGAGCCTGGGTGTCTCCACCGTGGCCTGGACCCCTCTCCTCCTCGCCCTCCTCACTCACTGCTCAGGTGACTGGCTTTGGAAAGCAGGAGAAGTGATTATGGGGGACAATTTGGCTGCTCTTTAACCATAATTTTGTGCACATGCTGCGGGCAATAACCCCAGTCTCAACTCTCCGTGTCTCTACCTCCTCTGTTCCAGGGTCCTGGGCGCAGTCTGGGCTGACACAGGAAGCCTCAGTGTCTGGGTCTGTGGGACAGAAAGTCACCCTCTCCTGTGCTGGAAATAGCAACAACGTTGGAATATTTGATGTGGGCTGGTACCAAATTTCTCACGGTGCCCCCAAAACTGTGACGCTCAGAAGTTCTCGTCCCTCAGGGATTCCAGCTCGGTTCTCTGGCTCCAAGTCCGGCAACACGGCCTATCTGACCATCTCTGGGCTCCAGCCTGAGGATGAGGCTGATTATTACTGTTCAGCATGGGACGATAGCATCAGCAATAACACAGTGCTCCGGACCCATGGGGAACCGAGACCAAAACATGCCAACTATTACTGTGATCTGTATGTGGATCGTGGTGTTTCCACAGTGATGTAAACCCATGGGGAAGTGCAACCAAAACCTCCTCCTATGCTCAGAACGGCTCAGCCCTCGGAGGCAGGAGAGCAAGTGAGAAGGTGGAGACGGTAACACCATCATTGGGAGGGAGGCCCATGCCCCCATCCTCCTATCCAGAGGTTCATCTCCATGTGCCCCTTCCAGGTTCTCCCAGGCTGTGTCCATCCCTCTAGGGTGACTCCTCCAAGACTTTCCTTCCTCTCTCCCTTTCTGCCTGTGATGATGGAGGGAGGTTCAGCTCCAAAATACATCAACCGACAGTGAGACTCGGAGACCCAACCATGACTGTGAGACTCTTCTGACTCACAGAGCGTTAACAGGCCTACTCTCATGCATTAGTTTGATGTTAGAGACCAAATTAATGTTCAACATTTCTTCATATACATAAGCTGAATCCACAGCACATTTGCTGTTCTGTTTCACAGGCCAGATGCTCATCATCATTGCACAATGAAGATCATGAAGGCAAAATGCACTTGGGAAAGTTCATTTTTTAATGCTGCCAGAGATAGTTCATGCTCCCTGATATCTATTTCTCAAGCATTTCAGTCCTTGTGATTTTGAGTATCACTTACTTAACCATGAAAAAGTGTTACCTTTTTAATAGTGTAATTTAAAGTCTTCTCTAAACTTCAATATTGACTGTGGTAGATTTTAAAATCATTTATTGACTTGGGAAGGTGTTTGCTCTCTGATAAATTGGACAATCAGATAATATCCATTACTTCGCTCACAGCAAGCCCCAGGAATGTTTGTGGTGACAGTGACCAGGTTTCAGGCGAGTCTCCCCCAACATCACTTCTGCTGAGAGACTGAAGTTTGACTAGGGAACAGAAGGGGGCACTGTTGATCTCCCCAGGGTCTGCACAGTGGGTGCCCCCTGCTGTGTAATCCCACAAACTCCCCAGGGCTGGGGCGTTGGAGCCTCCTGTGCTGATGGGGACCCTGCAGCTGTGTCCTGTCTGGGCTGGGCAGAGTCTCCTGCTCACAGGGCTGTGTAGGGTTCCAGCAGCTGCTTCCTGCCTGGTCCCTTCCACAGCAAACTCTGGGTCTCACCCTCAGACTCTAGTCTGTCTACAGAGCCCAGCTCAGACTTCAGTTAATGCTCAGGATGGAGCAGATTCTCCAGTAAGGGAAAGTCTATGTGAGCAGCTTCTCATCTTTCAGGCCTCTGGAGAAGATAGAAGAGGTCTGGGCCATCCAGCCCCAGCTTGGCACTCAGGATGGCTGTGTCCCCATGGCCTTGACCTCTCTCCTCCTCTGCTCCTCTCTCACTGCACAAACAGGGACAGACCTCAGCGACCCAGCCAGCTCTGACTAGATGTCAGCCCCTTGGACTCAGAACCCCAGCATCTTCTCCCTGTTCCCTCCCCATCACTCCTGTCTGTCTGTCTCCAGGTCCCATCTCCCCGCCTTTGCTGACTCAGTGTCCTCCCTCTCTGCACCTCTGGGAACATCAGCCAGACTCATCTGCATCCTGAGCAGTGTTCTCAGTGGTGGGGGCTTCTGGATGAGCTCATAGCAGCAGAAGGAGGGAGCCCTCCCCAGTATCTCCTGAGTTTCAAGTCAGACTCAGGTAAGAATCAGGGTTCCAGGCTCCCCAGCCACCTCTCTGGATCCAAAGTTGCCTCCACTGACTCAGATATTTTATTTCTCTGGGCTGCAGCCTGAAGAGGGTGACATTACTGTGACACATGCCTCAGCTACTCCAATACTGACTCAGGTCACAGCCCCATGGAGAGTGAGACACAAAGCTCCCTCCACCCTCCTGGCCTGGAGCAGCCACCCTGCACTGGCTCCCCCACGTCTAGCTCAGGGGGTGACTGCTGTTGCCACTTCCTCAGCCAGCACCTGACTTCCTCAGATGAGTGGATCCGCTAGTGTCTCACCTGGTTCGTGTTTCACAAGCAGAAAGCCCTTGATCAGAGACACAGTCTCTCAGTGGAGACAGTGGAGGAGACGAGGGTAGGGCGAATCTGGTCACACCAAGCTCAGCATCTAGGAGACACTCAGAGGTGCTTCTGGTCTGAGTGTTTCAGTCTGGGCTTCTGGAAACAGTACAGCACGCAGAATGGAACTGTGTTCTACATACTAGCAATCAGCCACTCAACATTGAAAATAAAAATCAGTACCATTTATGACAGCATAAAAATACATATTAATGAGGGAAAATATGAGAACAAATAGAAAGTGTTGTACACTGGAAACTAGGAAACGTTCCTGCAAGAAATTAAAGAAAACCTAAAGAATTTGCAGCTATATCTCCTTGTGGCAGAGCGTGGGCACAGCAGGCCTGGGGCTGGTGCTTCTGCAGCTGGGCCTGTGCCGACACCTGCAATGTGCACCTGAGTGATTGTTTCTGAGCATCACCTCCCCCAAGTGAAGGACCCTGTGACCTGTATCCCATCATAGGAGAATCAAGGCCCAGAGGGCTCTTTACAGAAGATGACATATGATTTCAGGATCCCTGACTGTGTCTCCAAGGCTCATCACTGGGACCCAAGTTCATAGTTCCAGGGGAAAGAATCCAGAACCTTTCATTAAATCGTAGATCACTCCGCTTCTGTTCTAACTGCCTCAGAAAGTGACAGAGTGTCCCCGCAGCACACGGTGTGCTGGCCTGGCCCTGGGGTGGTGCACCGTGGCGGTCCTACGCTTTGGGGAACCTTGCATCTCTGCCCTGTGCTTCCTTGAGACTCTGAGCTCTCAGGGTCTTTGTGGGGACTCAGGGTTCAGGCTGCATCCTCTTTCAGTGCTCATCTCAGATTGTTCTGTAAACAGAATCCAGGTCTCAGGGCCCAGAACAGGCTGCCCCTGAACACCCCACAAGCATATTCATTCCTTTGAATGAAAGTTACCTGAGAAGCACAAAGGGCATCCTGGCCCTCCTGTTCTGTTTCCCCTGAAACCAGGGCACACATCCCCAGGTAGAGGGTGCGCTCCCCGCGTCCTGAGCTCCAGAGCTGTGGATTCGGGCTGAGAAGCAACATAGACCTGCTGATGCCCCCCCAAAGGCTGAACTCTGCTGAAACACCTCACAATTACAGGCCCAAATCTAAGTTTCTTTGTCCTGTCATTCCTCACAAATGTATTGCTTCACTGTATAAAATATATACCTACTGCCTGCTTTGTTCACTCTCTGAGCATCATTTCTCTGTGATCTCCAATATGTACATATTAAACTGGGATTTCTCTTGTTAGTCTGGTCTTGTGTCAATTTTACTGTTAGTCCGGCCATAAGAACACAAGAAGGGTAGAAGAGGGATTTCCCCCACCCTGACTCAGGAAAGGCACAGAAAGATCAGAGGATGCAGATGTGGGTGAAGGGCCCCCACCTTTGCTCTGGGGCTGGAGTCCTGTAAGAGATTTGGGGCAGCTGTGACGTCACTTTGGAAACTAAGGAGCCTGTGATGGGATGTCTGCAAACCCTGGCCATGCTGGGGGTGGGGGTTCCAGGTACAGCACTAACCGAGCGCAGCATCAGACGCAGCATCTCACAGTGACTGGTGCCAGGCCCGCAGCCCAGCACTCCACCTGTGCAAGCTCCTCTACGACAGCATCGCTGTGAGGTGGCCACAGCCAGACTCACTGGGAGTGAGAACATGAGGCTCCAAAGGGACAGGGACAGAAATGTCTCAGACCTAGAGCTGTCTGCTGACCCCTGAAGAAGTCCCCTAAATGGCAGCCCATCCACCAAGGAGACAGGCTGATTTCCAGGTAACTACAATCAGGTGAGGTCAGAGAGGAATAAATGTGTACCCTCCAATCCCTTCTCTGGTCCTCCCCTCCTCTGCCCTGTCAGGGCCCAGTCCACACTAGGTCACCTCCTGTGGGGATGACCATGGTGGCAGTGTTGTGAAGCCCTTAGAAAAATGCCTGTTACAGAGTCGGTGCTAATGATTGTTCAATTAATAAATCCAGAAGTAAATTGGAAATTTAACCATGTTTCTTCCAGTGGCAGAAACTGGAAAGCTGTCAGGAAGGAAGGAGGAAACTCAGATTTTAATACACACACTTTTGTACATTTTGAGTTTTCTATGAGAGCATTATTCTTATTGCTATTACTGTACGAAACAAATCAACAAGGAAAAAATTTTTAAATTTCCCCAAAATATTGGCATAAAAACACCACTTAATTTTGCTCATGGACACAAGATAGGAATTCAGACAAGATGTAGTGGGGACAGCTTCTTTCTACTCTATCATGTTGGGGCCTCAGCAGAGAAGACCCCCTGGCTGGGCCTGACTGGAAAACTAGGGGTTGGAATCCAGGGGAGGTGACTTCACTCCCATGTGTGTAGTTGATGCCGGATTTGGCTAGAGGACCTACGTGAGACCTCCCCAAGTGACCTGGGCTTCCTCACAACAGGGCAGTCCTAGGGCATTCAGATGAGGGTTCCACAGGGGAGTGACCTGAGTGACCAGACAGAGTCTCATGGTCATTTCAAACAAAACTTTAAGCATGACACAATGTCATTTCCAAGCTATTGGGCAGTGACAAGGAGCACTAGAGTCAGCTCTGGGTAGAGGGAGGTACCTAGACCCCAGCTTTCAGTGGGAGGAATGTCAGGTGGTAATGCAGCCCTCTCCCTGTGGCATCAGTAGAGAGCTTGTGGGTGCTGGATTTCCACTCTCCACCCAGCAGTGAAGGGGTGGGTGCTCCTCCACATACCCACAGAGGTAGACACAGAGCAGGCCAAGAGCAGAGTGGGGACCTTTATCACTGCCATGTGGTAATGAGCTGCCCTGCTCTCCTGGAGTCAGTGTAGGCATATTTGCATCAATAAGGAGACACTCCTACCTCTCCCATCCAGGGAGTATCTGTGGAGGCTTGGTGGGAAGTCTGCACTCCTACCCCCTCCCAGCAGGGAAAAGATCTCCACCTGCAATGGGGAGTCTGAACATTTCCCCACACCTGGAAGGAATGAGGTGTTGCTCACCTCTTCTCCCCTGCTGGAGTGATGTAACAGAAAGCCAGCTAAGACAAAAAGTTTAAGTACTACCCAAAGTCTCATAATACAATACCCAAAATGTTCAGCTTTCAATCGAAAATAATTCTTCACACTAAGAATCAGGAAAACATCACACAGTGAAGAAAGACAAACAATAGATGCCAACACAGACATGACAAAAATGTTAGAATTACCTATCTGACAATGATTAAAAGCAACTATTAGCAAAATAAATTAACACACATATGAATAAACTTGAAATAAATGGAATAATTGAAAGTCTCAGCAAGGAGATGCAAAATATGTGAAGCAAAACTGATATCAGTGAAAAGAGAAGTAGATCCACAAATACACCTTATGACTTCAATAAAGCCTTCTTAACATCTGATAAAAACCTCAACAGAAAGTCAGCAAGAATATAAGAGAACTCAACGTGATGAACTGATAAGATCCAAGCAACATTCATAGACACTAAATCCAACAACATAGAAGACGTATTAATTTAAAATGCACAAAAATATATAGACCAATATCCCTCACAATTATAGACATAAAATTCCTTAATATATTATCAAATTATATTTTGCGGTATATAAAATATATATAGCATGTCCAACTGTGGATTACTGCAGGGATGCAAGCCTAGCTCAATATGAAAAATCAATCAATGTAATTAACTGTATGAAAAGATTAAAGAAGAAAACTCACATGATCATATCAATCAATGTATAAAACAATTTGACAAAATTTAACACATGATTAAAAAAATCTCAGTATGTTAGGCATAAAGAACAGCCTCACCCTGATAAAATTGATCCACAGAAACCTACAGCTATCACTATCCCTAAGGAGGAAATATTTAACATTTTCCTGCTATCACTGAGAACAAGGCAAGGAGGCCCATCCTCACTACTCTTATTTAATATCATACTGGAAGTTCCAGTGAGTGCAATGAGACAAGGAAAGAAAAGACATGCATATAGAAAAAGAAGAAATGCAACCATGCCTTTTTTGCAAAGGACATGACTGCTTCCATAGAAATTTCCATGGAATCTACAAATGAAAATTTCTATAAGTAATAAGTGGCTTCACCAAATTTGGAGGTCACAAAATTAGTATACAAAAATCATTTGGATTTCAGTATACTAGCAATGACGCATTGGCAGAAATTTAAAGTATATAATCAGTTACTATTCTTCAGAGATGAAAAACTTAAGTGTAATTCTAAGAAATACACAAAAAATTTGTAGAAGTCTTGTACAGATCTTGGATTCTGAGAACTTTCAAATGCAGATGAAATTAATCAAAAAAAGTCGATCTAAATAAATGGAGAGATGCAGTACATTCGTGAGTCGGAAAATTTAGTATTGTAAAGAAGTCAATTTTCTTTTAAATTGATACATGTATTTAATATAATTCCCATCAAAATCTCAACAAGACATTTTGTAGATACAGAAAAAATTATGCGAAAATGTGTATGGAAAAGCTAAGGAGCACGCATAGCTAAAACACTTAAATAAGAGAATAAAGTGGGAGAAATAAGGCCACAAGCTTGTAAAAGTCAAAGTTACAGCGTTTAGAGCTGAATGGTTTTGGTAGAAGGATAGACGCAGATCAAGAGCACACGGTAGGCGTGGTTGGCGGCATTTTGGATGTCCATCACGCAGCCCCGCACAGCCCTCCTGCATTACTCACCGCGACCAGAGAGGGCGCTAAAGGAACTGGCCCTGAGGAGAGAAGCGGATTCCCCCGCCAGCCGGAAGTCCGCGGTGGGCGTGTCAGGGGGCGTGGTCGGCGCTTGGAGGCGGGGCCGCAGCTGCCAGCCCCTCCCCCAGGGCCCTCAGAGCCGGCGGCGGCGGCGGCAGTTGGGCGTCAGCGGACTTGGCAGCGGGGACGTTGGCGGCAGCGGCCCCTCACAGCCTGGACCCTGGTGAGGGCGCCGACCCCGGTCGTGTGTGGCAGGCGACAGTCGCGGGCGCTGAGCAGGGACCAGACTCCGCTCGCGCTCCTCGTCCTGAACGCGCTGACTGACTGGAAGGTGTCGCCGCCCCGCGTGCCCCCTGAGGAGGATGTGCAGGTTTGTCCTCAGGGACCGAGGGCTCCAGGCCCGGCCGAGGGGGCACAGGGCGGGGCTCAGGGCGTCCGAGTGGCTCCTGAGCGCGGAGTCAGTGGGTTTGGCTCATTTAACTTGAGGCTTTGGGAAGTACGAGGGTAAAATAGGGCGAATTGTGCAGGATTTCAACTCTAAACAGCCTCGTCATTTAGGTCTTTTGGGTAATATTGAAATTTCAAAAACTGCAGAAAGTAGTTTGTCAACGGCTTTATCATCGATTGATGTGATAGCGATCACGGAAAATCACTGTTTTGCAGTTGCATTTCCTGTCGGTGTCATTTGGGGCTGTTTTGAGAGAAAACTACAAACTTTAGATGTGGTGGTTGAGAGGGTGGAACTGAAGGGCGGATGTCACTGACGTGAGAAGCTGGAGCAGGCGGATCAACGGTCAGAGAGCGGACCCGCGGGTCCCAGGGCCTGAGAGAGGGGGCTGGGCGTTCATGTTCAATGGGAACAGGGTTTGTATGAGATGGGGAGTGTTCTGGAAAAGGGTAGTGGTCATGGCTGCACAGCATTGCGGATGGACTTAATGCCGCTGCGTGCACACGTAAAGACGGTCGGAACGGTCAATTTTGGGTTATACATATTTTACCATAATGAAAACAGATGATTAGGAGTGGAGAGCCGTGCTTTTTGTGCCAGCTTGTCCTCAAAATGCTCCTTCCCGCTTTCCTGTGATCATTTGGGGCAGAGATCTCCTTTCTAGATCCATTATGCCTCCCAGGAAGTTTATCGTGGAGATTTAAACAGTGTAATTTCTTTTAAGTCTTAATAAGTTTGCAAAGAAATTGGCTATCTGGGGTGAAAAGCCATAAGGAGTTAGGATTGGGGGAGAAAGGATTCCATCTTTCTTTCTTTCATATGGTAGTTCAAGTATCAGTTTTTGAGGAATCTCCATCCTGTTTTCCAAAGTGGCTACAACAGTTAACATCCCACCAGCAGTATATGAGGTTCTCCTTTCTCCACGTCCTAAAACACACTTGCTATTTCTTGTCTGTTTGAATAGCCATTCTGCTTGGGTGTGAGGGGGTATCTCACTGTAGCTTTGATTTGCATTTCCCTAATCTTTTCAAGTGCCTGTTGTTCATCTGTATATCTTCTTTGGAAAAATGTCTGTTCAGATCCTCTGCCCAATATTTAATTTGGTTTTACTGTTGATGTTGAGTTGTATGAATTCTTTATGTATTTTGGATACTAATCCAAATATTAATGCAAACATCTTCTCCTAACTTAGTTTGTCTTTGCATTTTGTTGATGGTTTCCTTTGCTATGCAGAAGCTTTTTAGTTTGATGTAGTCCCATGTGTTTATTTTTCCTTTTGTTACTCTTGCCTAAGGGTGCATGATATTCAAAAAGATACTAAAGCTGACATTTAAGAGTATATTGCTTGTGTTTTCTTGTAGGACTTTTATGATTTCAGATCTTACATTCAAGTCTTTAATCCATTTTGAGTTAATTTAGGTGTATGGTGTAAGATAATGGTCTACTTTCATTCTTTTCCATGTGACTGTCCAATTTTCACAACACCATTTTTTGAAGACTTTCCTTTCTCTCTTGTACGTTCTTGGTTCCTTTGTCGGAAATTAGCTGCCCATGGATGCGTGGTTTATTTCTGGGCTCTCAATTCTGTTCCATTGATCTGAGTGTGTGTTTTTCTGCCACTACCATGCTGTTTTGATTACTGTAGCTTTGTAGTCTATTTTGAATTCAGAAAGTGTGATACCTCCAGCTTTGTTCTTTTCTCTCAGGATTCCTTTGGCTATTCAGAGTTTTGTGTTGTTCCATATAAATTTTAGGATTCATCATTGTATTTCCATGAAAAATGTTGTTGAGATTCTCATTCACAGTGCATTGATTCTGCAGATTGCTTTATGTAATAAAGACATTTGAACTCTGTTTATTCTTCCAGTCCATGTACGTGGAATAGCTTTCCATTTCTTTATGTCTTCTTCAATTTCTTCCAATAATGTCATATTTTTCAGTGTATGGGTCTTTGACCTCCTTGGTTAAATTTATTCGTAGGTATTTTATTCACTTTTTTGAGACTGTAAATGGATTTTTATTTTTGATTTCTCTCTCTGCTAGTTCCTTGTTAGTGTATAGAAATACAACTGATTTTCATATGTTGATTTTGTACCCTGAAACTTTACTGTATTCATTAATTATTTCTAGTAGTTTTTGGTTAATTCTTTAGGGTTTTCTACATAGAAAATCATGCCATCCAAAACTAGTGACAGTTTAACTTCTTCCTTTCCAATTCAGATCCTTTTTATTTCTTTTTATTGCCTAAATTCTCTGGCTAGGACTTCTAATACTATGTGGAATATAATGGTGAGAGTGTACATCCTTGTCTCGTTCCTGTCTTTAGAGGAATAGCTTTCACTTTTTCACCATTGAGTGTGATGTTGGCTGAGGGTTTGTGGTATATGGCCTTTTTTACATTCAGGTACTTTCCTTCTATTCCTACTTTATTGAGAGTCATTATCATAATTGGATATTGGATCTTGACAAGTACTTTCTCTGCATCTATTGAGATGTTCATGAGTTTTTTATTCTTCATTTTGTTAATGTGGTGTCTCACATTGATTGTTTTGTGGATGATGTTGAACCATCCCTGCATCCCTGGAATAAATCCCAATTCATCATGGTGTACGATTCTTTTAATGTATTGTTGTATTTGATTTGCTAATATTTTGTTAGGGATTTTTGCATCTGTGTTCATCAGCAATATCAGTCTGTAACTTTCCTTTTTCGCATTGTCCTTATCTGGCTTTAGTTTTAGGGTAATGTTGGCCTCATAAACTGAGTTAGGGAGTGTCCCATCCTCTTCAACTTTTTGGAAGAATTTCATAAGGATAAATATTAAGTCTTTGAAAGTTTGGTAGAATTCACCAGAGAAGCCATTTGGTCCTGGACTTTTGTTTTCTGGGAGGTGTGTCTTACTGCTTTAGCTTTCTTACTAGTGACTGATCTATTCAGGCTCTTTATTTCTTCTTGATTCAGCTGCAGGAGGTTATATGATTCTAAGAATTTATCTTATTCTTCTGGGTTATTCAATATATTGGCATATGGCTTTTCTTAGTATTTTCAAATAATCTTTTCTATTTCTGTAGTATCTGTTGTAATTTCTCTTCTTTCATTTCTCATTTTATTTGAACATTCTTTTTTTATTTGTGAGTCTTGCTAAGGGTTTGTCAATTTTGTTTTTCTTTTTGAAGAAGCAGCTCTTATTTTCGTGGATCCTTTCTTTTCTTTTTTTAGTCTATATTTCATTTATGTCTGATCTGATTTTTATTATTTCCTTCCTTCTGCTGACTTTGGGCTTATTTGTCTTTTTTCTCCTACTTCTTTAGGTAGAGTTAGATTATTTATTTGAGATTTTTCCTGTTTTTTCTCCATACTGCTTTTACTGCATCCTGTAAGTTTTTGTATGTTGTATTTTCAATTTCATTTGTCTCCAGGTGTTCTTTTGATTTCTCCTTTGATTTCTTCATTGATCCAATAGTTGTTCAGTAGCATGTAGTTTAGTCTCCATGTATTTGTGAGTTTTCTAGTTTTCTTCTCCTAGTTGATTTCTAATTTCACACCACTGTAGTCAGAAAAGATGCTTGATATGATTTCAATCTTCTTAAATTTATTGATGCTTATTTTCTTTTCCAACATATGGTCTATCTTTGAGAATGTTCCATGTGCACTTGAGAAGAATGTTTAGAATATCTATGCTGGTACTTTACAGTAGAATATTATATATAGAGAGAGAGAAAGTCCATCTGGTCTAGTGTTTGCTTTAATGCCAATGTTTCCTTGTTGACTTTCTGTCTGGATGATCTACCCATTATTGTAAGTAGGGTGTTAAATTTCCCTACTATTATTCTGTTGCTGTCAATTTCTCTCTTTACTTCTGTTAATAGTTCCTTTATATCGTTTGGTGCTCCTGTGTTTGATGCATACATATGAATATGTCATGTCTTCTGGGTGGAATGTCCCTTTTATCATTATAGAATGCTCACCTTTGTCTCTTGCTATCTTTTTTGGCTTGAAGTCTATTTCATCTAATATAAGTGTGGTGACACCTACTGTCCTTCAGTTACTATTTGCTTGGAGTATTATCTTCCATCCATTCATTCTGAGCCTTTGTGTGTCTTTAGACCTGACTTAGCTCTCTTGGAGGCAGCATATTATTGGGTCTTGTCTTTTAATCTATCCAGCCACTCTGTGTCTTTTGATTGATGAATTCAATCTATTCCCATTTAGAGTGATTATTGATATGCGAGGGTTTAATACTGCTATTTTATCTATTGTTATCTGGTCGTTCTGTGTTTCCTTGTTTCTTTTTCCTTGTAATTCTGTCTGCAGTTTCAGTCAGCTGGGTTTTTGTGATGTTTTTCTCATTTTCCTTTTTATTTATGATTTATGACTCTGCTCTGATTTTCCAGTTTTGTGGTTAACATAAGGTTTGTATAAAAGATCTCCTAGATGAGAGGTCCTTTTTCTCCTGATAGCACTTTATCTCCATTAGCCTATGAAGATACTATCCTTTTCTTCATCCTGTTCTATGTTTTTATTGTCACAAATTATCCTTTATGTGTGGTGAGTTTGTTATATTAAAGTGGTTATAGTTATTTTTGTTCTGTTTTTTTCCCATTTAGCCTTTATGGTATAACTGTTTACTTAGTATGATATAGAGTTGCAATTTTCTGATTCTGTCTGTGTCTTTATCACCAAGCTGAAATCTTGTCAACCTTTTCCTTTTAGTTTCAGGTACGATGCTCCTTTGAACTTTTCTTGTAAGGGAGGTCTACTGGTGATAAACTCTCTCAGATTTGTTTGTGAAAGCCTTTGTTTCTCCTTTATATCTGAAGGAGAACTTTGCTGGATAGAGTATTTTTGGCTGATAGTGTTTGTCTTTCAATATTTTGAATATATCATTCCACTCTCTCCTAGCCTGTAGAGTTTCTGCTGAAGAATTTGTTGATAGCTTCATGGGGGTTCCCTTTGTAAATTATTTTCATCTCTCTGGCCACCCTCAATATTCTTTCTCATCATTGACTTTTGACAGTTTTAATGTTACATGCCTTGGAGAGGTCTTTTTGCATTGAGATACTTAGGAGATCTATTTCTTTCAAGTACTGGTATATCCAGTTCTTTCCTCAGGGTTGGGAAATTCTCAGCTATTGTTTCTTTGACTAAGCTCTCTGCTCCTTTCTCACTCTCTTCTCCTTCTGGGATACCTGTTATCCTTATGTTGCTTTTCCTAATAGACTCATATATTCCTCATAGAATTTCTTTATTTTTTAAAAAATGTTAGTTCTCTCTCCTCTTCTACCTGAATCATTTCTATGTCTCTATCTTTGAGTTTGCTACTTCTCTCTTTGATATGGGCTGCTGTATTTCCAGTGCTTTCTACTTTATTTTTCATCTCATTTATCGTGTTCTTCTCCTGAATTTCTGTTTGTTTGTTTCTTTAAAGTTTCAGTCTCTTTGATGACGTACTCCTTCTCTTCATTAATTTTATTTCTGAGCTCATTGAATTTTCTGAGTTTTCTTGTAGCTCACTGTCTTCATGACAGCTATTTGAGTTCCCTGTCAGTCAGATGGCAGTCTTCCATGACTTCCAGTTTGATTTCTAGAGACTTCTCATTTCCTTTTTATTCTGCCTTGTTACTGTAGTTCTTCATGGTGTTTGATGAGTTGATCCTCTGCCAGTGCATTTGTGGCAGTAAACACCTTTCTTATTTGGGTAAGACTTTGGGTACTTTGATTCTAGGCTGCTTCTGCATGTTTTTGAGAGCCTGCACACTTCACCATCCACTGCCACTGCAGAGGCATTGTCAGTACCGTCCCTGTGCTGCTTGTGATTCCAAGGTTGTTGGTGCCTTGATGTTTATGATGTTCCTGCATTCTCAGGTGTCACCATCAGGGTGACCAGCCTGCAAACACTTCCTCTGCATTTGGAGTCTCCTGAGTGTCATATTTTCCCACTGGCTCTCCATGGGCTTGGGTGAGGCTGCCCTGTGCTTCACTTGTGCTGCTGCTCCCAGGTTTTATGGCAGCATTGCTGCCAGGAGCAGTAGGTTCACAGGTGTCACTGTCACTGCTGGGTGACCAGGGTCTTGTAGACATTCCCTGCTGCTGGTAGAGTGTGTGTCAGGAGTGCCACCACTGGGGGCTGGGTCGTGGGTTCTGCTGTGGCTCCTGAAGCCTCGGGTCTCAGGTGCCATTTGCCACTGCTGGAGAAAGGGCAAGGGCTAAGACATGAGTACCGTTGCTGCTCCTGCAGCATTTGGATGAGTTTGACTATTTTAGAAATCTCGTATAACTGGAACTGTGCCATATTACAGTATTTGTCCTTCTGTGTCTGGCTTATTTCACTTAGCATAATGCCCCTTGAGGTTCATTCATGTTGTAGCATATGGCAGGATTTCCTTTTTGTTTTTTTGGTTCCTCACTGAATTATATTCCATTGCATGTATATGTTAATTTTTCCTTACTGTTTCATTTGTCAGAGGACATTTACGTTGTTTCTACCTCATGAATATTGTGCGTAATGCTGCAATGAACACAGGAGTGAAATTTTCTCTTTATGATCCTGATTTCAATTTTTTAGATAAGTACCCAGAAGTGGGAGAGCGGCATCATATAGTAGTTGTACTTTTGGTTTTTGAGGAAACCCAGTACTATTTTCCACAGTGGCTGCATCACTTTACATCAAACATTTACCCATTTTTCAATCAGGTTATTTGACTTTTTCTGTTATGTCATAGGTGTTCTTTTATGTATTTTTTATAATAACCTCATATCAGATATATAGCTTACAAATATTCTTTTCCCATTCTATAAGTTGTCTTTTCACTTGCTGTTTCCTTTGCTGTGTATATTTTCAGATAATTGTGACCTCCCTTTTCTAATTTTTGTTTTTGTGTCCTGTGATTTGATGTCATGCCCAAGAAATCATTGCCAACACCAATGTCATTATCCTTTTATTCTGTTTTCTTTTAACACTTTTACAGTCTCCACTATTATGTTTAATTCTAATCCACTTGGAAATCATTTCTGTGTATGGTGTTAGATCAGACTCCTCAGTTTTATTCTTTTGAATATGCATATTCAGTTTTCTGCAAACCTTTTTTGGAGAGCTATCGTTTCTCCATTGTGTATTCTTGGCAACCTTGTTGAAGATCAGTTGACCATCTATGCGTGACTTTATTTCTGGGCTCTCTATTCTGTTTCATTTGTATAGATGTCTGTCTTTCTTCCAGTGTAATACTTCATTGACTATTGTAGCTTTGCAATATGTTTTGAAATCAGGAATTATGAGACCTCCAGCTTTGTTCTTTCTCAACATTGTTTTTTTCTGTTTGAGGTATTTCGTGGTTCCATGTAAAGTTTATGGTCAAATATTTTTCTTTCTGTATCAGATAGCATTTGGATTTTGAAAGTAATTGCACTGAGTCTATATAACACCTTAGGTAGTATAGATGTTTTACCAATACTAATTTTTCCAATGGACATTGGATATCTTTCTGTTGATTTGTGTCTTTTTCAATTTATTTCATCAATGTTCTTTAGTTGTCACTGTGCAGATGTTTCAGTTCCTTGGTTAAATTTATTTCTAAGAGTTTTATTCATTTTGATGTCATTGTAAATGGAATTGTTTTCCAAATTTCTTTTGCAGGTAGTGTGTTGTTAGTGTGTGCAAGCACAACTGACTTTTGTATTTTGTTTTTGTATTCTGAAAATGTTCTAAATTTGTTTGTTTATTCTAACAGGTTTTGGTGGAGTCTTTAGAGTTATCTATATATAATATCCTATCATCTGCAGAGACAGTTTTAACTGTTCCTTTCTGATTTGGATGTCTTTTATTTCTTCTTCTTGCCTAATTGCTCTAGCCAGGACTTCCAGTGGTATAGTCAATAGAAGTGGTGAGAGTGGGCATCCTTGTGTTCTTTCTGATCTTAGAGGAAAAACTTTCAGCTTTTCATCATCTGGTACAATGTTAGCTGTGATTCTGCCATATATGACCTTTATTATCTTGAGGTAGGGCCCTTCTATTTTGAGTTGGTTGAATTTTTTGGTCTTGTTTTTATCATGAAAGAGTGTTGAAACTTGTTGAATGCTTCTTATACATCAATTGAGAGGATCATGTGTTTTTTGTCCTTCATACTGTTAATGTACTATATTACACTGATTGATTTTCATATGTTAAACCATCCTTGCATTCTAGCAAATATCTTACTTGTCCATAATGTATAAATTTTTTAAGGTACAGTTGAATTTGGTTTGCTGGTATGTTTTTTTGGGGGGAGGTTGGACTTTTGTGTAAATATTAGGGATATTTTTGTGTTGTTTTGTTTATTGGTTTGTGTTTTCTTTATCTACATCTTATTTCATTGAAGATGGTATTTAAGGTGCTGGCTTTGGCCATTTTGGTGAGTTACTCGGTTTTCCTGCATTTATTTCATGTGTACATGTTATTTTACTTTGATTTTTCTCCTGTTATCCTGTCTCATGTCAACTTAATTCTTAGACTAACCAGAAGGACATAGAGGGTAGAGGAATTGTCATCCTCCCCTACAGTGGGAACACTGCCTGTCACTCTTCCCCAGGAAATACAGCACCTGATTCTTGGCTCCAGCTCCTCTGTGTGTTGAATTCAGGGATTTTGGGCTGGGTGTGTTCTCACTGTTTATATTCTCTGGAGGAGAGTGTTCAAGATTGGAATTAGGAAAGTGTACATTTTTCTAAATGGATACACAACTTAACACAACCAATTTGAATGAAGTTTCAAAAATATAAACTGAGGAATAAAAGAAAATTATAAGACGCATTTATAACTCTGCATAATGTATTGGAGAAGGGGACATGAAAAGTAGTGTCAAATATTCTGAGAAGAGTTAGACAGCCCATTTGTTGTCACCACATTCACAGAATCCTTGTGAACATACTTCTAGAGCAGCAGTGCTGGTTTCCCATCTTGGAGGACTCTTGGTATAAAGCTAAGAACTGTTCACCTGCCATCAAATCTGACCTCCCCACTGACAGAGTGACAAAATGGAGGACAAGGTGTCCATCAGCACAGAACCACTGAGATGGGTCATCATAGGATTATCAGAGTGAACATATGCCCCACACTGTGGCGCCCACCTGGTGTTCTCTATATAAGTGTGTTTTTATATCTTGTAGTGCATCATTGAAGAGTAAATAGTTTGTTTGAAAAATTGAATAGAGTGTCACAATAATTGTTCTCTGTTTCTGGAAACGAGCTATATGTAGGAAAAATACCTGCACCCCAACTATAGTGGAGAGTGAAAATTGCAGAGTGAGAGGCCTAAAAGCTGACGTGATGGAAATAAATACAGTACATTTTTTTTATTTGAAATACCAACCCACCCATTTCTACCATTTCTGAGATGTCACCTGACATTTCTAGGACAAAGAACATAAAATTTGTTCCTATTTAAATGAAAAGTAGCAAATGGTATACATTTTCAGTATTAATATGAATAATTGCTGGGGCTGGCCCAGTGGCACAGCATTTAAGTTCGTGCACTCCGCTTCAGTGTCCCAGGGTTTGCTGTTTCGGATCCCAGGCACGGACCTATGCATCACTTGTCAAGCCATGCTATGGCAGGCCTTCTACATATAAAGTAGAGGAAGATGGGCACGGATGTTAGCTCAGGGCCAATCTTCCTCCGCAAAAAGAGGAGGATTGGCAGCAGATGTTAGCTCAGGGATAATCTTCCTCAAAAAAAAAAAAGATGAATAATTTCTGAGGCTCTAATATATAGCATGGTGACTATAGTTAATAATACATTGTTGAACACTTTAAACTTGTTAAGAGAGTAGATCTTAAGTATTCTCACCAAATACAAAAAGGTGATGGATGTGTTAATTAACTTATTGTGGTAATCATTTGAAAATGTGTGTGTACATATGTATTAAATCACCACATTTCACACCTTAAATATAATACAATATTTACTTGTTAATTATACCTCCACACATTTGGAAATAGAATCATTGGAAATTCCATTTGAAAAGCCATATTTATCTGAGTTATCAAATTATGTAAATTCTTCTCTAGTCATCTCTATATATTACCTACTTTTTCTCTCTATGCAACGGAGACTATGTATTTAGTGGACTTCCTATCTCTATGAATTCACTGAGAAATTTGTGTTCATTGTCACTGTGAAAGGCTAAATTATTCACTGAGAAATTAGTAAAGAAATATCACAATATTTTCACTAGTACAGTTCTGTTAGAGTGAACAGGTTGGGTAAAAAATTACATAATTATTTTGTAAATGGAGTATTTTAGATACAAAAAAGAGTAAGATTAAAGCTGTGTTCTAGTTAATAAATTGATGCTCAATCACACACGTTTATTATTTTTTCACGAAAACTATACATAGGAAGAGAAGTGATGATACACAAAATACACAGAACAGGTAAAAATTTCAGGACAAAAGTGAGAGAGTAGCCAAGTTTAAAGCAAAGTTGGTCTCTTTCATGGTACGAAATTCTTCAGTACGAATGCCCATCATGGCTGATTCACGACACATTTCTACCTATATTTGTGTGTGTGTGTGTGTGTGTGTGTGTGTGTGTGGAAGGGAGAGAGAAAGAAATAAAAGGAAAAGAGTAGGCAAAATACACCTTTCTGAATGTTTCCTTAAGAAGGTGCCTGGTGGGGATAAATAGAGGCAGCTGTGCAGGTCCCCGGACCTCTAGCATGACCCCTGCTCAAAGTAGCCCATCACCTCAGCTCCATCCGCTCTACTGTGTGGTCATTCTCATCTTCTGATGTGAGGGTCCCTGTGGGCCAGAGGATGGTGTGAAACCTCCCTTCTCCTGTCACTCAGCCATGGCTCAGTCACTCAAAGTCTGCTTTCCTTGTCTCCTGTGGTCTCAATCCTTAAGCCCCCTTCACTCCTCAGTCTCTCCCTCCTACAAGGGTCTCGGTTTCACCCTGGGGACGCTGCCCTCTTCGTGGAGCCCCATCCCCTTAGGTCCCAGGGCTGCAGCCCCAGTGTCATCCTGGACAGCTGTGCTGAGAGGTGGGTCCCAGAGCAGCCGACCTCTGTCTTTCTGAGGATGAAGAACAGCCTCTTCTCAATACCTCCCTGCCTTGTTCCTGTTGATGGACCCCCATCCCCACCAGGGGGTACATGAGAGGCATGAAGGGGGAGGGTCGAGGGGCCTGCACCTGCCTCAGTGGAAAGTGGGGTCAGAGAGAGGGGGAGCACCTCCACCTTCCCAAACAGTGAGACGTGGCTGGTCTCAGGGCCTTTGTCCTTCTGCTGTGAGAAAGCAGCACAAATTGTCCCTCTGGGTCCAGTTCTCAGGGCCCTGTGCTCCACTGTGTAACAACTGAAGGGGCATCAGAGAGCCCACCATGTGAGGAGGCCTCTCTATGACACTGAGGGGTCAGCGTGGGGAGGAGGTTGCAGCCCAGTGAAGGCCTGGGTGAGAGCCCCACCCCTTTATGAGGAGGGGACTGTGGAAAAGGCAATGCTTACGGAGGCCCTGCCCTCCTGCAGGTGGGATGCTGACAGTGTATTCTGACATGGTGCAAAGCGCACCATGGCCAGCAGGGGGCGCGGTGGGCATGTGTCTGAACCACATGTGATGAGATAGAGCTGTGACCCAAGCACCTGGCTGCTTAGCTGGTGCCCTCTGCTCAGTGACCCCTGGGCCCCAGCAGATCCTTCCTCCCAAGGTCCCAGAAGAGCCCATATCATAAGTTACCAGCTCCATGTCATCCAATGATAAACTCCAAGGCAAAGCGGATTGAATCTTGGTTCACAGACAGGCTGGGAGAGGTGAGGGGAGGAGAAGGGGAAACAATTTGGATGAAGGGCTCTTGCTCCCATCAGAGTGAGGGAAGGGATGAGGGATAGATAATTGGGCAGCCCTGTGTCATCTGGGGGAGGGAGAGAGAGCTCTGGGGTGTCTCCGTCATGGTCCAGACCCCTCTCCTCACCCTCCTCACTCACTCAAAGGTGACTGGACTCTGGGGTCAGGTCGGGTCCCTAGAAGGATACAGGGACGTTTCCTTCCCCTTGGTGTCCAGCCTGGGGTGTGGGAAGGGCCCTGACTCTCCACCTCTGTGACTCTGTGTCCCTCATTTCAGGGTCCTGGGCACGGTCTTTGCTGACCCAGCCATCCTCGGTGTCAGGGACCCTGGACCAGGAGGTCACCATCTCCTGCTCCGGGAACAGCAACATTGGATCCCATAGTGTGTGTTGGTTCCAGCTGTCAGTGGTGCTGCCCCAAAACTCTGACTCTTGGAAGTACCAGGCCCTGAGAGATTCCAGATGATTCTCTGTCTCCAAGTCAGGCAACGTGGTCTCTTTGACCATCTGTGGGCTCCAGCCTGAGGACGAGGTGATTGTTACTGTCACACATATGACAGAGACCTCAGTGTACTCAGTGCTGTGTGCCCACGAGGAAGTGAGACATAAACCACCCCCCTGGGGCCCCTGATCACACCTTCACTCCTCTGTGATTGACGTCACCTCTGTCACCAGCATCTGAGGGTCTGAGCCCCCTACATGGGTCTGTCGATCTGAGCATGTCCGTTCCTCTGATCCCCTGTAGACTGAGCCATTCCCATCGATGCACCCTCTGCCTGCTCATGTCCACACAGGCAGGAGCTCCTTTTCCAGGGCACCCAGTCTCTCCAGAGAGACAGTGATGGGGACAGAGGGAGGCTGACTCCAGTCATGTCAGAAACAAGAAGGACCTAGAGACTGCGCTGGAGCCAACACGGATCTCACACGATCCCAAGCTCCTGGTGACGACAGTGTTAGGAAAATAAGTGTATTAAATTGTTGGGATCTAATTCTCATGAAAAACTGAAAGAAAACATTCTCCATTTTTGGACTTATAATCGATGATCTAATAAAATTCTGTGCATACTCTGCTGATGCAGCTGAAAGGCAAGCTGCTGTGGCCTCTTTGTAGTGATGGGGACATCCCTCAACCTACACCCCTGGTGTCTAGAATCCCAGCTGCCCAGGTCCCTCTCTGACACCAGGAGCAGCTTCATGAAGAGCATCGGGACAACAGTCCTCCTCTAACCGGAGGGCCCAGGTGTGTCAGAGAGGCCGGGTGGGGTGGGGTCTGAGGGCATGTGGGACAGTGTGGGACAATCCTGAGATGGCCCCTCCCAGCTGGGAAGCCACCCAGGGCTCCAGGGGTTCAGCCATCAGTGTGCTCACTGGGCTGTGCTGACCTCCAGGACCCAGGGTCATCAAGAGCCAGGGCCTCCACCCCCTGGGTCAGCTCATCCCTCCTCTACCTCCATCTCCCTGTGAGGACCAGGGCAGGGAGGCCAGAGGCAGACAGAGAGCAAGGGCTGATTTGAGTGTATCCACTCCACCCCCGATGAAAGTTTCAGGAGATCCAGAGAGACTTAGGGCAGCTCCGTCTCCACAGCACAGCTCTAGGGCTCAGAGTCTGGGTCTCTCCCGTGCCCTGGGCTCCTCTCCTCCTCACCTCCTCACTCCCCACACAGGTGAGAGTGACTTACCCTCGGGATGGAGATCCACCCCCAGCTCTGCCCCACGCCCCCACCCTCCTTCACAGTGAGCTGGGATCCTGCCCTCACACTCCTCTCTGTGCCCTACAGTGTCTGTGGCCCAGGCAGGGCTGACTCAGCCGCCCTCAGTGACCAAGTCCCCAGGACAGACGGCCACACTCACCTGCACTGGAAAGAGCAAAAATGTCAGCCATGAGGGGGCAGCGTGGCTGCAGCAGCAACCCCAAGGCCGTGTCCCCACACTCCTGACCAGCAGGAATAACATCTGGGCCTCTGGGGTCTCCGAGAGATTCTCTGGCTCCAGGTGAGGCAGTGTGGCACCCTGAGCATCTCTGGGCTCCAGCCTGGAACGAGGCTGATTATTACTGCTCCGTGTGGGACAGCAGCCTCAGTGCGCACATGGGGCCCCAGGCCAGTGGGGAAGGAGACACAAACCCTGAGCTCCCCAGGCTCACCCAGCGCATGGGGACCTCCCAGAGCAGCATTCACTGCCAAGGAAAGGACAGGGACTGGGTTCCAGCTGACAATTGTGTGGCCTATTCAGGAGTATTAAAAATAATACAATAAGTGAAAATTTCTTCATCTGCATGATTAACATATAGGCAACATCATTGTGAATGCATTTGTGGCTATATGAAGATGCACATTCATACACCTTAAAAATGTGTAATAAAGGATTTCAAGGTTTAAGTAAGAGAATATTAATTTTTCGAGATTTTTCTTTTCTATTCCATTTGGAGGTGCTGGGTTCCCCTGCTTAGAGGGTCCATCTCTCCGACCTCAAGTGGCCATCTACCAGCGTCACCAGCAACCAGCCTCCCCTCTTTTCCTGACCTCGGTACATGACCTGACCTCTGATTTGAAGGCTCTTCCAGTCTTTCCCAGGGTGATCACTTGACTCATCCCACAGATCCCAGCTTACATATCATAGCTTCGTCCAGGCTCCTTTGTCCCAATATCCCAGGGCACACCCCACATGCACAATGTGCCATCTGCACACCCCACATGCACACAGAGCCATGTGCACAACCCACAAGAAAACACAGAGCCATGTGCACAACCCACATGCACACAGGGCCGTGTCAGCATAGGTGTGTTCCTGTTGCGCCCTTTCACTGTCCTCTCACACACCGAGGTCAGTGTCTGCCACAGCAGGCAAGGTTGGAGCTCTAGGGTGGAATGGACAGAGACTGACAGTTTGAAAATAATTATAGTTTTTCATGAAAATAGAAGTGCAGGTGTGAGAGCATCACTGTCCCCATGTAATCCTAGAAGGCCTTTCTCATTCCACTCTCTTGGGAGTAACGTTGGGGAAGACTGCTGTAAAATCGAACACTCTGCGTGGTGTGCTTAGGGATGTCACAGCGGCTGCGGGATGGGCAGTCACCAGCAGGGGCAGCAATGGAGTGTCCTCAGACTTAGGAGAGGCAGGTGTTGGGTCAGACAGATGTTCAACCACTCAGTGGGCTCCAGGGCAGTTGGGCAACCTGTGTCCTCACTGATGTGGGACTTGCCTTCACCCATGAGGCTTCCTGTGACCCTGTGAGCTCCTGGTTTTGGCTTCCTAACTGATGGTTTCCCATGTAGGTGATTGCCTCCTTTTTCCTCAGGGAGTCTTGAACAAGGTGGGGCTGACAGACCATTACGAGCCCCAATGCACTTCCAAGGAGGAAGTGGGCTCCTGGGAAGACTGTGCAGAAGACAAGACACAGCTTGTGGGCGGAGTCCGCACAGTGGACCCTCAGGAGACAGAGCTCAGTGGCGCCTCAACCAAACCCGGAAGTCTTGTTCTTCCAGCTTCTGGTAGGGGACCTTTACAAGATTTTACGCACAGGACCTGCCTTCTCCTTGGTTCCACATGGAGCAGGTGCTGTGACACCAGACTCACAACGCCTGTCTCAGTGTGTTGGTCACTTGGGCAGAAAGTCCACACTTTCTGCCCTGGAAGTCTGCATGTGGCTTATTCTGGCTCTGAGACAGAAGCCCCATAAGTGTGATGACTGATGTTACTTGGGATGCAGTGTGAGTGGGATGCAGATGATTACCCCAAACCTCAGGTGACTGCCTAATATCTTATAAGATGCTCTTCACTGCTGGGCAGGTGGACCAAGACCTCCCCTTTGCTCCCCCTGTTCCACTCACATGCCTCTGTCACTACCTGTTACCAGTACTAGTGAGTGTTAGTGACTAGTCACTCACTGGGGTGATCTCTGCTGTCACTTCTGCACCGGGACCAGAGAATCTAAGGCCACAACGTTCATTTGGATCATTAAGAATGTCTACTTCTTTGTTCCCATGAATTCTATGTCCAAACCATTGATATCATTACTTTAATTGGATTTTCTCATGCTTGCAGAATACTGTGGAATATTAATGGAGGTACATGGGCAAAGGGAATCACCTTTGCCTATTGCTGATCTTTTTGGAAATGCTGCCCTTTACCACTCCATTGACTAAGATGCTGCCACTAGGATTTCATTATACGTGTGTGAGAGAGTGTGTCTGGCCGTATTATAAATGTTTCTGTTTGTGGCTTTTAGTTTTATGTGGCTTTTATTAGGAATTGATGCTAAATTTGGTCAAAATCCCTTCCAGTATCATTTGAGACCGTATGATCATATCTATCTATCTATATTTATATTGTGTGTTATATTAAAATATTTCTTACTATTGCATACAACTTGCATCATTGGAATCAATGACACTTGGTAATAATTCATCAATTCATTAATCTAGTATTGAGATCTCTTCATTAATATTCTATTTAGAACATTTGCATAATATCTAATGTTGTTCATCTGCCATTTTTATTTTTCTGTAATTTAACTGTAACATGCATTATAAATGATATAACTGATCTCTAAAAGAACTGGTAAGTTTTCCATCCTTTTAAGTGTTATTTAAAAATAGAGCAAGTAGATTGGAACCCTCTGGTCTCTGATGTTTTTAGA
Source organism: Equus asinus (assembly GCF_041296235.1). Taxonomy (NCBI): domain Eukaryota; kingdom Metazoa; phylum Chordata; class Mammalia; order Perissodactyla; family Equidae; genus Equus; species Equus asinus. The sequence continues at coordinate 10,937,666 of NC_091809.1, forward strand.
GCTTCCATGTGAGAATATCTGTCTGTTCAGTCATTCTGTGGAGTGGATCCATAACATTTTGTATTTCTGTATTAAAATAGGTGAGCTTACTTGTTATATTTCCAGTAGAGCCAATTTTGATCCTTCCTAGAAAAGCACGTATTTTACCTATTTTTCACAGACATTATCTCTTGCATTTTCGGCATTTTTCATTTTTCCACATATGACCAGCAGGGGGTGATGTGGGACTGGCCTGTGGTCCCTACAGAGCGGCTCAGGGAGGATTTTTACTCAAAGCAGCGTGGGTACCAGCACAATGCACGGTCCCCTTCCCAGCATCTCCTCTACTACCACACGGATTCAGAGAAGCACCAGGCTCCAGGTCCCCAGCTGCTTCTCTGGATCCAAAGATGCCTCGGCCAACGCAAGGATTCTGCTCATCTCTGGGCAGCAGCCAGAGGATGAGGCTGATTATTACTGTGTGATTGTGCACAATAGGGCTTCTCACAGTGACACAGGCAGATGGGAAATTGGGACAAATACCTCAGCCCACTCAGGCACTTGGAATAGATGCTTCTGCAATTCTACGGTAACTTGTAGACGCAGTAGCTGTGCCTGGAAGTAGTTTCTGGTTCACATCGGCTGTCTTCCCAATTTTCCAGTCAATATACCTGCAATCTCAGGTAAACAAACACCAAAATGAAAACCAAACCAAACAAAATACAAATCTCATGATGACACTGAATCTTTGCCTGGTGACCCATGTGTGATAAAATGAGAGCCTTTGTAGCTGGGCTGTTTGTCTTGAAAGATGGGAAATTAGCCTTTGCTAGATTTCTTCTTGGTGGGAACCCAGGGTCCATCCAGCAGATACACAGTCCTCCACAGCAGGGACTCTGCTCTGTGAGGGGTCAGAGCGGAGACCTTCCCTCCCTCCCAGGCTCTTGTGCTCAGATCTGGCTGAGGCTCACTGTGTTCAAGCACAAAAGATTAAGATGTAAGATGTTGTGAGAAACATCCCAGGAGGAATTCCAGGCACAGAGCTGGCCTGACACACTTGCTCGGTGCCTGGACCTACGGTTGTGATGTCAGCAAGAAGGGGAGACTAAAATGGTGAGCCTGCAGCATGGAAGCTGGGTGAAGTATGTCCCGCAGTTGTGACTTTCCTACCACCGATCCCCCTCAGGGCACATGGGACTCCCTCCGGTGTGTGATCTGGAGCCTACAGGTACACACTTGAGTTCTTCTCTCCTCTTGTATCTCAGTGGACCTTTCCAATTAGACAAAGTGTAAGAGAATGACAGTGGAATATGAGCGAGCAGAAACTCCCTGATATGTGCATGAAGTCAATCCAACCCAGGAAGCTCTTTAGAAGGTCCCAAACCGTCTCCTTTAAGGGAATCAACAGAAACATAGGTTACAATGGAAATCAGCATCAAGGATTCCCAGAAAGAGCTCCTAAGTGTGTGTCCTAGGACAGCAGGGGTTCCAGACCAATCTCCAGATCCAGGTCTGTAAAGATAACCTCCTTGACTACTGCAGGCTCCAGCCAGAGGATGAGGCTGATTGTCACTGTCAAACAGCTGCATGCAACCTCGATGCCAATCCTAGTCCGTGGGGAGTGAGATCCACTCCCCGGTCTGACCTAACTCTCCTCTGTCCCTGCCTGGAGGCAACACCAGCCCAGGTTTTGGCTTCTGCTGTCACTTGTGCTACTAAAACCAGAGGGACTGATGTTTTCTAGTCAGTCCACCTGTATGGATGCAAAAAAAAAAAAACCCATTTTATTACTGGTTTTCCAATGCAAGCAAATCATTTTGTCACCAGAACCTATACAAGCACCTCCCTGCCTCATGCATGCATGGAGAAGAGAAGTCAGCCAGCGAGAGCCAGGAGACCCAGGTCCCCCTCTGCTCAGTCCCCTACATGTCCCATGAGCCTGGCCCAGGCTTTGCTGATCATGCCCTGAGTTCTCACACCCATCACCTCCTCACTTTCCCCAGTTTAATCCCACAAATCTTACCGGTTTTACAGCTACAGATTTTTTGTGTGTTTATTTTATTTTGGAGGGGGAGATGTTTGAAAGCATCTCAGGTCATTGGGATCTAGAGCCTATGACCCAACCCTCCTTATCACAGAGAGCCCTGAGATTACAAAACAATTCACAGACAGCCCTGTTCATTAATCACATCAGCATATGGAGCAGCTACCAAGTAAACCTGGTCAGGGCCCAGTGTGAGTTGTGTAACAGATCTTGGATGCCACTAAGTCAAGGAGGGAGGGCGGACCTCAAAAAAGAGAGATGCACATAGTAATGGTTTACTTATCAATCTTCAGACTAATAACATTGACAAAACTTGACTAAAATAGGGAAAACTACCAGAAATCTATCACAGATTCAAAAGAAGAAAGAATAAATCTCCAGAACAGCCATTAAGGGCAAATGAGCCCAGAGTGATCAGCAGGAGGGAGGGCGCCTTTCTCCAACAGCGCCGTGTTCCAGTGGCCACTGGAGAAGGCATGACCAGCACTTGTGCAGTGGGGTTGGGGGGGTCTAACAGGAGTCCCCCACAACAACAACAGCAACAATAATGGTGACAACAACAACATAAATCAGCCTGTCAGGGTATCCCAGACAGATTTCTCACCAGTATGAACCAACAGAGTACACTGTAGAGTCTTAGGCCTTGAACTTGGTTTAAGATGCTCCAGACATATGGCAGAAGCAAAGTAAAATGTTGGGTAAACCTGAAATATCTGGCGCCGTGAGGACTGTGCGATGCATCCCGTATTTATCCATCTGGAGGTCATTGGTTATCTACAGGCAATTAATGTCTCAGACTCAAATCCCATGAAACGGCCTACTTGTTTTGCTATTCTGGGTAGTGACATCACAATGATCTGTGAGCAAAATCAGGACATCCTCCAGGAGAGTTGAGTGGAGTCAGAGGCACTGGCCCCTGGATCTGAGACCAGCAGAAGTGCTATTGGACAGGTCCTGAGAGGGCAGTGTTCTGGGCAAAGCAGGCACAGAGAATGCTCTACTGGCTCTTGCAGACTTCGGCATTGAGTTTTCTCATTGAAGTGAGGCTTTTTGATACCTTAGTTTGTTTGTTTGGCCTAAAACTAGGTTCTCATACCCAGTCTAGGGAACATGGTGTACAGCTTGTAGCCCCATCTTCTCAGTTTATGCTCCCAAAGCCCATCCTTGGCAGCAACAAATTATCTGATCGTCTCACATTCATCAGATATTCCTCAATGTCAAGGTCAGGCTGCCATGAGGCCAGAGTCCACGATGGGTCAGGGAAAAACCAGAGACACATAGTCTAGCTGTGTTTGATGCAGGGTAGCCGAATGTTCATGAGTACATCCATCCACGCCATTTAGGAAGCACCAACAATTGGCTGGGCTAGATGGGGAATAGGAAGCATTAGAGGATTTGACATGGAATATATGAAATCTGATTAAGTTTATGAAGTCCTGATGCTGCAAAGAAGATGAGTGGGTAGGTGGTGAGAGTGAAGGCAGAGACCTTTCTGGGGTTGTGGATTTGCTACAAATATTAGACTGGCGTCCTGGATGCCGTGTTCAGTGGTGACACAGGAAAGTTTTCTCTTTAGTTGTCAAGTGTGGAATCTCAATAAGCTTCACTCCTTCTTCTCTGAGATTCACTTGAGATGTTCTCTCTCCATTATCTCTTGTGTCCACAGGCTGATTTATCACATGGATCAAAAATGTCCCTGCAGTCCTAGGTATCGCATCCACACAACAAATCCTCTTGAATGAGAGAGACTTCCCTCCCTGATCCATTGAACAGGAATCCTGGTTGTCATGAGGTCCAGACCAGAGCACTTAGACCATTTCCCCTGATTCCGTCATGGCATCCAAGGAGGGGATTTTCTGATCGGTTTGGGAAATTAAAGGCCTATTTCTGGAGCTGCAGTGGGGTTTTTCACATGCTCACCACATGGTTAGGAAATTAGGGGTCTAGAGAGGACAAGAAAAGGCAAAATGTTTGCCTAAGTGGTCCCCACCCAGCACATCACTCTGTCCTCCATCGCCATCATTAGTTCATGTTGATCCTAGCACTGTGGACACTGGGAGCTGAACCGGGGACACAGGCCACAGGTTCCTGTCTCACAGAACTCTGCTTCTGGCTCCCAGACCTTTCTAATGGTCTGCAAAGGATCGATCTCAGTTGAAATCACACCCACTTCCATCAGTGAGGCATCAATCTGAAATTCAATATTCTCAGGAAAAGTAGAAAGAAGCAAAAATCCCTCATGAGGACATCCTCTCTCTAGAGGGAGTGAGAGGATGATTAAGGTTCAAGAAACCACAGTAGTGGCTGGTGCCAATCATCACATGCGCTCCTCTCCACCATCTACCCTGTCCCTCAAGTGAGGACCAGTCCCAGAGGGTCAGCTCATGAATCTCTGGATGCATGCTCCATTCCTGGCCCCTTCTACCCCCATCCCCAAGCACATGCTCCACGAGGTCAGTGAGGGGTCATTGCTGAGATTCTCCACCTCATGGGGTCCAGGTCACAGGTGCTCTATCGAAGTCACCTACCACTTCTATGTTCGGGCATTGGGATCAGAGTGACCCTGAATCAAAAAGGTAAACACCTGACTCTCATACAAGTATAGAATGAACCAGTGTAAAATATTTTATTCAACTCATACATTAGTGAGGAGACCAGTAAATGGTAAGGATTGGTCACAGAGCATAGCAAAAATCAAAGTCCTTATATTTCGGCAGGAATAGAAGCTTTGGAGCAAAGTTTTTGAGTGTTGGAGATGCACTGCTTAATCTCTAACAAGAGAGGGATCACATACGAGGAAAGAATCTGGGTCCTGCACAGAAGGGGACCTGCCTCCATGGGGCCGGTCACTGCTCTGTTCTTGATCCTGATCTAAGAGGAGTTTGATAAGAGACACCCCCTCAGTCCTGACCGCTGAACAGCCAATGGCCACACGAACATGCTCACCCCTGAGGAGGCTGAGCGGAGCATAAAGACTGCCTTTGGGTGGTGGGGAGGCAACATGAGGGGCCACCTGGCCTGACCCTAAGGCAAGGGGAGAGTGGACAGAGCAGTGGGGACTAGAGCTGTTTCTAATTGGCTTTAGTCACTGTGTCACACCTGATGAATCATGGCCTGGACACCGGGGGGTGCTCAGTGCTCGTTCCTGAGGTTTTTGTGGCTCATCACAGCTGGGACCAGCCCCCTGGCACTGCCTGGTGCCCTCTGTTCAGGGATCACAGCTGTGAACTCCCCACTCCCTGGCCATCGTTAGGCAGTGAGACCTGAACCAAGGCCCAGTGAGAGATCAGAAAGCTGGGAGGGTCTGATGTGCATGTGTGGGCCCTCCCTCTGTTAGAGTATGAAGAGGGGAAGGGAGAGATCTGGGAGAAGCTCTGCTTCAGTTGTGGGGCCACAGACGGTGGGAATCGGTGATGACCTCCACCATGGCCTGGACCCCTCTCCTCACCCTCATTGTTCTCTGCACAGGTGACTAGTAATGGGGACAAGGGGCCCTGGGAAGATACATGTCACCCTGCTTTCTCATCTTGTTTCTAGACCCCAGCATCACCATCTCTGTGTCTTTCCCTCTTCTAGGATCCTGGGCCCAGTCTGTGCTGACTCAGCAGGCCTCAGTGTCTGGGAATCTGGGCCAGAGGGTCACCATCTCCTGCACTGGAAGCAGCTCCGACATCAGTGATTATGATGTGCACTGGTACCAACAGCTCCCGGGAATGGCCCCCAAACTCATCATCTATGATAACAGCAAACAGCCATCTGGGGTCCCAGAAGGATTCTCTGGCTCCAAGTCTGGCAACTCGGCCACCCTGACCATCACTGGGCTCAAGTCTGAGGACGACGCTGATTATTACTGTGAGTGCTATGATGACAGCCTGAGTGCTCACACAGTGCTCCAGGCCTGTGGGGAAGTGAGACAGAAACCTGCTTCCCCCCCAGCCATGGGGCTTCCCTGTGCAGCCCCCACTCCTTGGCCATGTCAGCTGCTTCCTTGGTTTCTTTGGCCCCAAACTTTCTATGACTCAATCCAGGGTGCTTTGTTTAGAGACTGTGTCCTCGTCCTCTCCCATTCTTCCCCCACTGCCTGTGTCTGGTTTGAACACATTATTGATTTTCTCAAATCGAGCAGACATTCCTGGATGTGGAGGCAGGCAGTGCTGGCCACAGCATCCATGCAGTGTGTTAGTCCGGCAGGGCTGCCACAGCGAAAAAACACAGATGAGTTGGCTTAACCCAAAGAAAGGTATTTTCTCACAGTTCTACGGGCTGGAAGTCCAAGATCAAGGTGCTGGCAGGTTTGTTTTTTCCTGAGGCCACCCTCCTTGGCCCACAGATGTGTACATTCTTACTGTCTCCTCACATGGCTTTTTCTCTGTGTACTTACCCCTGGTTTCTCTTCCTCTTTTTAGAAAGACACCAGCCCTACTTGCTTAGGAGAACCCCCCATGAACTCTTTTACCTTAATTACCTCCTTTAATGCCTTATATCCAAAGACAGTCACACTGGGGGTTAGAGTCTCAACATAGGATTTTGAAGGACAGAGTTCAGTCCATATCAAGGGGTCAGAAAAGAACCAAGGACACAGAGTCCAGCTATGTTTGACTCAGGATAACTGTCCAGATGATGTGCATCCACACAATTTATTGAACACCTATTATGTGTCAGACTTTGGTTAGGAGCTTAGGATAGTAGGTGGAAAATATGGGAAAGTCCCCATGCTCAGGAAGCTGACACTCTCAGGGGAAGAGAGAGAACAAACAAACAAAACATGCTTTGAAAGAAAGATGTCCTGGGAGAGTGGGGAGAGGCATGGCGGTTGGTGGAGATGGGAGAATTAGGGGGGGTGAACAAGGAAACAGCAGAATGTGATTTAAGTGTATTTAATCCAGGTGCTGCATAGAAGGTGAACTAGGAGGAGGGGAGAGTGAAGGCAGGGACCAGGTGGGGGTGTGGATTATACGATGTCAGACTAGGAGCCCTGGAGGAGGGGAGGAGCAGGTGGGATGGAGAAGAAAGGTCAGGGTCCCCATGTCTTGAAGGTAGGAGGGACTGAAGAATGAAAATGGGAAAGAGAGGAACCGAGGCTGGGCTCTTGGGAACAGTGCGGGACGTAAGTGAGTCGATTACTTGAGACAACATGATGACCCCATATATTTATGACAGGATTATTTAAACCTTATATTTTCAGGAGACATGATCAGCTCCTGACAAATGGGACTGTTCACAAGAAGTCCTAGGAATGCACGTCTCGGTTTACTTTCATCTCACATTTGATGTAAACTACACCTGTGCCTGTTAAACTTTATCATGTTGTTGGAGGAATAGAATGTGAAGGATGAACTCAGTCCCCTCCTTCGCAATGCTGCCCCCATATTAGAAATCTTCCACTTTGGAAAAGATGAAAACCACAATTTCCACCAGATTACTTAATTTTAAACTCAATAAGTGGGATTCTGTAATAGGTTTGTGTTTACATGCTTCCAGAAAGTTCTTTTATGTATCATGAATAGATAACCCCTAATTGGCTACATCTGTCATTCTGTTGATGAGAAAAATGAGCCAAGAGGAATGGACAGGCTGATGACCCTGAGACGACTCATTTGCAGATGCAACCCCAGGCCTCAGAGCAGGGGGTCTGCTCTCCCACTGGGCAGGGTCAAGTCAGACGTGTCCACACATCCTGATCCCAGTCATCCCCTGGGGGACGGGGAAGGATGTGCTGGGAAGCAGGTGTTAGGATGGGCTCATTAGGTCACAGGATGAACACAGTCTAGTAGGAGAAATATAGAAAACTCTACTAGAAATCAAAATGTGATGGATGCACCTAGAGAAAGACAGCCCTTCACTGCAGGGATGAGGAGGGAGGCAGGGCTTAGGCAATGCTTTACATTAGAACCAAATGAAAATGGTGAGAGGATTTTTCTAAGATATGTATGTCATGCTATCACTAGGTTAATACGTTCATTCAGAAGATATGATTTTCCAGAAGTTCAATCAGTCCCTTCAATTGTTAAACACATATGAGCTAAAGTGAGTTTAAAGTGGCCCTGAGCCAGGCACAGAGACCCCCGTCATGTAGGAGAGAACCTCATCTTGCAGGGGCTTTCAACCTGGCTGCTTAACATTCTTTGGTCTGGAGAATTCTCTCCGAGGGAGGAGGGACAGAGGGATACTTCAGTCTGTTTAGAACCAGAAATTCAGGGTGGGCTACAAAGTTTGGATTGTGGTATCAGGAAGACAAATGGCAAAATTTCACAAGGACCAACTGTAAGCAGGGCTGATGAACGCTGCTGGATTCTCTGTGATTGTCTCTACGTCCTCCATGAGTATATAGAGAGTCTCCAGGCTGTTTTCCCACATGGACCAAACTTGCCTCTGCAGTCCCAGGCATCATATCCACACAACAATCAGTCCATAAGGAGAGAGACTTGCCCTCCCTGTTCCACTGATCAGGAAATCAGCTTTCAGGAGGGCTGGACGAGCTCACTTACACCATCACCCAGCTCCACCATGGTGAGCAGGGAGGGGATTGTCTGACTGGTTTAGGTAACACAAGGGCTATCCAGGAGCACGTGTGGTCAATCCTAGGCCAACTGCATGTCTGGGAGACTTGGAGTCCAAATAGGAGAAGAAAATGATAGAAGTTTTACCAAATAGGTCTCTAACATTTCCTCACTCTTCCCTGCACCCTCATCGTCAGTTCAGGTTGGGGCATGTACTGTGGACACTCGGATCTGGGAAGGGGACACAGGCCAGACTGTTCCCGTATCATAAAGCCACAGCTTGGCTCCCTGGCCTTTCCGATATTCCTACAAGAGATCAATTCCGGGACAAGACAGATTCATTCCCATCCACAACGTGTTGATCTGAAATTTAGGTAGTCTCATGAGAGGAAGAAAGAAGAAAAAAAAAAGCTTTCTCTTGATGACCTCTTCTTCCCAGGTTTAGTAAGAAGGTAAAGAAGGCTCAAGAAACCTCCATGGTGGCATCTTCCAAAGCTCACCGGACACCTCTCCCTGCCTTCACTCTCTCCAATGTGGACCAGACTCAGGGACCATCACATGAACCAATACCTCTGTCCACATGCTCCACATGGAAGTTCCTTTTGCTCCCAAACCACAGCAACTGCTCCCTTGGCCACCACTGTGTCATTTCTGGGAGTGTCCACATCACAGAGTAAAGTTCCAAGGGAATGAGAGCACTCAGCCTGATGCTACCTCTGCTGTGACTCTGCCCATCGAGGACATAGAGAAAACTATTAAGAGCTGCAGTTGAACTGTCCTGGTTTTTCCTCCACCTGGACTCTACATGTCAAGGTCCTTCTGGAATGTCCTTTGTCTATCCAATCATATCATGTAATGTCCTCAGACCTAGAATCATTGATTTTTCCCAAATTCTACCATCTCTCTTATGTTCTCATTTCCTTTCCACCAGTCAGCTAATGACCCCAACCAAGCATCTTCAGCCCATTGTCACAAACATGTGTGTCGGGGGTGGAGTTTTAGAAAAATATAGCATCAGAAAATCAAAGTTTTAGTTGTTCCTGGGAATCACTTCAGGACTCGAGAGAAGCGATTCCTGACCTTAAAGATTCCAGTCCTCAGTCACCACAGTGTCAATAGATTAGATAGAAGGATCCTCTCAGAGATCTCAGTAAGTAACCTAAATTGTCAGGGAAAATTTTCCAAAAGTTAAGCATATGGAGTAAGAACATGTGTCAAAAATTTATTCAACTTATATTTCATTGAGGAGACTAGTGAGACAGTAATAGATTTTAAAGAGTATTTTCTAAATACAGTACATTTATTCTACCAAGACTGGGCCAAGGAAGCCAGTTTTCTACGTTGGAAATAAACTGGTTAATGTCTTCAAGGGTAATAAATCTATGAGCTTTGGATTTCTCTTCTGTGTAAAAGTCTACAAATTAACGTGATTCCATTTACAAGAAAAATATGGAGAAGGGCAGCTAGACTTTAGATTCCTCCATCTTACACTTCCCATCCGATCTTTCCTAAAGGGGAATCTGTCCTCTCTCTGTTGACTCTCTCACCCACTCTTCACTTCTCACCTTCCTGACATATGGCCTCTCCCTGTCTTCCTTTCCAGCACTCCCAGTAGGTCACGCTCAACTAGTGAGCAAGACCCTTCACCTGATAAACCAAACCACATCTGGGATTCCTAAGGCACTTGCCCTGCTAACTAATCCGATTTTTCCTAGTAGCCCATATCTCCGGGGTCATGTTATTTATCTCTGTCTTCCTCTGTTTGTGTCCACTTTTTGGACTTCTCTACATCTTCACCTAAACCCAGGGAATCTTCAAGTCCTGCCCATGTCCTCTCAGCTCTCGTGTTGCCTCTGATTCCCTGCTCTCCTATCATCCCACCAACGCTCATCCCATCACAGACCCATGAGTGCAGCAGTGTCCTCTCTGGCCTCCCTGTCTCCAGTGGTGAAGTTGGGGAAGGATGGCCCCAAGTATGCCTCCCACCCTAATGTTCCTACTTCAGGGCAAGCTCCCTGAGCAGGGATGAGGCTGTCTAGCACAGCCTAGAATTCCACTGCCAACCCCCAGACTCAACACCAGATCGGTGTTCAGTAAACATTTGCTATTGAAGACATGCTCCTCACTACACAGGCCGAGTAGTACTGGATCAGGATGGGGCCTGAACTGGGAGAGAGTCAGCTGTGCCCATGCTCCTCTCTCTGCCCTGAGCCTGAGAGCTGAGGGGGCCCCACCAGGGAGAGAGCATCCATGGGGAGAGGGGACACAGGCAGCCTCATCCTGTGTGTGAGAGACTAGGCAGACCTGCAAATCCTTGTTTATTGAAGTGGAAGGAAAAGCAAAATAAAATTCACAATGAAGATTTCTGCATCATCAGAAAGGAAGCAGTGCCAAAAAAACTCAAGGTGCAAATATTTTGTAAAAATTAATTTCTGCTCAATAATGAAGAAAATTTAATAAAGTCCCTGTTGTGTGATTTAATCAAAATTGTTTAAAAATAACAAAACTTACAGAGAAAATAATATTTCAAGAGGTGGTTATCATTGTAAATGCAAAATTAAAATAGAGCTTTTTTCCCCCAGGAAAATTCATTGACTACTCTTGATTAAATAATGACTTTAGATTTTCACTAATCCATTTAAACATTTTGGTGTATTAATATCTCAAGATAACGCAACCCCACTGTAACACACAGAGAGCGCACCAAACTGACGGCCAGGATGTGCTCTCTGCCCCTAACAACTCCCCAGACTCAAGTGGGCTAAGAGTCTGGTGCATAGAATTCTCAAAGTTTTCTGGCTATAGAAATCTTATTTGATCTTATTATCTGCTTATTTTGTTTTATTTTATTTTGGTAAAAGTTTTTGTTTTTTTTGTTTTATTTTTGGCTGGAGGTGATCTTTCTGGCAAAATCATGTAGAGTGGACATTTTGCCAGATAAAAGCATATAAATCGTTCTCGTTTTTAACCTCCCCACCCCTGCCCAGAGCATTGGTTCTTGAGTATGAACCACATTCTTTTCAAAACTCTCTAATAGGAAAGATTGATCCTAATAGCTACACATGTCACATTCCCCTGGGCCCAGGCTCTGTTCACAATGATTCAGAGGTTTGAGGAAAATGCTTCAAAGAATGTCATTTGTGATGACTTCCTGAAGAAAAGACATGGACTTTTTCCCAGATCTTTCCTCAGGAGTGCTCCTCACATCCCTTCTCCTTTCCCGACCTCTCTGGTCCCTTAGTTCCTAAGGACCCTCGAGTTTCCTGACTCTTCCAGCCACAGGAGTCCCTTCCCCTTTTCCTCCCTGGGCTTCTCCTCATTCCCCAGGGAGCTACCCAGTGTGTGCCTTCATCCTCAAAACTCTCACCCCCGTGTGTCCTCTGTGCACATCTAGTGAGGGGTCAGGCAGGAGGAAAGGGACCTGGATTCCTGAGCAGCCTGGGAAGTGACTTCATGGCTGACCTGTCCCTGTTCTCAGCTAATGAATGTTTTCCTTCATGTAGGGTTTGCATATGAGGCCCCTTCCCCTGAGGACTCCTTGCAAAGTGGGTGAATTCTGTCTCTGATTCCTGCTGAGGAGGCCCAAGCAGACAACGACAGACTGAAATGAGGTGGGAGGCTGCCCCTGAGGAGGGCCTCGCTCTGCCCTCAGGGAATGGCAGTGATCAAAGCAGTGGGGGAGGCAGGAGCCTCTGGCAGGGTCACCTGTCCTCTGGTCACAGATATGGTGGACCTGGGCCTGGGGCAGCAGGGGTGCTGTAGGCTTGCTGCCAAGGGATCTTTGAGAGCTGCGAAACCAGACACCTGTACCCTGGTCTCTGCTCACTGCCCCCTGGGCCCAGGAGCTGGATTTCTCGGGGTTCCTGGTGATTCTCAGCCCAGTCTCAGCCCAGGTCTATCCCTCCCAGAAATAATGATCTCAGGACATTGTGTGTGTGGTGGGAGAGGCAAACATGAACCGAGGAGGTGTTTGGTTGGCCAGGAGAAGAGGAACAAATTTGTATGAAGGGCTCTATTCTCTGGGGATTGAGGAGGATGAGAGAGACCTGCAGCATTTCCATCTCAGCAGAGCTCCGGGGCGTCTGCACTACGGCCTGGATTCCACTCTCCTCCCCTTCCTCCTGCACTGCTCAGGTCAGGACGGTCCTGATTCCCCAGCCCACTAAACTACCTCCCAACCACATGGAGGAAATGTCCCTCTCTCTTTCCCTCCCTCCACCATAATGGCTGTTTGTGTTTCCAGACTCAGTCAGCCTGTGTGACTCAGTTACTCTCTGCGTCTGCCTCCCTGGGAGCTTTGGCCATGCTCAGCTGCACCCTGAGCAGTGAGCAGAGCACCTTCTACATGGGATGGAATCAACAGCACCCTAGGAAGACCCCTCAGGATGTGACGTGCCTGAAGAGTGAAGGAAGCCACAGCAAGGGGGATGGAATTCCTGATCATTTCTGGGGCTCCAGCTCTGGGGCTGACCGCTACTCAACCATCCCCACCAGCCATTCTGTGGAGCATCTCACAGCATTGCTGTGTCATTTGTTGAAGCAACAGTGATCCAGATGAATGGGGAAGTGGGATGATCCTGTTTCTTCTGACCTGCTACCGACACTGTCACATGGCTCCCAGAAAGAGTGTCTGGTGTCCTGACTATCAAAAGTGTTGGATTTTTTCTTCTTGTTTCTCCAGGGAAGAGCAAGGCATATAGCTTCCTACCATGAGCTCCCCAGGCAGCAGGCAGCTGGAAAGCTGCTACAGAGTGACCTGGTCCTGCAGTAATGGTGCAAATGTAGAAAGCAAACCTGGTGCACCCTGCTGTCTCGTGCGGTGTCATTCCCTAGGGGAACAGGAATACTCTCCTCTCCAGGCGGAAACCCCAGGATGACGCCCCTCACTCCTGCCTCACTGGAGTTCATTGGAGTGACCACCTTAGAGGTATCTCACTGATCTTCTGGACCAAGGATTTTAGAACTCTTGCAATAAACTCGAAAGCACATGCTAATTTAAGGAGGAGAGAAAGAGACAGAGGCAGAGAGACATAGGAACAGTAAGAATGGTGGGAGTAAACGCACTTGACTCTTTCTTATATCTTGAGACATTTTATCTCAGGTGTCCAGGACGTGGGTTTGGTGAGTGAGAGAGAAGGAGGAGGGACTGACCCCATCACAGTGAAGAAAAGAGGTGCTAATCCAGAAAAATGAGGGAGAAATGAGAAAGATGCATTAAGGCCACCTTGACACCCCTGAGACTGAAAGGCAGGACTCTGTGACCTGTTGAAAAGCACGCACTCCAGCCTCAGAGGCGGCCGGTGCAGCCGGAATCCTGCCTGCCCTTTCCTCCCCTCGCTCATCCACGGCCCGGCTCAGTGCTCACTGGGACCCACAGGGGGTGACTTCCTACCTCCCCTGGGGCCTGGGGACAGATGGTGCCCAAGGGACTGAGAGAGCCCTAGTTCCCTTGGAGCTTGGGTGACAAAAGACACACAGACTTGGGACAGCTCTGTCTGCACTGTGAGTCCTCAACAGGCCTGGGTGTGTCCACCATGGCCTGGTCACTTCTCCTCACCTTCCACACTAACTGCCCAGATGTCATATGACACATGTGTGACCAAAATGGCTACATCAAAAGTACATTAATAATCGCTATTTTCACATAAAAAGAGAAACAATCCATTAAAATGGGCAAAAGATCTGAACAAACAATTCACAAAGGAAAATAAATAATAAAAAATTTTAAAAAGTGCTTGGCCTTATAAGTCATCAGCAAAAGGGAAATTCCAACTATAATGAGACCTGGACCAAAAGGTGGCCCATAGTGAGCCAATTAGCACAATCAGAGCTGCCTCGGCTTAATGGAGAGGAAGGAATATGCACCTACAGAAATTATGCACCTACTTGGGGCCGGCCTGGTGGTGGCAGTGGTTGAATTTGCACCTTCCAATTTGACGTCCCTGGGTTCGCTGATTTGGATCCTGGGTGTGGACATGGCACCTCTCAGCAAGCCATGCTGTGGCAGGGGTCCCACATATAAAGTAGCAGAAGATGGGCACGGGTCTTAGCTCAGGGCCAGTCTTCCTCAGCAACAAGAGGAGGATTGGCAGCAGATGTTAGCTCAGGGTCAATATTCCTCAAAAAAAAAAAAAAAAAAACGAAAAAGAAACTATGCACCTACAGAAACTGATGGAATGAGAAAGTCTAACAAACCAAATGTTGACAGGGATGTGGGTCCAGAGGAACTCACCTATATTACTCATTTGGAATGTGAGATGCTTTGAAAACTTTTGCCAATTTCTGATAAATTGAAATCTAAACATTTAGTTTGACTCAGCTTTTCCAGTTTTATATATTTAAGCAAAACAAAAAAGAAAGAAAGAAAACAATGTCATAAAGGGAAATATGTAAGAATGCTCACGCTGGAAAAGACCTTTTAGTTGCAACACCAAAAGCTCCAACCAAAAAAAGAAAAACCAAAAAAACAAATTGATAATTTGGAATTCATCAAAAATGAAATACCCTGCACTTTGAAAGTCACTGCTAATAGAAGGACAAGACAGCCATTGACTGGGAGAATATGCATGCAAATCACTTACCTAATAAAGGACTTGTGTGGATAATATGTTGCAGAGTTCTTTCCATTCAATAATTACAGGAGAGTTCAATTTAAAATTAGGAAAGATATTTCAACAGACACTGCACCAAAGATGATACATGATAGCAAATAAGCTCATGAAAAATTTTTCAACATCATTATATATTATGGAAATGCAAATTAAAATGAAAATTATATGCCACTAAACCTACATGAGAAGGGACAAAAGTACAATACTGAGAGGAGGTGGCAAAGCTACTCTCACACGGCTGGTGGGAGCACGGAATCGACAAACTAGTTAGGAAAACAGTTGAGCAGTTTCTAAAAGGGTTAAATATATAGCTTCTTAAGACCCAACTGCTCTGTTTACCCAAGAAAAAATAAAGTGCATACTCATTCAAAGACTTGTACACAAATACTCAGCAGGTTTATTCATTTATAACATAAAGTTACATATTAAATTTTATTTTAACTACTTAATATATGAAATTCACATATTAAATAAATGCAAACAAATTTACTTCTAACATAAATAACGGCTTTATGTATAAATAGCCCAAAGTGTAAAAGACCCAAACGCTCATGAACAGGCGGATGGAGAAGCAGACTGCGGCCCGTCCATACTGTGCACCCAGGAATGGCCTGTGGATAACTGTGAAAACAGGGATGGGTGTCAAAATACATATGCTCAATGAAGGAAGCCAGACAAGTAAAGCTGGGAAACCAGAACAAAGATTTGAATTATATAAAATTCTACACAATGGACATTAATTTATAAAGACAAAAGCAGATCAGCAATCACCTAGGGATTGGGGAGGGGATGGCGGGATGGAGTGGTTTCAAACTGGTGATGTCAACATAATGACAGATACAGTCATTGCCTTGACGGTGGTGATGGATTCACCAGTGTGTTCATATATTCATGAGAGCTTGCCAAATTACGCACTTTAAAATGGCAGTTGATTATTTGAAAATTAAACCTCACTAAAGCTGTCATAAATACATCTCAATCCCTTCTTGGTGAAAGAAAAAGTTCTTTCGAATCGGGCTCCAGCTCTCCTCAGAGCCACAGCTTCAGTGTCGTAGACCACTGCAAAGGTCCCCTGTATGGTTTGCCACCCAACCACCAACCTAGTCTACTTAATGTCTCTGAGTATTTGCAAACACTGCCGATCTTCCAAGAATCAAGCACATTTCCTAGGAACAGTTATTGCTTTGTCCACCAGCAGAACCCCGGTCTCCATTCAGACCCAGGGCTCCAGTGGCTCCTTCATGTGGCCCCTGTGGAAGGAGCTGCTCGGGTCTTTGCTCCCAGAGCCCTCTGCTTCCTCGCTCACTGCAGACTCAGTCTCATTGTCCTGTGGTCAGATTTCCACATCTCTTCCTCCTAGTAGTCCAGGAAGCCCACAGTTAGGTTGTTTATCAATATCACTTACGTGGGGGCAGAGCACGGGGTGTGGAGCATGGATGTTTGTGGACCCACAGTGACCAGGCTGTCAAGCCAGTGTCCCTGACATTATTTCCAACCTGAGACTGAAGTTAGAACAGTGAGCAGCAGGGGGCTCTGTGGGTCTTCCCCAAGGTTGCACCTTGGGTGCCCCCTGCTGTGTAATCCCTCAAATCCTCCAGGGCTGGGACATTGGTGCTTGTGTTTGCTGAGGGGTCTCAGTAGCTGTGTCCTCTCTGCTCACAGGTCTGAGTAAGGTCCCTCAGCTGCTTCCTCCCTGGTCCCTCTGATGGGGCAAACTCTGAACTCACCCATCAGCTCCTCCATCTAAGGAATCAAGCTCAGACTCAGCTGGTTCTCAGGATAAAAGTGGGATCATCATTAGGGGGAACAAATTTGTGTGAGCAGCCCCTTCTCTTTCAGGTCAATGGAGAAGATCAAAGATTTGGGGGCCACCCAGCCCTGATCTGGGGCCCCAGCAGGCTGTGTGCACCACGGCCGGGACTCCTCTCCTCCTCATGCCTCTCTCTCCCTGCACAGGTAGGGACAGTCTGCAGTGTCCAGAGTCAGCTCCTGAGCCTGTGTCAGCCCCCTGTGGCTGAGACCCTCTAGCTGCTTAACCTTAGTCTCTGCCTCATCATCCACGGGTGTCTGTGTCTGCAGGTTCCCTCTCCCGGCCAGTGCTGACTCAGCCACCTTGCCTCTGCATCACCTGGAGCATATGCCAGACTCACCTGCACTGCCAGCAGTGACATCAGTGTTGGTGGATACAGGATATTCTGGACCAGCCAAAGCCAGGGAGCCCCCAGGTATCTCTTGCTCTGCCACACAGACTCAAATGAGCATCAGGGCCCAGGATCCCCAGCCACTTCTCTGGATCCAAAGATGACACAACTAACTCTGGTGTTCTGCTCGTCCCCGGGCTGCGACCTGAGGACGAGGCTCACTATTACTGTAACACATGGCCCGGTGTCACTAATGCTCACATGTGCTCCAGACCCCCGAGGACGTGAGACACAAACCGCCCCCCCCCACTCTCCTGGTCTGGTGCGCTCGCCCCTCTGGTGGCTCAGGAGATGGCTTCTGCTGTCACATCTTAGACAAGACCTGATTTTCCTAGAACCAGAACAGTTGACAAAGTCATACCCTTTTCTTCATATCATGAAGAATATCATTGCTAATATATTCTTATCCAACTCATGTTTGCATAGACAAAAATTGCTTGTTGAGAGAGAAGATTCTCTCAGTGGAGACATTTGAGGAGGCCAAAAGAGATCGAGTCTGCCCATGCCCAGCGCAGGGTCGAGTGACTGCGATATGCTTCCGGTCTGACTGTTTCAGTTTGGATTTTGTGATAAAATGCCAAGATGCAGAAATTAATTGTATTCTATATAGCAGTAATGAACCTTCAATTTTTAAAAGAAAAACAATAACATACAACATTACTAATATTTAATGAAACGTGGATATATCTGAGAAAAATTGCAAATCTTATATACTGAAAATTACAAAACCTTTCAAGAGAAATTTAAAAAATAAATGAATGAATAGATATTCCTAGTTTCTGGGTCAAAAAACTGACTGTCACTAAGATAACAGTTCTTCCCGAAATGATCCAAAGACTCACTGCAAGGTCTTCAGGTAAAATGTAATCACGATGAACCATGAGGGAGAAGATCTCAGCAAAGAAAGAAAATGCTAAGAGCAGACATAAATGGCTCACAGCCCTGGGATGCTCCTTCTCTCCCTCCCGGGGAGCTGATCCATCTGGGAAGGGAGGGGTGGAGCATCGCCTTTGAACTCCAGAAACAGAGAGGTTGTTTTCGATGATCAAGGTGAGGCAAGGAGAGCAGCGTTAGTCCCAGAAGAGTCAGAGGCCAGGTGGGGAACCTGCTCTGAGGGCTGACGGGCAGAGGGTGGGTGCAGCAGGCCAGGGCTGGATGCCACTGGGCCCTGAGCCCGTGCTGACACCCACCATGTGCGCCAGGGGTGATGGGTTTCTTGTTGTCTCCTCACCACAAGGAGCACCTTCTGATCTGTCACCTGTGCATGAGGATTGTGACCCAGCGGCTCTCAGGAAGAAGGTGCTCCCAGGGTCCCTGACATCATTTCCAAGGCTCAGAAGTGGAACCTGCATCCATGAATCCTGGACAGGAAACCCAAAGGCCCTTCTCACAAAATCATGTATTACTGGCGATAGCTGCCTGGCCTGTCGCAGAAAGAGTGTGAATCCGTCCTTCAACAAATGGGGCGCCGACAGCCTGGTCTCGTGGGGTTGTGTACAGTGCACAACCATCCAGGAATATTCCTGGACCTCTGCTTCCCTGTGACCACGACCTCCTGAGGTCTGTGTAGGGCCCAGAGCACAGGCTGCCCTTGTGCCACCGTGTATCACAGATTGTTCCACAGGACAGGACCCTGCAAAGGGCCAGAACGAGCGAAGAGCAGGCAGAGATTTGGATGAAGGGCTGTGTACGACTTATGGTTCTCCTGAGCACAGAATCAGTAGGATGTGTCTCTCTCTCTCTTTATCCATGTATCTATGTATGTATCTGACTATCGTCTATCCATCTACCTATGTGTGTATGTATGTGTGTATCTATCTATGGAAATTTATTTTAAGAAATTGTTTCACATGATAATAGAGACTGGCAAGTCCAAAATGTGCAGAAGGCTGGCAGGCTAGAGACCCAGGGAAGGAAGAGTAGAAGTTACAGTTGGGTTCTGAAGGCAGTCAGCTGGCAGAATTCCCTCTTCCTAGGGGAGGTCAGTCTTCTCTCTGTCAAGTCCTTCAACTGATTGGATGAGGCCCACCCACATTATGGATAGTAATCAATTTCAATCAATGTTTACTGATTTAATTATTAATCTCATTGAAAACATGCATTCACAGAAACTCTTAGAGTAATGTACGACCAAATATCTGGGTCCTGACGGAATATCATGGCATACATAAGCTGACATGTAACATGAACCTCCACAGGCCCCTCCCTTCCCTCTGGGTGTGGAGGAGGATGAGAGATGTGAGGTAGCTGTGCCTTAGCTTTGGGGCCTTAAGGGGCAGGGTTCAGGTTGTCCTCACCATGCCTTGGGTCCCCCTGTTCCTCACTGACCTTGAACACCACACCTTTAATGGCTCCCTGACACACGTGTAGGCACACTGCCCAGGGCTGCCCTGCTCCCTGCAGCGTGGACGTGTCCTGTGCGCACAGCACTCTGCTTCTCTCCCTGCTGAGCCGGCCTCCTGCGGGGACTGGGATTCCCGGATAGAAAGCCAAGATCTGCTGCCCCGGAAAAAAGCGCTGGATAGAATGGAGTGATTTTGACACATCAGCCCCTGGGATATCCAGTTAAAGCTCCAGACCCATCGGAACAGCCACACTCTCACAACCTCAGTTCTCTTCTCGGTCTCCACATGGCCCTCGGCCAACAGCTCTGGTTTCCAAGTCGAGGGTGAAGCTTAGCATCACTAACCAGCACAACCCAGATGCCACAGTGCTCTTCCAGTGTGGGAGGGCTGGGGACCGAGAGTCACACTCCTTGGGCAGCAAGAGTCCACACCCCTTCAGTGCTAACGAGGGGCTGACTTTGTAGCATTATTATTAAATTTGCAGTGTCTCCTCACCTGATCAGTGAAGACATGAAACACGAGTTGGGAGCTCCTCCCCTCACAGTCTCCACAGCCAGAGCTTTCTTCTCAGTCAACGCTCAGGTTTTGTGGCTCCCATACTGGGTGACTCTGTTATCTTTGCAATTTCCCCCTCACTTATCATCCTCTCTGGCAATCCCAAACGTCTGCTGTGAATCCTCAAGTGAGTCAGGCTGTGGACAACATGAGCAGGGACCCCAAACCTCCCCTTCTCCATCTTTTATGTGTTTCAGGCTCCTGCTTCCAAGCTGTGCTCACACATCCATCTGTGGTGTCGGGTCAGGTCTCGGGAACAGGATCATCCACAGCAGAGAAAGCAGCACCTTGAGATGATCAGTGTGGCCTGGCGACAACAGCATCCAGGCAGAAGCCCTAGAAACGTGGACCCAGGTGTTCTTTTCTCACAGCATGAGACAGACCCTCTGGCTTCAGGTCTGGCAGGAAAGCTTCCTGAGGGTCTCTTAGATCCTGTCCTAGGACGGGGTTGGCCACTGGGACCAGACATGAGATGATCTTGACACAGTGTCCAGATCTGTGAGGAATCACGATGCAGCCCCTCCCCCTCCCCCTGTGAGCCCGTCACTCTCTGGTCACTTCCTCATCTGACTCTACATCCGGGTGACTCTGCCGTTCATCTGCTGCCATCCCTGAATGTCTGGAGACTTTGTGGGAGCTGCGGCTCTGAGGATGGCTGCGCCATTCCTGACAGCCTGTTCACACCCTCATCACTGCTGCACAGACAGAAGCTTTATTTTCAGGGCACAAATTCTCTCTAGATAATTGATGGAAGAGTCAACAGAAGGGTGATGCCAATGTGTCCAGCCGAGTTAAGAACCTGCCAGTATCTGACCACAAGGAACCCATGTAATCCAATCCCAGATCTTTGTCAGAAACCCAAAATATGCCTCTATTTTCCTGTTTTACCCAATCCCAGGATGGTGGCCCTCTTCCTGTCCTCTTGAGGCCAGGAGCAGTAACTTCCATCCTGATCCCCTGGGCCTGACCCTCAGCTCTGTGCATCTTGCTCCCTGGGGGCTCCCTGCCCTCAGACCCCAGGCTCCCTTGTGAGGACTGACCTTCCTGCATGAACAGGAACCCAGGGGCAAGGCTGCTCCGAGAGTCACAGGACCCACTTGGGTGGAGGGGAAGAGGGTACCTTGACACCTGTGTGTCCACATCCTCGGGACAGTTTGTGTCCCTGACCTCAGGACTGTGTCAAGACTGCAAACATGTGTTTCTCTAGCCAGATCAGGAGAAATCGGTGAGAGTTTATCAAGGCAAAGAAGAGACCACTGTTCATCATTTATCACTCAATGAAGGCACAGGCCTTAGGTCTGTCAGCTCTCTGGAAGATTCTGGAAATGGAAAAGAAGACTCCACAGCTGGTGTTGGAAATCAAACACAGAATTAGTGGATGTAAAGGTTTACCATAAGCCAAGAGAGACAGAAGTGGGACTCAATCGTGAGAGTGAAATGAGTGGATTTGTTTCAAAACCATCCTTTTTTGGCTCCTTTCTCATTGCAAAGGTTTAAGTAGAAAAACACAGATGACGTTTTCAATAAACGCTTAAGAAGATGACAATTAAATTCATCTCCATGCCTGTAAAATTAAATATAGAAATAAAGCAATAAGGACTACTTCCTCAATGGCTTAAGGATGGTGTATCTTTAAACCAGAGAAAAGCATTATCCCAGAACAGAGAAGACTAGAATTGTTCCATTTCGGTCTTGGACCGTACGTGATGACTACCGACACAGCTCTTCTGAAAGGTTTACCCTGAGATTTGTGTCAAGTCAAGAATAGAAAAAAAGAGAAAACATTTAAATATGAAGAGTTAGATTTTAATTATGAAAGCTATAAGTATGTACCTAGAAGTCTAGAGATTGTACTGAAAATTAATTAGGATGAATGAAAAAATTATCTGAGTCACAATGAATAAACATAGTATCTCATGTTAAAAGTATGTAATCTAAAATGTAGTTCAAAATGTATATGATTCTGTTTCCAGTATAAAAAATTAAAAATTTGACCATATCTGTAGAAAAACAATTACAAATTTCAGCACGTAATAAAATAAAAAATTGAACAAATGGTGGAATGTTTCCTTACATGAAAACAGAGTAAAAATGTCAGCAGTGAGTAGACAGGTTATATGGGCACCTTTATTATTTATGTTGTGACTTATTCATACGTGTTTCCCCTTGAGAAAGTGTGGGTTAGCGTAAGCAGAGGTCACGGTGCACGTGACACGCCACCACTGCAGAGCCTGACATGGACCAGGCACAGTGACCCCGTGTGCTGCCCACTAACTGGCATTTGCTGCTAACCCATCCCTCCCTCTGATATCTGAGGGGCCGCACTGGAGCAGCACCCACTGTGGGGACAATGACGTCCTCCCTTCAGCACTTCCTTGCTTATGTCGTTCTGGAGCCTCTGCACATAGGGAGCAAGGACTGAGACTCAGCTTGACAGGAAGGAGAGGCTGGAGAGAAAACAGAGTGAAAGAGAGACAGAGACCAAATTTCTTGGGTCCCAAACTGTGAGTGCACAGGGTCAGATCTGTGGTGCCTTTGTGTTTTTATTCCCTGCACTGGGGATGGGTTATGACACCCCACCTCAGCCCAGCAGTGGAATCAGTATGGGGACAGTGGAGACAGTTGTGGATGGTCCTCAGCGAGAAGGCCACAGCAGTGAATTCTGAGCTGAATGTGACCAAGAGGCTGCAGCCTGAGCAAGGCCTGGGTGTGGCCCCTTCCTGTGGGGAGTGAGAGGCAGAAGCTGAGCCAGGGGTGGAGGCAGGGGATCTCTGTCTGAGGGGCTCCTAACCCCTCATGTCAGGCCGAGAGGAATAAGGGCTGGGGCAGCAGGAGGTGCTGTGGGCCAGTCGCTGGAGGTTCCATGGGGTGATGGCAGCTAGGAAAACAGCCACCACCTGAGTCTGTGACCCATGTCCAGTGACCTCCATGCCAGGGTCCCAGAGCCTCAGGGCCTCCACCCAGCCCACTTCTCCCTAGGTCAGACACCGCATGTTTTTTGGAGGGAAGGAAGGGGATTTAGGGAAGAGGTTTGGAGGCTGGTCCTCGGGGACTGGGTGAGATGTGAGTGAGCTGTACCTCCTGAATGATGGTCTATGGACACACGTGGGGGGGTTGAGGTCCTGAGCTCATCCTTGTGATGGAAATATAGACAACAGCCTTCTTGCCTTGTTCAGTGGTGACAGGAAGGTTGTAGTTGTCAAGTGTGTCATCTCAATGGACTTCCCTCCTTCTCTGAGATTTATCTGAGTTGTCCAATGTCCATGATCTCACATGTCCCTAGGCTGATATCCCACATGGGTCAAAAATGTCCCTGCAGTCCCAGGCATCACACCCACACAATAAACTCTCCTGAATGAGAGAGATTGCCCTCCCTGATCCATGGAACAGGAATCTCAGACTTCATGAGGACAGGACCGGAAGAGATACCTCACACTGTCTCCCCTGACTCCATCATGGTGAGCAGGGAGGGGATTGTCTGATTGGTTTGGAAAATGAAAGGCCTGTCCCTGGGGCTGGAGCTGGAGCAAATCACAGGCTCACCACATGACTGGGAGATTTGGGGTCGGAGAGGAGAGGAAAGGACAGAAGGTTTCCCTCAGTGGTCCCAGCATGTGCATCATCTGCTCTCCACCCTCGTCATTAGTTCATGTTGGGTCAACTACTGTGCACACT
The DNA here is from genome assembly GCF_041296235.1 of Equus asinus. Classification (NCBI taxonomy): domain Eukaryota; kingdom Metazoa; phylum Chordata; class Mammalia; order Perissodactyla; family Equidae; genus Equus; species Equus asinus. Next base: position 10,961,576 of record NC_091809.1, read on the forward strand.
AGGAGCTGGGCAGGGGACACAGGCCAGGCACACCTGTCTCATAAGACTCTGCTTCTGGTGCCCTGGTCTTTCTAATGTTCTGCAAAGGGTCAGTCTCAGGTGAAATGACACCAACTCCAATCAGGGAGGCCCCAGGCTGAAATTCAATACTCTCTGGAGAGGGAGAAAGGGGCAAAACTCCCTCATGAGGATGTCCTCTTCCCAGAGGGAGTGAGAAGGGCGATTACATCTCAAGAACCCACACTAGTGGCCATTGCCTGCCATCACCGGGCTCCTCCCCTGCAAGTGCCTCCTCTCTCAGGTGAGGAACTGTCCTAGAGGCCCAGCTCATGGATGTCTAGACACACACTCCAGTCCAGAGCCCTTCTGTCATGTTCCCCCAAACAAGTGATTCCTCAGGTCACTGAGGGCTGATTTCTGAGATTCTCCCCCTCACAGGGCCCAGGTCTCAGGGGCTCTGTCCCAGTTACGTTCCTCTTCTGTGTCCTGGAGCTTGGATCAGAGTTAGCCTGACTCAGAAAAGTGAACGGTTCACTCATACAAGTAGAGAATGAGCCATGTGAAATATTCTATTCAACTCATACATTAGTGAGGAGACCAGTGAATGGTAAGGATTGGTCCAAGAGAAGAGCGTAGCAAAAATCAAAGTACTTCCATTCCACCAGGAATAGGACGTCTGAAGCAAAGATTTGGAGTGTTGGAGACACGCTGCTTAATCTCTAACAAGGAAGAGATCACATAAGAGGAAAAGAGTCTGTGTCTTTCAATTACTGCCACCACTGCTTGTCCTTGGTTTCAATCCATTGTCTGTTTTTCTCTAATCGAGCAGACATTCCTGGATGCTGGGGCAGGCTTCCCTGGGGACAGAGTCCACCAGGGGTGTGTGAGTCTGCCAGGGCTGCCATAACATAACACCACAGATGGGGTGGATTAACCACAGATGTGTTTTCTCACATTTCTGCAGGCTGGAAGTCCAAGATCAAGGTGACGGCAGTTTGGTTTCTCCTTGGCTTGCACGTGGCTGCCTTCTCACTGTGTCCTCACAGGGACCTTTCTCTGTGTGCTCATCCCTGGCTTCTCTTCTTCTTCTTATAAACACACCATCCCCACTTGTTTGGGCACCACCCTCATGACCTCATTTACCTTAATTACCTCCTTCAATGCCTTATCTCCAGGGACAGTCACATCAGGGTTAGGGTCTCAACCTAGGATTTTGAGGGACACAGTTCAGTCCATATCAGGGAGTCAGGGCAGAATCAGGGAAACAAAGTCCAGCTCTGTTTGACTCAGGCTAGTTGACTCTCCATATTATGTGCATCCACACCATTTACTGAACACCTAATTTGGGTCAGACTTGGGTGTAGGGGCTCAGGATAGTAGGTGGACAAGATAGGAAGGGTTCCCATGCTCAGAGTGGTGACACTGTCTAGGGGAAGAGAGAGTACAAACAAGCAAAATATACTGTACAGGAAAGCTGTTTTTGGAGAGTAAGGAGGGGTGAGCTTGGTGGGGTGGAGATGGGAGCATTAGAGGGGTTGTCAGGGGATCAACAGTATGTGATTTGTTTATGAGGCCCAGGTGCTGCATAGAAAATGAAGGAGTAGGAGGATTGGATGTAGGTAGGGACTAGGTAGGAACTGTGAACGACACAAATGTCAGACTGTGAGTCTGGCTAACCGGTGGAGCAGGTGGGATAGAGGAATAAGTTCGGATTCCCCATGTCTTGGAGGAAGGAATATTGAAGGATGGTGTTGGGAAAAAGAGGAACTGAGGCTGGGCTCTTGGGAAAAGTGCGGGTGTGGGGTGATTCAATCAATTGAGACAACATGATGGCTCCATCTAGTTGAGACAGGATTATTTGAAGCTCACATTTTCAGGAGATATGATCAGCTCTGACAAATGTGTCTACTCATTAGGAAGGCCAGGCATGCGCATCTCTAGTTTACTCTCCTCTTACATTTGATGAAAACTTCACCTGTGCCTGTTCAATTTCAGCATCTTGTTAGAGGAACAGAACACGAAGGATGAACTCAGCCCCCTCCTTCTCAATGCTGCCCCCATATTAGAAACGTTCCACTTTTTAAAAGCCAGAAAATGACCCTTTCTACCAGATTAATTAATCTGAACTTCAGGAGCAGGATTCTGTAATGGGGTCATGTTAAAATGCTTCCAGAGGTTTATTTTATGCAAAAAAGATTGATAATGCCTACTTGGCTTCTCTTCTTATTTTCTTGAGGAAGAAAATTGGCCAACAAGACAGGACAGGCTGAAGAGGCTGAGACTTGGCTCCAGATGGGACCTCAGGCCTCATATGAGGGGGCCTGCTCTCCCACTGGGCAGGGTCCAGGAGGATGGTCCACACATCCTGATCCCAGTCATCCCCTGTGGGGGCTGAAAGGCTGTGCCGGGAAGCAGGTGTTAGGATGGCATCATTTCCCAGGCAAGCAGAGTCTAGTAGGAGAAATCAAGAAGACTCTCCTAGAAACCAAAGTGTGATGGATGCATTTCAAGAAAGACAACCCCTCAGTGCAGTGAGAAGGAGGATCTAGGCAATGCTTTACCCCAAAATCAAGAGAAGATAGTGGATGGATGGGTGTGGCTCCCCCCTGGGCACTGGACAGTTTCCTTGTTGGGCAGGGTTGGCCCTGGGTCACAGCTGATAAGGGCTGTGCTGAGACAGAAGTCTGCTTCAGGGTCCACAGCTGGTACTAGTCTGAAGACCTGCTTCCTGGGGCTTAAATGGGCCTGTCCCCAGCCCATTTCCTGCCCACAGACCACTCTGCACAGGGCTGGAGCCAGGGCACAGGGCTGCCTCAAGATTCCCAATCAGACTGAGGTCAGCAGGCCTGCCTCCAGGGGCACTGATGAGCATTTGTCTTGTGCAGTTCCTGGATGGGCAGGACTGCTCCTGGACTGTGGCTAAGAGGGGCTGGAACTGGATCACGGGCTGCTTCAGGGCTCACAGCCAGGGACACGGTTGTCAGGCCTGCTAACTGAGGCACAGACGGGAGTGACTCCTGCTGGGTCCATTGACAAATGGTGCAGGTGGCAAGAAGAAGACAAAAAAAAGATGTGCCATGTTCACAGGGGTATGGCACTGATCTGGGCCTGTGGTCAGGACCCCCTGAGCACGGGCCTGCCTTCTCAAACACCATTCCTCAGCCTTGGGTTCCGCCAGGATTTCACAGTCTCCTACCTGGATCCAGAAGCTCCCACAAAGGCACTTTTCTCCATTGATGGCTGCCAAATCATGGTTGCTGAGTGAGGACACGAGTGGGGGACTGCCTATTCCATCATCTTGCTGATGTCACTCGCCTGTTAAGTGATATTTAAAAATTTTAGGTAATGTATTTTGTTCTCGGATGGTTAGTCATTTTTGTGTTCAACCTAGGAAGAATTTGTCTATTGCCAGGACATGAAGATGTTACTGTATTTTTTCTAGAACTCTTATGATTTTAACTTTTATATTGATGACTATGATTCAAATCAGATTGAGTTTTTCATATGGGGCGAGTCAGTGGTCAGTGGTCACTATTTCCAAACCACAGGCTTGTGATCCATTAAAGAAAAGCCAGTGACTATTTCAACAGAAAAGAATTTGGTAAAATTTCAGAACTTGTTTGTGATTTTGAAACAATCTCTCAGGAAACTGGAATCAAAGGGAAGTCCCATTCCCTGACGGAAGACAGGAAAATAAATAAATCATCAAAAATCATTATTCTAAGTTACTTTATGTTAGAATTTCTCTATTTAAAACAGAGATAAAACAAATGTCACACATCAGAAGAAGCGATCTGTTAGAATTGCTATGAGAGCAGCATCCTTGGTCCTGCAGAGGACGTTCTAGATTATGAGCTGCCCCACACGCAGGGACGTCCTTGTCTGTCACAGTTTTTAAATTAAATGATCATGAGGAATAGTCCTCCAGGCTCTCTAATGGGTCACATTTTTACAGATCGTCATAGTAAAGTTGTTCTGGAATTCAAATGCTATAAAATCTCTTCTTACAACCCTTTATCCTAGATGTCTGACTCAGTCCAAGGATAATACTCCACCAACCAAATTGGAAATATGAAATGTTTAAATAAAAAGTAATAACACAATATACATCCACTTCTTTAGGGAATGTAAACAGGGTAAACTAATCAGAAAAACAAAATGATGATAAGAATCATAACTGCATTCTTTGTTCAGTATTTCTATGCTTAAATTTTATCTAAGAGAATATGCACAATGGGATCAGATGTAAGTGTGGAAATTTCCTAGTAAATTATTATAATAAAAACAGGTATTTGCTCATCTCAGCGTGGTCAGTATCTCCAGCAGGTGATGTGTGAGCCTGGTCCTGATGGAAGGGGACAGCGGTGGGACAGGAGGACCAGAAGTACCAAAAGGAGAAGGGGACACTGGGTTTCAGGGTTAAGCATCCTCTTAGCAAAGGGGCCCTACTTGTGCTTTTGCATAGGCTCCAGGGGAGAGGTGAGCCAAGAGGTCGGAAATAAAGATGGTCACATATACAGAGACTTTGAATGTGACACTCAACAGCTTTACATAATCTTGACAGTGAGAGAAATTGTGTGAAACATTTAAGCAGGGAGGTGCCTTTATCAGATACATGCGCTTGAAATATCGCTCTAAATACAGAGTAAAGAATGGAATACGGTGGGCAAACTGTGGGATGAGGCCACACTGAGGGACTCTGCAAGGCTGGGGGAGCAGGGCTGGGCTCCTGCACGTGGCACCTGGTATGGGGCAGAGCCATGTGCAGCTGAGGGGAGGCTGGGGACAGAGCACAGAGAATCTCAGTGTCCACGTCCTGAGGGAGATGAGGGGCTCTCAGCCAGCAGGAGCAGGCTCCAGATGCCCAGAGGAATTATGCGAGTCTATGCACTGCCTCTTTCTCCTGCTGGGATCTAACTTCCATGTGAATAGGAGTTTTCCCCTCTTATGTCACTGCTGTATCTACAAAGCCCAGAAAACTGTGGTGCAAAGGACAAACTCAGCAAGTGTTTGCTGAAAGAGTATTTGAATTCTCCTGAATTTCAAACCTTGTTGAAGAGCAGATCTGAGGCAAAGACAATGATTTCTGCTTTCTGGACAGCTTGAGCCTGGAGTTCTGAGTCGAATTAAGAGTAGAGGTTAAGTAATAATGGTGATCTCATTGTCTATAGGACAGAAGAGAAACTCCCCCTTGACCCTGGGAACAGTGACCAGGGAGATGGACTGGGTTCCAAGGCTTCACGCAGAGAAAGAGAAGGATGCGCTGGGCCTGCAGGGACTGAGGAAAAAACCATGGGGAGCAGGCGGATGGGGGAACAAACTGTGAGCACAGGAGACAAGTTCCATGAGCAAATAAACTGCAGAGTGTGGGTGAACTTGATAGAAGTCAAATAACATTCCACTTAAGAACATGTATGATAGACTTTTTTTTTTTTTTAAGGATTGGCACCTGGGCTAACAACTGTTGCCAATCTTTTTTTTTTTCTGCCTTATTTCCCAAACCCCCCCTGTACACAGTTGTATATCTTAGTTGCAGGTCCTTCTAGTTGTGGGATGTGAGACGTCGCCTCAACGTGGCCCGACGAGCTGTGCGCGCCCAGGATCCGAACACTGGGCCGCCGCAGTGGAGCACGCGAACTTAACCACTCGGCCATGAAGCCGGCCCCTAATGATAGACATTTGTTAACAAGATGTTAAATATAGAGCTCATGATCCAGCACAAGATCAATGAAATTTTAATACTCAATTTTTTAACCCAAAATCCTATGAAGGACCCTAGTGGGAAAACCTGTGAAGAGAGGATGATGGGGTTGGTAAGCTGTGTGTCCATAGAAGAGATGATTCTGAACAGGGGGAGATGGATGACAGAAGCCAACAAATGAGGGTCTAAGACTTTCTCTGCCAGGTTGGACTTTACTCTAATACAAGATGGCGTGATGGGAGCTGCACAGCTCAAATATTAGGATTCATTGTGCTTCTTTGATTTCTCACTAGTACAGGCAATAGATTACCTAAAAATTGGAGTTTAAAACACAGATAAGGTTGTGTGAGATTATTTGGAATTCATTGCTTTATGCACAAGTGATGGAACACTGAACATGGATGCGCTCCCTAAACCACATTAAAATGAAGGGATATGATGTTTGCAACATCTTGTCTCATGGTTAAAACACTTTAAATTCCAATTTCTGTACATTTTTCCACCTTCCATGTGCACTGCCTTATGAGAGAGTGATACAAGAGACATTGCCTCCAATGTATGTGAATGCCATTAACAGATGATCAGACCATGGATGTGTGAATAGAGACAGTGACCTGGTGAGCTTCAGAAACCAGCTGTGCTCTCAGGGCTTTGGCCCTGGTGAGGGATATGTCCTGTGACCAGGAGGGGGCGGTGCAGGACAGCCCTTTGGTCCCTACAAAGCTGCTCAGCAAGGACCATTCACTCAAAGGAGCCTGGGCCTGGGGGCTGGACCCTGTGCTTACTGAAGGAGGCTGAGCAGCTCTGTCCTCTCTGGCCTGGCAGAGTCCCCTGAGCAGGGAACTTTGTGTTGTCTCGGTAGGTGCTTCCTCCCAGGGCTCTCCCAAGGGGTGAGGCCAACCTCCATCCTCCTCAGTGTGTGCTGTGAGCTGAGCTCCAGCACCAGGGCTCAGGGAGGGGCTGGGCAGTCACTGGATGGAAACCCATTTTCATGGGCAGCCCCTACTATGGCACAGGGTGGAGACCACGGGGATGTGTGCACCATGGCCTGGTCTCCCCTCCTCCTTGTGCTCCTCTCTCACTGCACAGTTGGGGACAGGCTTTGGGGACAGAGGGAAGCCCCCAACATCACTTCTCCCTTGCTTAGACTTCTGAGAAATTTCCCATGATTCTTGCCAAGCAACCATGCCTGTCTGTGTCTGCAGGTTCCCTCTCCCAGCCTGTGCTGACTCAGCTGCCCTCCCTCTGCATCTCCTGGAAAAACAGCCAGACTCTCCTGGACCCTGACCTCTCACTTCAGTGTTGACGATTACTGGATATGCTGGTACCAGAAGAAATCATGGAGACCGGGCAGAGAAAGGATCCTGTGGTGATGGAAATAAATGTCCTGTATCTTGACTGTATCAATGCTACTATCTTAATTATGGTATTGAACTATAGTTTAGAGAGATAGTACCATTCGGGGAACCAGGTAAAAGGTTGATGTAATTTCTCTGGGTTGTTTCTTACAACTTCCTGTGAATCTACAATTATCTCAAAGTAAATAGATTAGTTTTAAAAACTCAAAAGATGCAGGCAAAACCAGAGAAACAGATATGTCAGTTTGTCAGTTATGGCATGCGCCTTAGAACCCTGACTTCATAACGGCCGGTGACCTTGACAACTCCAGAATCCTCAGGCTTCAGGGCCTAGTTTACAGTGCTCTGCCAAGTGCTGTAGACGTGCTCGATAGTCAGTGCCAAGAATTGAAGAAAACGGGATGTTTTCGTCAATCAAAAAGCGCTTTCAGCTTTCAGGCGGTCGTTCAAGGCTTCACCTCCGCAGGTAGTCTTTGAATATACTACTCTTGATCGTCCAAAGGGACTAGCAGTCACAGGAAGTGTTCTGTTTTGTTTCTCCTAAAACATGGGAACTGATTCTTACCTTCAGCACTGCTTTCATGAAAAGCTACTCATGTTCACAAGGTTCAGTGCTGCTGCGTACAGAAAGCAGGCTTTACATACTCAAGGGAGACTCTTTCTTGGCTCCATGAGAGAGAATTTTCTGTAGACCTATGACAATATCTCCCTATTCATGAAAGAGTTTTTGTGTCCTGTGAAATTTAGTTGTTTTACCTTTTATGACCAAAGAGTCATAGCTTAGAGGTTAGTTATAGCTCAACAAAATAATATCTAAGACCCTGTTATGTTTAGAAACTTATTGATGTTTCCAGTATTATTTGCTGATCTTTGAGAATTTCCCCCCAAAACTTGAATACTGATTTAGCTACGATTGGAGTCAATTTTCCAGAATCTTCAGTTATCTAAATTTTTATGTTAACATGAAACTAAATTGTAATTACTTTTTCACAAATCTCTAGGTCACTTTATTTTATCTGTCTCAGGCCACAAATTGTCCTGGGTTTTGGTGTTTTTTTTTTTTTTACCTTCTTGTAATATTCTCAACCTTTGGCCTCTTGGTTCTCCCCTTCCCAACAGCTCGTGGCCATCTTTGCTTTGCTGCTGCCCCCTTCTCTCCACCTCTAAGAGTTGGCATGCCCCGGGGCATGTCCTGGAAACCGTTCTCCATCTACCTCAACTCCCTGTGTGCCCTCATCTTTTTTAATAGCTTTCTGTAATTTGGAGACTTGAATTTGAGCTATAGAGTTCTGTTTTGGGGATCGAGGCTAATTTTTAGTGTCGTGTTAACCTTGACCTTTGGCACAAAACTCTATCAGGTATTTGATGGGTGACTGGTTGTCCTGTGGTGTTTGTTGCTTTGCAGGGAAAGCTCTTCTGTTGAGGTGGACACCCACAGTGAAAATGCTACGTCATCTGAGAGTGCCGGTCGCACTCTGCTGATCCACGGCCCCGTGGAACTCAAAAGAGGCTGGAGGAGGCAGAAGCGACACCTCTTCTTGCTCAGCGATCTGTTGCTGATAACTAACACCAAGTACGTGTACACTACAGGCTCCCCTGATTACCACCAGATTGCGTTTTCACCAACCCTTACTGTGGGAAAATATTAAGTGGTTTTCTTCTTTTGCTTTTGCAAATGTTTTGATCCTCCCTTTAGTCAACAAGTACTGACAGAGGTCTTGTTCTGTGCCGTGTCCCTGTAGAGAACACGATTGTGAATGTGACAGGCAGGGTCTCTCCTGCCTGGAGCTTCCGGACAGATGATAAAAATAAGAGGAGGGAAATTACACATTGAAGTTAGTGCTTCTCATGAGAGAGAGAAGAGGGTACCATGTGGAGAAGAAAATGGGACCATCCTAGAGAGGGGCTGTCTATGAAGGTCTCTCCAAGTTGGCAGCCTTTAAACCAAACCTATGGGGTGAGAAGCAGCCGCATTCCTAGACTAGGTGGCTGAGCCTTCTATGGTGAGGGACCAGCAGGACTCAGTGGGTGCAACTCAGCCCTCTGGAGGGAGGGGTTCAGGAAAGGCTGATGTGACTGGAGCCTGCAGTGTGGGGCACAATATCAGGTAAGATACTGTGGTCAGGGGTCCAGCCACACAGGGTCTCCACAGGCCACAACAAAGGTTGAAATATTATGCTGAAGCATATTTAATTAAGCAAGTGACCATATCTGGTTTATATTTTTAGCATATTGTTCTGCCTATTGCTAGATAGCAGATTGGTGGGTAAGCAAGAGTGGATGCAGGGAGACTAGTTAGGGAGGCAGTGGTTCTGATGAAATATGACAGGGACTCCATGTTGGGAGTGGCAGTGAGAAGAGGCAGCAGACAGATTTGGAACATATGTTGGAGACAGAACCAAATGGATGCACTTTCTTCCCAACCCTGGACACAAATGTAACCAATATCCAGCCTAGAACATGGTAATTGCTCAATTAACATCTAACGGTAGGTGGATGCAAGGTCATCTGTTTACTTTCTTCATCTCTGTTTTCATGATTTATGAAACACCATAAAAGATAAAGAATATTTCACCAAACAAACTATTAAGAAGCTTTTTCATTACTAGAGAAAATGAAAACTCTTTTCTTGGCTGCCCTCACCGCTAGCTCTCAGTTAGTTACGCCATGTCATAGGTAAGACACGCAAGTACTGACTTTGCAAAATGCTATATTTAATCTGAGCGACATTAATAATAAGAAGCATGATTTATCAGAAGTTTTTTTCTGTCAGGAATTATGCTGAGGACTTTATGTACCGAATCTTGTCTGACCCTTGCAACTACCCAGTGAGATAGGCTCATTTTCCTTATCTTATGGAGGACCTTGATGCCCGGAGGCCTGCTGCCTTTCCCCAGGTCACCACCTTAGCAATTAGTGGAGTCCACGTTTGAAACTAGGTCTGTTAATTTCAGCACACAGGCTCTTACCCAACCTGTGGTGCTGCTGCCTGTATTCTCTCTTTTGTCTGGATTTCACAGAACACACCACAATCAACTAGTTTCTCTCTCATCCTTGAAATCAACCTTTCCTTTGTGGTGAGGAAATGGCTACCTCACATCCTGGTGAGAAATGGAAATGAGAAACAAATGAGAAGTCTAGCTATCAAAAAAAAAAATCAGAGGCCAAAATAAAGACGATAAAATATATTTAAGATGAGTGAAATTGCCTCCAGATGTAGGCTTGGAGATGACGATGTCATAAAGAGGACAGAGAGAAAAAGATTCTGTCCAGGGCTTGGCATGAGGTCCATTCAAGGCACTCTGCTCCTGATAGAGGGAATGAGGCATTATTTTAAAAAGTGTAGACTAGTTACCAATCTCTTTATTTAAGCAAGGTTAGTATAGGAAACTGAAATTTCTTGGATGCATTCTTGGGACCACACAAGGAGCATCACAGACGGCTTGTTTAGTTTCCCCAATAGCCCTCCAAGGCAGGTACTGTTATCATCTCCAGGCTTCAGATAGGAAGACAAAGACTGAGGAAGGCTCAGGAACTGGCCTGATGTCATACACAGGAAAATGGTGGGAGAGACTGCACTGCAGGTCTGCCTTCATCCCAAGGCCATGCTCTTCCTGTCACACCATGTTGTATTCCTCCATGCTCAACCTGAGACACACAAAAGCAAGCAACCACAACACTCATCTCCTGCTTGTCAGGACTTTGCAGACCGCTCACATTCAATTTTTAAGGGGAATCCGTTCTCCTTCACTTTTCTTTTCTCCTTTGTAATTGTTACAGTATTTAGGAGAGTAGGAGACCTTTGTTTTCCTACCAGAAGCCACTTGTCTCAGATACTGCTAACCTCTGAATGGGTCTGATAGAACCTACAGTACTCTGCTAAAAACATTTTATATTGATACAGAGTTCTTTTCTCCTAGCAAATTGCATCCATTTCAGAGCTGAATTTTTATTTTGGTTGGTCTATTATCACAGAAGATGCCCACCATCTTTCACATACTGCTTTTCAGAGAGCTCTCTGTGTCTGCTCAAGGGTTTCATAATGTGACACAATCTCTATCAATTTATTCAATAATATTCTTGTTTATGAGACTCAGTTCCTGCAAGATTACTTTTATATGCTTTCTACATCCATTGGGAATTTTGGAATGTGTAGGTGATCTAAGGCATTTGATTTGCTTCAGAAGACCTTGATATAGAGAGAGCAGAGATTTTTGATAAGGTAACTGTCTTCATCTGGTCAGGCTACCAAAACCAAATATCATCGACTGCTTGGCTTAAACCACAGAAATGTATTTACAGAGATTCATTTATTTATTATTAGTGCTTCAAGTGGACCTCATGCCAAGCCCTGGACAGAGTCTTTTTCTCTCTGTCCTCTTTATGACATCACCATCTCCAAGGCTACACCTGGAGGCAATTTCACTCATCTTAAATATATTTTCTTATCTTTATTTTGGCCTCTGATTTTTTTTTGATAGCTAGACTTCTCATTTGTTTTTCAGTTCCCTGAGCATTCTGTTCCATTTCTCACCAGGTACCAAGCAGATGAGAGTTAGTCATTTCCTCACCACACAGAAAAGAAATTTATTTATTTACAGAAATTTGTCATGGTTCTGGAGACTGGAAATCTGAGATGAGGCTGTCAGCAGGGTCGGGTCCTCATGAGAGCTCCCCTCCAGGCTTGCAGATGGCCGCCTTCTCCCCATGGGCTCGCATGCCTCTCCTCAGTGTGTGCCTGTGGAGAAAGAGCTCTCTCTCTTCCTCCCAATCCTATTGGATTAGGACCCCACTCTTATGACCTCATCTAACCTTAATTACCTCCTATAAGCTTTATCTCCCAAAACTGACATATGGGCTATTAGGGCTTCAAGGTATGAATTGGAGGGTGGGGAGTGGGGTGGGAGTTGGGGACACAATTCAGTCCATAGCAGGAAGCAAGCAGTACTCAATGCTGCCACCTTGTACAAGAGTTTACCACAGCTTTTAGAAAGCTGGCTACTAGATCATTTCCATAATAAACATTTGAGGACATTCATGATTACTGTTCATATGAGAAAATTTATTTATTTTTTTCCTACCAAGAAATAACAACTTCAATGAAATAGCCACCCGCAACAAGCCGCTTATTTCCTTTCTGTCATGCCTCGCTCTCAGATGGAGGATTGTGTTATGTCCTGGATCGATCTGTTCAAGTTAATCACCTGAGTTTAGTGCCTGCTTTTTCTACTCAGGGAAGGGGGTGGAGTGATTTAGGTTCCGTTTTTCCTCAGTGTGTCTTGAGGCTTCAGTTGGAAACTCTTTCTTCTCCAGGTTGATGCTACAGAAACCAACACAAAGGGAGTAAATAGTTGACTGACTGCTTCGTATATATTAGTCAGACTAAATGAACTTTAGTTTGTGTGTAATAATAAAGGGGATTTATATGTCCTTTCTTCATGAGGAAATTATATTTCTCCCATTGTGCTGGATGTTAATAATAGTCAGTGGAAATTGTTTGGAGATTTTTTTCGTTTTTTTCATACTACATTAGAAACTTTGGTTCTCAAGAATTAAAGTCAGATGGGAACTTTGTTAACATTTTTGATATTCATTAGAATGCTAAATAAGAAGTTATTTTTCAAATGAAATTATGACTTGTTTTTTTAAACAGCATCTACTTCATAAGATACTAATACTCGTAGAGGCCCATGGAGAACGTACAGAAAGGAAGAGACTGTACTTACTTAGCTCACACCCCCCTCAGACATCTCTCTCCTCATATTTAGTTATTAAAGAATATATAAACAACAAAATCCAATTTTGTTTAGGTCAAAAGATGAAGATGACTATTAGCTTATTATCAGTGGCATTACAAAGATTCTTGCAGAAGATACCATGACCCCTACTCCCAGCATCTAAGGGAACACCTGTGCCTTAGAATGAGGGGAATCTCCCTAGAATCTGTGACTTTCCACAGTTCACCGGGGCTCATGCTCCTGTGTCCAAGTTGAGGTAGAAGAAAGCAAGAGGGATACCATCATCTTAGCAGACCGATAGCGAGGGCCCATGCGGTAGAAATAAAAACTGCCTTTTTCCTCCTGCTCCCTTTGAGCCAGTTTCCATAAGGTTCATCCCTTCTCATTTCTACTGACATAATCTGAAGAGTCAGACACTGAGAGCAGAGAAATGCGGTGAGATCTCAGGAGAATCCACTGTAGTACAAGCCTTTGATGTAATACATTTTCAGTATTTCCAGGCTACCATTTAGCTTTGTTGATAGAATGTCAGGAGATTGATCCTCTCAGTCTCAAATGAGAGAACAATACCGTCAGAAAGCCTGATGGCTCTGGGGGGAGAAAGGAGGCTGAAGGTAGGAACGATGAGGAGGGCACTACATGGAACTGTACAGGTCAGCACTCATGGAGGCCGAGTGGTTGTGAGCATAGGCTCATGACTTAGGCTGTCTGGCTTCAAAGCCCATCTCTTGCTTTTGGCAATTTTCTTAATCTCTCTGTGAGTTTCCTCATCTATAAAATGGAGCTAATAGATATAGTGGATTGAGGATTAAGTGAAGTAATGTTTGTAAAATATGTAGAATAGTGCTTGGCATGTGGTGGGAGCTCAATAAATGTTATAGGAGACTGAAAACCATACTCTGGGCTTTTGACAACTCCATGGTTTGGTTTCAAGGAAGTGGATAATCTTGGGAATTTATGGAACTTTGGAGAGAATTATTGAAATGACTCTTTCAGGTGCATGTATTTGGAATTTTCCACACAGTACCTTAGGTGTCTCCACACATGGACATCTACATGCCAAAACTTTTAAAATCTGTAAAAACAAGTAGACACGTGTCTCTCTTTCCTATTGGCAGTAGACGATTTTTAGCTTCGTAATGCTTTTAGAGTTACGATCTAGAACAATTATTTTATCTGAGAATTGATTGTGTTTCACACAAATCTTCAAATACATCAACATAGGGTAAAAATGTGAAATAAATGTCTAAGAAGCCACCTGTGTCACAAGGCATATTTGCATCCACTGTACCCTAACGTTTGAATCTAGGTCATCCTTCAGGTAGGCTTACTGCAGAATTATTTTCGTTTCATAAATCCCATCGAAGGCTTTTTGCTTTAACTGTTCCATGAGTCAGCAGAGTCTTAGGGGTTTTTGAACCTGAGGTGTCTTGGATCTCATTTTAGCTTTAGCGTTTCCACATGTGGTTCTGAATAGGAGGCAATTCCGAAGTGGCGTGCCCGTGTTCCCTAGGCATCCTTCAGAGGACTTGTACCGTCTAAATCTCAGGCTCGCCTGAGTGTTAAATTTGTGAGTTAACCGAGAGATATAGTGGTTTCCATGTCAGAGGTCAAAGGAGATTAGGCAGAAACTGTCGGAAAACCATTTCATTGCTGACAAAGTCCATCACCTTCCGATTCCTCAGAGATAAATGGGAAATATCTTCATGACTCACATGTAAGACCTCCTGGGCACTGATGTGGGACCAATCGATTGATTGGTTGAATTTTGAGCTCAGTCCGCACGCTAACAGTTTTTCAGTTTGATCCGGAACCTGATAGAAAATGGTATGAATGAAATCTTAATAAAGGAAATTTAAAATAACCTATGCTTAAACGCTAGAAAATCTTTTAAAAAATTAAGGCTGAAAATGTATTTTAAATCCCTCTGATCCAAGCTTATTGCTGTTTTAGTCTGATTCTCAAGAAAAAAGTTGTATAATTATCTTTATAAATCATGTATCATGTATCTTTGTTCAGCTACTCAAAGGCTTTTTAAAGTAAGCAAGACATGAACAAATAATAAATTAATTATAGTAATAATAAATCATTAAGTAAATAAAATGATATATGTGAATATAATAAATATAACAATAATAAATGAATAATAAATGAATTAATGGTTCTCTAAAAAAGCTCTAAAATGTAGAGTATGGTCCGTACTCAATCCTCAACATGCAGAAAAATGGCTATTTGCTGCCATTGTGTTTTCAGGGCCTTCCTGGGCCAGGCGTCACTCAGCACACACTTTGTAAAGACCCATCCAACCCCTGACTGTGCGGAGCTCAGAGGGTCACAGAGCTAAAGGAGGCACGTTGCACCCTGGGGCAGTGAGAATTGGCATCTTACCATGAGCACAGCTGTTCCCATAACATTTAAGAAACAAACTAACAGAGGTCTTGTTTGGTTATCTTTCTAGTTACAAAAAAAACTTTAAAATAAAAAATAAAGTACCCCTGAACACCATATGGATTGCCAACTGTTTGGACAAATTTGGAGAAGCCGACACCTCTGCCAAGAGGTCCTTTGTCTTGGGCTGGCCCACAGTGAACTTTGTGGCCACCTTCAGGTAAGACCTACAGCTTTTGTATTCGGTGACTCCTTTTCTGACCTCTCATAATGACACTTGTATGTACTTTCCCCCAAAAGGTTTTTATGTGCAAATTGATCATGAACAATGGGAACTATTGGAGTAATTTCCTTTCCTTTTTGGATGAGTGCTTTTTCAAATGGGCTCTAGGAGCTACTTGGGGAGGTGGATGTTCAGGGTACATGGAGTAAGGTTTAAGGCCCCTCTCAACATCCTGCCCCTAATCCCCAGTGAGTAGCTGTGTTTTTAAATCACTGGAATATCTTCCGTGAGCAAGTACTATTAAATAGTCCAAGTCAGTTTGAAAAATTGCTTTTATACTCTCAAATTCATTCCCTTAAAAATAGTATTTAATTATACAAATAAAATTAATCATGTCATCAAATACTGGGTTGCCTGAATTGCTGTGTACATATTGTCTTATTTGGTGTCTATAGAGAGGTGACAATTCAAGACAAAGGTATGGTCCCAGAGTACAAGTTAGTGTTCCGAGACATGTTCTAAGACTGGCACGAGGATGGGGAATGTGGCTCCCCGACCCTGGACATCCTGAGTCTACACTTCTGGGTTCACAGGGGTTCTTTTTTATATTTGAATAGCACTGCCAGCTGCAGGAACGCTCTGAGGTATAATTAACCCTTTTCCTGTTCTGGAAACTGAAACTCAGAGTGGTTAATTGATTTGCCCGTGATCACATAGCTTGCCTCACATAGTTGCAATTACGTGTTTAGATTCCACACCAACTGCTCTCCCACTTTACGATCTATTTCCCATCGCTGTAACACTGCTTGGAAAACAGCAGGGCCCATCAAATGCCCAACGATGAGGAGAGAACAACTGACACGCACATCCACGTCAGTGGTAAACGGCTGCTGCTATTTTCATCTGCAATGGCAGTTCTAATATCTTAGTATAAGTATTTTATGTAGTTAATTTTTTCTCCCTTTTTTTAAATTGCAGTTCTTCAGAACTAAAGGAAAAATGGCACTCTTCCCTTCAAAGGTATTTTTTCAGTATACATATTCTAAATCTTTGATCCACAATAAAAGATTGCAGATCTCTTCATGGCAGCGCCCTCAAACTATTCTCCCTCTCTCTAGTAGAAGCTGTCCGAGCATCCTCAAATAACTCCTTGTTTAGATTTACCCGGCTGCTACTGCAAAAATGTCCTCTCACTTACATGCATGTTTTGCTTATTTTTGAGGAAGTTCGTCTTGTCACTCTCATCTTCCCCTTCTCTCCAACCTAATGATTGGATCCAATGTTACTCTCAAAACACACGTTCAATTTCCCTAAGTGCAGGTTACTCTACTGAGTGATTCTCAAAGCAGCTGCTACTTCCTACCCTTGAACCCAGGAAGGTGCTGGGCTCTCCAACCAGGCAGGAAAGCTCTGAGGACTGGATCTACTGCCAAATCTCACACGACAGGGGCAACCCGTTATTTTCTGGGTCATGTCATGAAGTATTTTTGCATATTCTTCCAACTCATAATTTGGTTTTGCCGAGTCTATTTATATGCTTTCAAAAATAACCAAGTAGACTGAAAATATTAGCAGTATAGATTATTTGAAAAGAAGCTAATAGCTAATCCATCCTACTCTATTTTGGGTTATTATTGAATGTGATTAGGTGCATCAATCTAGCCAAAGAGAAGGACCAGCCAGAGAGCATTCCCCTCAAAATCGTCACTGAGGACATTAAGAACTGTGTCTGTGTGAGTATTTTTAAGAGCAAAAATTAAATTAAATTCCAAGTTCTTTATTTGGGCAGAATGAAAGAGAAAGGCATAGACATAGACAGAGAGAGATGGAGGTAGAAACAGAGAGAGAGAGAGAGAGAAAGGGAGAGAGAAGGAAAGAAAAACAGGAAGGGGAGATGAGGGGGAGGGAGGGAGAAAGGAAGAGAGGGGAAGAGAAAGAGAGAATTTAGAAGGTACCAAGTGGAAAACTGTATTTTCCTGTATCCATACTGTGACATAAAACGTGAATCCCAGGTGATATGAAGCAAGAGGAATCTATGATGGCTTCAGTGCTTAAGCATGAAAAGAATATTGCATGGTAAACATTCCTAATGTTTCTCTGTATCCTGCTAATGGTAATTATAGTGGCTTGTTGTAATAAAGTGATTTTCACAACCAGGTATTTCCTATTAGAATGAAACATTTTTTCCAATTGTTGCTACATGCAGAGTGGCCTGGGTTGTTTCCACAGTTTTTTTCTTCCTAGGATGTTTTATTTAGAATAATTGTAAAGTTACAGAAAAGTTGCAAAAATACAAATGGTATAAAGAACACCCATATACCCTTTAGCTAGATTCACCTATTTGGTTAACATTTTACTCCATTTGCTTTATCATGTATTTTGTTGTCTCTCTCTCCTTCTCCATATTGTGTATGAAGATACCTATTTTTGAGGGTCGCACATACGTCGTGGTCCTTTATCCTTAAACACTTGGGTATGTCCTAAGCATAAGGGTATTCCCTTCTATAACACCATACAGTTATCGCCTTTAGTACATTGAACATTGGTGTAATACTTGAAGCTACCATTCATGTTCCCATTTTGCCAGCTGGCCTCAGTAATGTCCCTCTTCTAGGAGAGAATCTACTGGAGGGTCAGGTATTAAAAATGCGGAGAAGTTTTGAAAAGTCTTTCATTCTGAGGAATGTCAGCACTAATTGAACTGAAAAGGTTGAGACTTTTAAGAGATCAGTATATTTCTACCTTATTTTTTTGATGCCACTGGGGAAAAAAACCATTCACCTCAGTTGTTTCTATAGAATTTGATCTCTGAAACTGTAGTGCAGGAGCCAAGACATTGACCCTGAGGAGCAAATATTCTGGGTGTTTTTCATATCACTTTGTTCTGTTATCTGTTACGGGAGCTCTCGATCACACACGATAGTATGTGAAGGTGGAAAAAGAGGCAGTTTAAGACAGTTATTTCCTGGCCAGTAGGAAAGCCGTGCAAATATTCTGATCTGTTTCTGAGTATCCGAGAGATGCTCTGCTTGAGGAGATAAGACTGGAGTGTTCCCTAGGAAAGCACACAGCCTGCTCTCATTTCACTTAGGGCAGGGGTTGCAGTCAGAATTTTTCATGGAAAATCACCTTTAAATTTTTGAAAATGAACTTTAATTGCATAAACGTTACACAAAACAAACATTTCTAATGTTCTTCATTCATTCCCGAAGATCCAAATTTCCCTCTAATTCTATTTCATTTCACCATGGAGAAACTTTCCTTAGCATTTCTTGTTATGCAGATCTGGTGCCAACAGATTTTCTTAGTTTCTTTTATCTGAAAATGTCTTTATTTCACCTTCACTCTTGAAAGATGTGTTTGCTGGATGTAGAATTTTGCCTGCAATTTTTTTTCTTTCGGCGCTTTAAAGATGTTCCGCTGTCTTTTGGTCTTTATGCTTCTGATGAGTTGTCTGTGATCATTCAAACATTAATCATCTGCATATGATCTGTCATTTTTCTTCAGCTGCTTTCAAGATTTTTTCTGATTTTTGGTTTTTAGCAGTGTGGGTAAGTATCAGAGCATGGTTTTCCTTGAATATGTTTTTTTGCCAAACAAAATCCTGTTTGGCATTTTCTAAACTTCTTGAGTTTTTAAATTTATGTCTTTATGAATGTAAATTATGTCTAAAGTTTGGGAAATTTTGGTCATTATTTCCTCATTTTTTTTTTCCCCGTTTTTTCTCTTCTTTCTTTCTGAGATTCTAGTTACACCTATATCAGACACTTTGATGTTGTCCACAGGCCCCTCAGGTTCTGTCATTTTTTTCAATCTTCTTTTTTCCCCTTTACTCTTCACATTGGATAATTTGTATTATCTACTTTCAAAATCATTTCCTCTTCCATTTGTCATCTTCATTATGCAATTTAGCCTGTGTAGTTTCAATGTTTTTTTCAGATTTCAGATAAAAAATTTCTATTTTTCAATATTTTTAATTTCTATGCTGAGATTCCTATATTTTTGTTTATTATGACCATATTTTCATTTCTATAATTGAGCATAATTGTAATAGCTGTCTTTGGCTAATAATTTGAACGTTTAGATCATCTCAGGGTTGTCCTCAACTCTTGAGAATTGATCACATTTTCCTGGTTCTTCATATATCAAGTAACGCTTTAGTTCTTATGAAAAAAATCACATTTCCATTTTTTTCAAATTATTTGATGAAATAGTTAATTTTTTTAAGGCGTTTGTTTGCAAAGAGCTCTGTCTACTGGAATTTATCTGTTTTGGAGAACAGACAACATGCAGGAAGAAATACACACATCCCTGGAATGACTATTTTGAACATAATATGTTCCTTATGCCAGGAAAAACCGTTATCTTACAGACCAGATAAATTAGGGAGTGATGATTAGCATTTGAAAAGAGATTCTTTTACTTTAAAAAATCTTTCATGGGAGAGTTTTTGATTGTATTGAAGGGACTTCAGACATCTTAAAAACAGCAGCACCCTTACTTCTGGTTAGGTCCCGAGGGAAACCCCATGGATGAATGCCCCCAGACACGTCAGCACAGGAAGCTCCCAGCATGCCTGCGTCTGGGCCCTCGGAGCTCTACCACTGGGTTCTGAAGCACTTTCTCATAATCCTTAGGGCTACAAGTAGTTGGAAATCAATGAATGCTTTCATTGATAGAAGTCCCATTATAAGCAAGTTTCAGGGCCATCTGTCATATCAAGCAATTGAATTCATACGAAGAAAAATACAATGAAAGGACAAAGAATGAATTACGAAAGGATTCCCTTTGTTTTTAATGTCATCTTCAAGCCTCTGAGTGTCCCCTTATGCTGTCTGTCTTCTTTAAGCACCGTTGATTTAGGACAGGGGCCTTCCTGCCTGATAATACTCCAAAACTACGTGCGCAGTCAGTGTTCTTGGTTACCGTTTTTCTTCTTTTAAAATGTCTTTTGGAGTTAAGAGTTCAATAGATATCTCAGAATCCTATTAATTGCTTTCGGGTACTTTTCTGTAAACTGTCTTCCTATTTTAATGGAGCAGTTTCTCACTGTGAGGTGTGGCAGGGAGCTATTGTGAATACCCTAGTCACTGGCAGAGTTTGGAATGGAACTTGAGTTTCTCAAATTTTCAGTCTAATTTCCTGGAGTCATTGGTTTCATTTAATTTTCTCAACATATCTTGACAATGAAAACTTAGTGACCATCATGCCAGACACAAAGAAAGTACTCACTAAAGAATAGCTTTTAAAAATGCCTTTTATAGCCAGTTCTTCTGATTTTACCAATACCAAGTATGTAATTGCAAAGAAATAAAGCCATATTACAAAAGCACAGCTCAGGAAGAGAAAGGGTTCAGCTCCTCCTTCTTAAACCACCCCCCCTCCATTACAGAAATAGCCTCAAGGTGCTGAGGACCAGCCCACGGGCCTGCCCGGAATTCTCAGTCTTTCTCCTTCTTGCTTAACCTGTTATGTTTTTTATGCCACAAATCCTTTCAGAGAAATGTTTGATTTACTGAAATGCTTCCTACTAGCCTCATGTTATACAAAGGAATGAAAGTAAATGGTATTTAGGGGTTCGTGCTCTGCATGTGCTGTGCTGTATCACTACCTGAAAACGAGCTTGCCTTTAGAAAACGGATAGTAATTTGACAAAAATTATTTAAATTTTTCAAATTTAAATTATAGCAATTTTTCGCATTTATTTTTTACAGTCTGTAACTGTAACAGTGACCAATTCGGATACAGTGAATAACATTATCAACATGTCACTACCAATGCTTGGAATAACTGTAAGTTACCTGCAAACTATTTTTACTTAAAAACCGACTTTAATTTTTGAGATTTGTGTGTGTGTGTGTGTTTGCATAATGCACATGACAACTGATTATTATGGATTTCAAAGTCATATTTTGTCCCCCTTCAAATTTGGAAATTGAAGGCAGCAAAGCTATATTATTAACCTATATATGGTTGCTATTCTTGTATTCCCATTTTAAATTTTGTGCAAATGGAAAGTAATAGCATAATGAAATTGGGCTATAATTTTAGAGTGCTAATGGCAACATGCATTTTTATTGTATGTATTTTATACATGGACAATCACATAAGATTCTAAATATTTCCTCCTCCACTGGACTGTTCCTTCTGTATATTCTTTCCTGATTCCTCCCCTCCCATCGCCATTTGCCCTGGTTGTCATTCAAGGACTCAATCTCAGTATGATGAACCCTAAATAAGATGTTTTCTTGTGAACTTTGATATAAAGACCACCGGGCTACAGGCTCCACCCCATTGATGCAGACCCTGAGGATGAGTTGGCTAATGCCCTTTGTGAATTGGTAAAGGAGGAGACAAGTTCTGAATGAGACCACGAATCCAGGGGTGTTTGTGTCCACATCACTTTCATCCTGTTCTGCTTTTAAGTGTCTGCTCTTTGATACTTTGATGGAGCTGGTGTGAGCTGTTGAAATTCTTTTTGGTGAGAGATACATATGTTTGAGGACGAGGTTGTGTCAGGGAGAAGAGAGGGAGAGTGACATGCAGATGGACAGAAAACAAGGAAGCACTTGTAAAGCACGACTCCTCAAATAAAATTCTCTGGAAATGTAAAAATGCCCTGCTACAGTGACAGGGCGTAATTACAAGACTTGTATTTAAAATTTGCCTAACCCAATGGTATAATAAAGCCTCTTAAAAGCTAAGGGCAACCAGAATTTTCCACAAGGAGCCAATGATTTCTGTACAAACAGAATTAATAATAATACATTTTAAATGAATTGGAATTTATATGCATGAGTAAAGCACACTTCTGCATTGATTTCTAACCTAGAAGATGTGTACACTCTGAATAACAATTAAACCTTGGAAGAGAGTGAGTGTTTTTAGGGATGAGGTTAGGGAGATTGATTAATGATATAGCTCATTTTATTTCATGATTTTAATTTTCCTTAGTGTAAAGTGATCAATCTCACTAGACAAAAAAATTTCTATTTTAATGAAGAGTTGGGCTTATTTGGCTATATATGTATGCCTGATTGAAGAGATTCCAACACAGTGTTTCCAATCCCTACCTTAAAAGAAAAGGTTTTTATTAGCTCTCATTTCCTATTTGCAACACAATTTTGAGCAGATTTAGCTGTGCAGGCGTGTGTGTGTGCCTGTGTGTGTGTGTGTGATGGCCGCCATAGCTGGGACTCTCCTTCAGAAGGGCTAGACTGATTTTTAATCAGGAGTCAAGGGCAAGCACGGTACCTATCAATCACCAACAATTCCGTTTCAAACATTTTTTGCTTTATCCTCTCTTGGAGAACTCTTTAAAATAATTCAGCTGTCTTTATAATTTTGACTTGATCATTCCGAGTAGGCTTTACAGCATTACTGGCAATGATTCTGCTGGGAGTGGCTGTGCTCTGCATCTGACCTGTTCTCTCGGTTACAGTTCTTGTGGCTTCTTTCCCGCGTCTGCACCAGAGTCAGTGCGCTGACTTCGCTGGGCCATCTCCTCAAGGCCTCCTGGGCTTCTGCCTCCTTTAGCTCAGGGTTGCTGAGCCATCGAGGCCTTTCAAGCTTTACTTTCATGGAACAGTCATGGCAGGGTGTGTGGCTCTCAGGACAGCATGCTTGTCTGGGCAGGGACATTTGAAGGCAAAAGCCAACATTCTCCAAGGAGTCTGGAGATAGCAGAAGGCAGGACTCTCAAGATTAGACTTTTCCTCCTTAATAAAGGGGGCATAACTGTGATTTCTTTTGCTATCGGCCATGCCCAAATTGAGGGGCTGACTGCATTGTGGTTCCATAGATCCTTGGCCTTCATCAACAGGGACAAGAATCAGGGAGGGTCTATTGGAGGCTGTGAGAGGGATAAGGGGTTACTGAAATCGGCGCCATTGACTCCAAAAAACTGTAGCCACCCCCATTGACCAAATAGCATTTATACTGGCCCCAATTTTTTCTTTTTGGAAGCAGAAATGCTAAGGAACTGGTACCTGCTGTGAAAGATTTAGTGTGACACATAGTTCTTTTTGTTTCCAAGGGCTCTGAGAAAGATTACCAGCTGTGGGTCAGTTCCGGCAAGAAAGAGGCCCCATGCCCACTCACTGGTAAGTGTCTGGGAACATCTCAGAGGGGGCTGATTGGGTAGAAAACTGCAACTCTGAAGTCTCCAAGGAACGGTTGCTCAGTCTCAAGCTCCAAGACCCTTAAAAGTGAAAATCTTATGCAATATTCCTTCCTACATTTATTAAATAATTACTAAGCACTTACTCTATCCCAGGCACTGATAACATCTCTTCATTCCACGGCTTATGGTCTAGTTTGTGGGAAATGTGAGTTTTTCTTCTTTACTTTTTTACTTGACAAGCAGAGCTGTCTTGAAAAACTTATACATACTTACTTCCTCAGGTATGATGGCAACCTGGATCGGAATTTCTTTTCCCATCTATTTATTTTTTTATATTCCAGTCTTGAATTCCTCTGTTCCATTTCCTAACTACTAAGTAGCCTCTATTTTGTGAGAATCTTAAAAAATCCAGCCATACCTCTGAATCCAAGTACAAATATTTATTTAATACTTGCTCTGTGTCCGAAACTTTTCTCAGCATCATAAGGAAGATGAGATAATTGCAGTTAACTCCTCACGTCTTCACTGACTAAACCACCGGTACTTTGCTGTTTCTCAGGCCGAGTTTTCTAGTATTGTTCTTGAGGTTATTGATAAATCGATTACACCTCTCCTAAAATCGTTATTAGAGCAAGTGAGCTAAAAGAATAATAATTCTTGGATCACCAAATTTGTTCAGTGTGGAAAATAGAGGGACTAAGACAAGGGAAGGGACAGGCTCTGTTGCAGACCTGGCAGGAGGTCTTCTCAGCCTTCACGGAATTGAAGAGAGTGAGGACCTTGCTCTGGATGAGCTTGGGCTGAAGGGAGTGTTATGGCTGGTTTGATCTTCTATCCAGACCACTAACACTGTCTCCCTGTCGGCAATAAGGCTGTTTTGCTTTCTTCTCATTCATGTGTTCACTGCAGGAGCACTTTGAATTTCCTTCAAGAATTTTTCTTTTGTGTTCATGACTTGGCTAACTCTCTGGTGCCAGAGGACTAGCTCTCAGCCGCCTCAGCTTTTGACATGGCTTCCTCAGGAAGCTTAATCATTTCTCACTTTTCATTTAAGGTGAGAGGTGTGTGACTCTTCCTCTCATTGAACACTTAGAGGCCATTGTAGGGTTACTAGCTGGCCTAATTTCCATATTGTCATGTCTCAGGGAACAGGGAGTCCTGAGGATATGGAGAGAGAGGGGAATGTCAGGTCAGTGGAGAGGTCAGAACACACACGCATTTATCCATTAAGGTCTCCATCTTAGATGGGCAGTGTTCATAGTGCCCCAAAACAGTTACAATAGTACCATCAAAGACACTGATCACAGATCACCATAACAACTATAATAATCATGAAAAAGACTGGAATATTGCAAGAACTATCAAAATATGACACAGCGACATAAAGCGAGCAAACACCGTTGGAAACACGGTGCTGATCGATTTGCTTGACATAGGGTTGCCGGAAGTTCTCAATTTGTAAAAAGCGCAGTATCTGTGAAATGCAATTAAGGGAAGCACAATAAAACTAGGCATGCCTGTATTCTTCAAGAATGAAATCCACACCACACTGTTGGGGAAAAGTGCAATTCTCCACAGTGAACTCTATGGAGAGGAAGCAATTTAAAGCATGGAAGAGCAAAACAAATCACATGGCAGGCAACTCCCGGTGATGTTGGGGGCAGTTTTCCACTCTGTAAACACTGTTTTGCACTTTGCTTCTGGGTTTCCAACACCGTGCAGCCTTCCCTCTGATGGCTGCCTGGCAGGGCCCTGGGTGGTTGGGCAGCCATGGGAGGGCAGCTGAAGGCACAGAGCCCTGCTGCTCTTGAGGAGCCCTTGTCTTTAGAACTGACAAAAGGAAATAAAATCTGTGTTAAAATGACATTACAAGTGAGACAACAGTGATCACAGCAATTCTGAACATATATGGTCCAATTCTTTAAAAACCATTGACCACCAATGTTTATTAATATATTTTCCTTGATCCTTATAAGTCTGTGTGAGGGTAAGCATTTAAAAGGATGAATGTCAGGCTCAGAGAGGTCAAGTAATTTGCCTCAGATGTACAGATCTAGTTAGTGTCAAGGCAGAAACTAGAAGGCATTAAATATTCTCGGAGGGAAACACAACAAAAGTCAAGATTGTGCAATGCACTTATGGATCTATGCATTCCAAAGAAAGCAACGTGGTTAAAAATCTTTTTCTCTTTCCTTTTTAAACTCTTTTGCTTGGGCACCTGCTTTTTGCAAGGTGTCGCCTGTGAGGGTGCACGTGGCACTCGCTCAGGAGCACAGCCTTCTTCATCCAGAAGCTGCGGGAGAATGGCAGCACACACTGGTGTGGCCCACATGCTCACAGTAAGGAGGTTTGATCCTAATCCATCACCATAATCCTGATGCATAGTTAGGTTTTTCTCTGTACAGGACATGAGCATCCCTACATAATTAAAATGAGCCATCGTCCAGCCACTGGGCTCCTGCCACAGGGACCAGAGGGCTCCACCTTCCAGGAGTCCCCAGACACGCAAGGCCAATTCATCCTGAAGCCAAGGCACCCAGCCAGGAACCAACAGAGGAAAGGTGAGCCCCTCCCCTCTGGCAAGCGCCTTCTCTTGGCTCATGTCTCCACTTCCCAAACGCGTGACACAGAGCTGATTTTCCATGTGTGGGTGGAGAGCCCGTGTGGACAGGAACCCAGTACCCACCCAGAATCAAGCTTAGAGAAACTCCAAAGGTCTAAAATCAAGACCCAGCTCAATTCTAGGAAGGTTTTTTTTCTTTTTTAATTCTTCTAGGTAGACAGTTGCTCCCTTCTCTGTATCCCTAGAGCACTGTTGCCATATAGTTCTGTGTCTGCACATCCATGTGTCTTCTCAGAGCATGTGCTTCTACAACCCGAGAACGTGCCTTCCCGATCTCAGGGATTTGTCCAGTATCTCGGTCTGTCACGGGAGGGGACCAAATGACCACATGTCTTAGACACACCTGGAATCAAAAACTCCAGTGGAGTGAAGAGTTATGGAATTGAACTGGACTCTCTTCTGGGCTTGGGCTGAAGTAGCCTTGGGATGCCAGAGAGAACTGGACTCTCAAGTCTGTTCCCACAGCAAGCTCGCTTTCCACGTCTGCTTCAGACCCAGGGCGAGACCAAAACTAGACTGAATGTTTATGGTCAGGGCTTTTTTATCTTCCTTCTTGTCATTTTTTCCCCTACCACTCCAATATTCTCCCATTGATATTTCTTTCTCTGAAGAAGACATTTTATTTATTTGGGAAGTATTTGAGCCAGAATAGAATTTCTACTTCAAAGTATTTTTATTATGATTGTTATTCTAGAAGGATAAATTTTCAAAAAATTTATTTTTTAATACACACACCCTAATTGGAGGATGAGGAAACACTAACCTAAATCTTGCCAGGACTGTTTAAAACTAGCTAGGTTTTGGGGGCCAGCCCGGTGGTGTAGTGGTTAAGTTCAGTGCGCTCCACTTCGGTGGCCCAGGGTTTGTGCGTTTGGATCCCAGGTGCTGACCTACACCACTCATCAAGCCAAGCGGTGGAGGTGACCCACATACAAAATATAGGAAGATAGGCACAGATGTCAGCTCAGGGCCACTCTTCCTCAAGCAGAAAGGAGATTGGCAACAGATGTTAGCTCACTGTCTATACTTTCTGTCTATGCTCATAGAGTAGCTGAATGTGTAGCTTTGTATCAAGGGATAGAGCACTCTTCTTCAGAGCATTCTTGTTTAAGCTGAATAATGGAATACATTTGGATAGTTTTAGAAATAATAAAATCAGGTTAAGAGTAGGAAAACCAGGTTGCATACAACAACTCAACCTATATTTTAACGTGTATCTGAGACAAACATTTGTACATGCAGACATATAGAAATCTTCTCCTGGAGTTAAGAATGTATTGGCTTGCTTCTCTCTTTTTAAAATGGTAGGGGTATGAATGCCAGGCAGGAAGAAGCCTTAGTTAGGGGAGTGGTGGCATTCCTTCCTGACTGCTACCTTCTGGAGGCAGTGAAATCAAATGGAGAATGGGGGTGGGGTCTGCTTTGGGGGGGGGAGACAGATGTCTAGGCCTCCTTAGGCCCTCTGAGTGAGGGAGATGAGATTTATCAAGGCTGCTATGAGCCATGCCTTATGCTGAGTGGGACCTTCTAGTATTTAGTCCAAAGAGGTGTAGGTAGCATCATTTACATTAAAGTTGACCAAACCAAAGCTCAAAGAGTTTTCAGTAAACTTATCCGACTAAGCGGCAGAACCAGGAGCCTTCTGTTTCTCGGATCCTGCTCTCTCTGGTCCAGCCCCAGGAGCACTGCATCCATGTGAGTGGACATGGAGATGCACTCACTCCTTCCCAGGAAGGCCGAGTGGTTGGACGTTGAAGGCTACTTGGTGAAATGTTGCTTCACTGTTTATCCTTCTACAACTTGGCTCCTCTGTTGACATTTTTAGTATTTGGTATAAACATGTGATTTAAACAAATGGTAAGGTACCTTCTTAGGTAAACATTCATAGCTGAGCAGTAGAAACTTGGAACTCAGCTTTTCCTTGCTGATCACCTTTCCTTTGAAAAGCATTCTTTTGACAGGGGCTGTTGGGTAGTTAAAAATCATCTTTGGGTAGCTTTGTGGGGTGTCCGAAGAAACACGGCCACCTGGAATCTTACCACATAGCCAGCATTTAATGACTACTTCCCAAGGACCCTGACTGCTGATAGTCATCATGGAGCTGCCTGAACGTTGTGGCCCCCAGAGCAGAGGCCAGAGGCGGGCTGAGAAGTGGGCTCAGGCAGGTTGTGTCTTGAAAGGCAGATCCTTTTGCTGAAAGAAAGTTGACCATGGTTGGGCGTTCAGAAAGCAAACAGGGAATCTAAGAGTGGGAGGAGACTTACTATGAAAGTAGATGATTGCCAAACTCTGCTTGATTTGAAAACCAAACCTGGTTAGCTTTCGAAATGTGATCTGTCACCTGAATCCACCGTTCATACTAAACATCAGAAAACATGGACAAGTACAAGTGAAGTGTCTCATGCAACAGGCAGGAGAGAGCACTGCCTAGGAAGCATTTCCCCTGGAAGAAGTGACCCCGAGTCTGAGCAAGCCTGTAGGTTTGCAGGATGAGGGGAAGAAGAGCACGTTAACACCACAAGGATGCAGTTGGCCAATTTCCAAACGTGGGAAATTCTGTGCAAAAGCTGACTCAGTTCCTCTTTCTTCTTGCCATCGCAATGAATGTGCCGTAAGTAAATTAAACTAACTACTACTGATAATCTCACTTCTTCTTTGGATTCAGGAAAGAAGTCAGTGAGAATTAATTTTATGGGCAACTGGGCCCTCCGGCGTGGCTCCAGCACCTGCCAGGACCTTCTGCACGTGACGCCACCATCCCCAAAGCCAGGGCAGCTCTTTGGCATCAGCCTCGGGGATGTGTGTGAACGCGACAGCCTGCCCCCTTCTCTTCTGGTGGGTCTCATTTTGGTCTTCTGTGGCTTTCCTGAGGAGGGAGAACTCTGAGAGGTCAAGTGTCTCGTTTAAATCTATCCCTAAATGGAGAAATCTTTAGACAGCCGCTGGCTTTGGGGGAAAAGCTTTGCTAATATTACGTCAAAGAATAAAATCTGATTTAGGTACTGCTGAGTCATAAAGCAAACACTACAAAAAAAAGATACCCATGTCCATTCCATAGGTTTCAGCAAAGACCCACATATGCCTGCTCAGATCAATGCAAATGGGCTCTATGTGGATGAGTCTCTGAGAGTCCACCCCGTCTCATCTTCTCTGAACTCCACAGTAGTCTTCAGCCTCCTTCAGCTGAGTCTACTCAATCTCACTCCTCAGAATCTCTCAGGTGACTTTGACCTGTATTTCCAGTGCTGAAGCATACAGACTCAGCCTCTGGCATATGTGGATCCTTTCATCCAAATAGAATGTGTCAAGTGACAGCCACAGAATTTGGCCTGTGTTAACTCAAATTGGTGTATGGAATTGTCAGTGTCAACATTTATTGAGTGTCCAGTATCTCTCCAAGCACTCTACCAGATCTAGGGAACTTTAGGCTAACGACGAAGAAATGTGTCATGCCAGTCCCATGCTCCTACTACCTCAGTCCTTGCAAGTTTCACAGCAAATTTAGGGGGTAGCTATGATTATCATCATTCCCACTTCACAAACGATAAAAAAAGTAACCTCACTAAAGTGTACACTGTGCCCAAGGCCACACAGCCAAGATGTAGCATTATAGGATTCGGGTCCCTTGGATTACCTGACTCCAATACCTAGAGCCTTTCTGCACCACAAGCAGAGGACATGAAGATGCAGCAAAAGGAAAGGAAAGAGTGATGAGAAGGGGATGTAATTAGAGGAGGAGGAGAGGGGTTTGGAGACCCCGATTTTAAAAGAGGGAAAGCAATCCAGGAAGTAGAAATAGGGTACGCAGCCCCTTAACGGGGAATGAACAATGGGACACGGGTATGGCACGAAGATTTCCATAGCTGGGGAAGAGCAGCTATATTAGGGCACGATGAGGAAAGATTGGTGGAGCAGGAGCGGGTGATTCCATAAAGGCCTGGAAGCAGGGAAGTTTGATTCAAAAGTGTCAGTTCACTGAAAAGGAAAATCTGACTTAAAAACTGTTTGAAATGTTTCAGCATATGAATGTAGAAGGGATGGTTGGGTAGAAAATAGAGACACTGAGAAAAAAACTTCTACGTTTGCTTGCATGCCCCCCCCCCCTCCAGCACTGCACCTCGCTTACCCCAGCTCAGACAAGGGGGGAGCTGGTGCTCTTGGCTCCTGGATATGAGGTACCATTGATTTTTTCTTTCTCTTCTTCCCTATAGGATATGCTTTGCTTTCTTAAGCAAAAAGGGCCGCTCACAGAGGGCATATTCAGAAAATCGGCCAATATGAAATTATGCAGAGCCCTAAAGGAGACATTAAATGCTGGGGACAAAGTGAACCTGGACTGTGAATCTGTTCTTGTGGTCGCATGTGTCTTAAAGGTAGGGAAACTTCTAGCATTATCCACACACAGCGTAACTCTGAAGGTACATGATCAATTTCCTTCACCGTGATTGCCCAGGAACCATAATAGGCATAATAGATTGAGAAACTGAAAAACACTTCACGAAGTCCAAATTTAAGGGCGTTGGTTTGGGTGTTAAAAGCCCCAAATGTTAGATATACTTTCCTTTTTCATCACACACTACCTTCTCCTTCTTCATTCCTGAACATTATCCCAGAATAATAATAATAAAAATTCTAAACACACACTTAGATGTACAGAACGTTTACCAGAACAAACATCCTGTTTTTGATGACTTCTTCACCATTGTCCTAATGAAAGCAAAGTTTACAAAAGAAAATTCGTATGAAACATTTGAAAATAGATAGAGAGGTTGACCGTAGTCAGTAAGCCAACATTTGTCATTCAATGAATCAAAAAATGCTCAATGAGTGACCAAAAGCTCCGTTCACTTCTTCATCCTTCTTTCGCCTGTCTCTTTTAATTTAAAAGTAGTGTAGGGGTGACTTCACTATTTTTTGCCTTCTTTCACCCTTACCAAATTTGGCATCCTTTATTAATGTTTGTTAAGCTTAACCCACCACCCACGATTATGGTCACACAGTAACAAGCTCCTACCACATGCTTCTTCTTATAAATCTGACTTTTAAAGTAGGTGCAGCAATGAAAATTTGTTTGGAATTCTGAAAATTCAATAGATTTATACAAAAAAGGTTTTTAAATGATACCACTAAATCACAAATATCCAGTTATGTTTCTATGAAGGGAATCATAGAACAGGGAAAGAATTGACTCAATCCATCTTGGTATTTGTTAACAGCTGTAAAGAGGAATGTCATAAGTAGAAATGACTACAATAGGTTATTAAAATTCTCTTATAATCGAGATTCCATTTGGTCTTTCCTTGTTCCCTATGATTGTTCAGCTCTGTGATAAATAGGGACAGTTCAGAAGTGGCTTAGAGTCGACCACTGTGACACTGGGATGATTAGAAATATACTCTAGGCATGCAAATAGCAAGTTGAGTGTTGCCTTCTGTGAGGTGCCCACCTGGAACTGATTTTCCAGCAAGAGTTAGAGTTGCCCATCAGCAGAGTCTTGCCTATCTTTCTGTTATAAGTACACACTAGCAAGGGGGTGGCCACTCGTGGGTATAGTTCTTAGACATTCCTAAAGTTGACTGATCTTGGTGGGGAATCAGACTTTGCAACTTGGCTTTGATAAATACCATGCCCAATGAACTGGGGTGTTGACCTAAACCAGAAATGAGTACATCATCAGGACCACATTGAGTTTGCCATTGAGCTGTCTAAAAACAGAGGTCCAGCAGTGAATACCCTTGGCATATTCTGCTCGGGTCATGTTCTGGCTTCACCACACTCAGCCTCACCAATGGGCTCCCACAGAACAGGGTTCAGGAAACAGAGAGGAGACACATGCTCCGAGTGCATGTAGTGTGGTACGCATGAGGCAAGGGCCCTCCTGCATGCTCCCAGACTCAAAGAGCCGGCCAGAGTTGGACTGCTTCCTCTCTCCAAATATATTGGAAGCACTCCATAGGAAACACGGTGAAAAGCACTAACTACCATGGCTAGCTACAATACCATGGGTACCACACACCAATCAACATAGTCAAAGTGAGAGGACTGGGACTCTGTCCGTTGGCTTCTCTGCTCTGTCCCCAGTGCTCACAATAGTGCCTGGTACTAACAGCAGCTCAATAGGGATTAGCATGAGTGAACCATCATTAGATTCTCATTAGGATTGTTGCCCTGAGGCACTTCTCGAGCAAGCCACCACTAAGAGAAGGCATGTGCTGCTGAGTGAGAACAATGGAAGCTAGGTGTGCTTGGAAGCTAGCAAGACAATGTGACAACTTCCCCTCAGTCTTGCACAAACATTAAAGCTTTGTAAATTTTAATAGGCCCAATTCTACGATGTTAAACTTGTTCCTCAGCCCTCTAAAGTGACAGATGTTCCAGGCCTCCACTTAGGAAGTGGACATTTGTGCGTCTGTAGCCCTGATACTCAGAGGCCTGAAGTTGCGATGTATCTAAGTTTTTAGTAAGTTTCTTCTTTTGGAAGGATCTGTATGTCCCACTCACAGACTGTAAGGGGTAACACATTGTTACCCAATGGGGATTTTAATATATTTCCAATGTCTGCTGCTTCCCAGTCTGCAGGATCAAACGTTCATACAGTTAAAACCAGGATGAATGAGGCTATTGTGACGCAGTGTTCTCCCAAGGAGCACACATACCTCAAGTCAGAAGGCTCAGTTCTCTCTTAATATGTGTGCGAGAGCACAAGGGTGTGCGCGTTTGGTTTGTTTCAGAACTTCTCTTGCTTGAGTTAAGAGCAAGCACTGTGTCTCAAACGGGGATGGGTATTTCTTCTCAAGAAACTAGCAGGATTGAGGATGACGTCTCACCGGACCTTGTCAGTTTCTACTAGTTTACTAAAATGGACACCAAGAGGAAGTTCCAGGTGATAGAAGGGGGCTTTCTCTTCGCTCCCACTGTGGCCCACTCTGCTTTGATGCTTCTAAGTTTTAGAAGTCCAAGCACCCACTTCAGGGTGTGCAGGTCAGTGGAGAGGTGGAGCTGAGCGCTGCATTGGTCACAGTGTGGGGAGCCTGAGAAGGAAGTGGGGACAGAAACTCAACTTTTCAACTCCATGTTTTCCCTGTAATTTGTCCAATATGTATTTGCCATAAGAATAATACTCTTCTTTTGATGTGTGTAAGGATTTTCTTCGAAACATCCCAGGGAGCGTCTTTACATCTGACCTCTATGCTAAATGGGTCAGTATAACTGATGGAGAGAACGAGGAGGAGAAAATCGCTGCCACTCAGAGGTAACGATGCCATGATTACTCTACTGGGGCACACCTCCAAAGTACAATCAACATACTCTTAGGAAAATATTAGCTTATACTTTACAGCTTTGTCCACTAAAATAATGACCAATGCCAAAGAGTTTGATTTGACCACTCCCACGGAGGCCAGTTCAAAAATAGTGGCATGCCTTACTGCTCTTATTGAGTTCTCGTTCTTCTCCTAGTCTTGTTAATAAGGAATCCTTGACCATTTTATACCTTCTGAATATGTTGTCGACGAAAATAATCCATAACCAATCAATAAATGAAAATTTGGGTGAGTTTATTCTGAGCTTAAATTTTAGGATTATAACCCGGGAGGTCTTTCCACAAAGGAACAGAGCACTCCAAAGAAGTGGGGGTACATAGGGTGGTTATATACCCTCAAAGAGGGTGTTTCACATGATTGAAATGTCCCTCCCACAATAGCCACAAGAGTGCCCTGTCGGCACAGCACTTGATGGACACAGCAGGTAGTGGGTCTGCTATCTCCAAGGGCGCAGCAGGAGGCAAGTCTATTGTCTCAAGCTGGGCGGTCACAGGTGAGCGCAGTAATCAGTTTCTAGCCTAAGGAAAGATGCTTAATCCTTAAGGAGACACCAACGTTGGCAGGGGGAGGGAAGTTGCACCTTTATCTCAAGGGCCTTTTGCTCTTGCCATAGGGAATCTCTAAAGCAGATATACAATGCATGCTCAATGGCCTCGGTCAGGCCCTTTTGGAAAGACAAGGTCAGGCCCGAATTAGGTTTACACCAAAATGGCTTCCTCATATATTCCAATATATCCTATTACTTGCCATTTTTATTTGACAATATGAAACTGAGAGCAGATGAAATCCTTTGGTCCAAGAGAGATGCTAAAGGACCAATCTGCCAGGGATATGGTCTTACCTTTGTCAAACACTTAACTAGCCAGAGAAGTTCTTATCTGGTTCAGGAACTGAACTCAATGAAACATTTTTGCCTGGAACTTTGCTGGGCTCTTACCCTGAGACAGTGTTCCTATATTGCTACCTTCAAAACAAAGGGAGCCTTTGAAATTTCATCGCTGTTTAATTTAATCAATGAGCTTTTGTGAACTTTAATTGAAGAGTTTCTGCAATGTTTCAGAGTTTTAAAATATATTTAGATTAAATTCGATGTTAATAAGATGTGCCCGAATGAGAACACGTTCTAGGCGTTTCAGGGAAATGTTTCAGGCAGCATGTTTGGGAGGGCCATTTCTGCATTCTCGTGCATGTTCACTGGGCTTTGTGCCTGCTCTACAAAGAAGTCCTCTGCTCCCTTTCTCTGTATTTCCAACTTCCTGAGCAAAATGACGTGCTGTCTTTAAAGGTCCATTTTTGTGTCTTTAGGCTTTTGGATGAGCTGCCCAGAGCCAATGCAGAGCTCCTGCGCTATCTTTTTGGAGTGCTGCACAACATTCAGCAGCATTCGTCCGTCAATCAGATGACAGCTTACAACTTAGCCACCTGCATAGCCCCAAGCATTCTTTGTTTGCCCAATGCCTGCAGCGCAGAATTAGAAAGTGACATCACAAGAAAGGTAATGAAAGCTCTCATTTGCGTGCCCTAGGGGTCAGAGTCCCCACTTGGAACCCAAAATGGACGGTGTTAACTCTGACAGACCAGTTTTTGAAAGTGTATCCGTTGAGTGGCAGAGTCATTTATCCTCCTCTGTGGGGATGGGAAGGAGGGTTGTTAAGGGGGAACTGTGAGCAGTTGAGTCTCTCCTCCCTTCCTGTCCATGAGACTAAACTCTGGACCTACTGAACAGCAGAGAGAGAAGTGGCCAGATATGACAGAAAAGAACCTGGGCTTTGGAGTGTGACAAGCCAAGTTTCAACTCTCAACCTAATCACTGAGGGATGTGTAACCCTGGGCAAAGTTTCCAAGCCATGGTTTCTTCATCACACGATGGCGACAACACCCAGCTCCTCAGGTCATTACTGGCACATCCTAGGCAGCTTGGGCAATATGAGCACCCATGGCTCCACACACTTTGGCCTTCCTCTGCCAGCTGTGGCTCATTCAGAAAAATACTTGGCTACTATTTTGCCTCTGCTATAGGGTGAGGAAACTAGTAAAAGATTCCAGAATATCCTATCAGAGCTACAACATGCCCAATAAGATCATAGCTGTTTCCCAAGAGAGTTTCCCAGAAAGTAAGGGTGAGGCAGGCAATGCAAGAGGAGGGGCTGCAGCCAGACAAACTGAATGGTGTCTCTCCAGCTGCTTTCTTCCCTCACAAAAACCCACAGAAATCTCTGCTGCCCAAGTTTAAGCAGCACCTAAACTTACAAATGAATTTCACGTATCCATGTCTATTGGGTGCTTTATAAATTTTCCTAAGATGCGATATGTCTATTATATCTCAACAAAACTGGAAAAAATGTTTAATGAAAATGAATAGATAAAATTTCATAAGAGACTATACATCTTCCCCCAAACATCCTATGTGGGTTACATTTGAAAATTGCCTTTGTTTTCAAGATGTAACCATTGATATAAAAATGTTAGCTTTTAAACTAGACCACAAATTATGCCTTTAGTCCACTGATGAAAAGTATTTTAAAACCTGTGCCCAAAGTACTCACGAAAGTATCACAGTTCCTTCTTAGAGAAAACTGGTTCTCTGAATTTTTCTTAGTATTCTTCCAAAATTTTTGTTAGAGCCAAGATTCATGTATGAAATGTGATTTATAACTATGCCATATTGAAAAGAACACCCCGTTTTTACCCTTTTGTGTTGCAGATTTCTCTTGTGCAATTTTTGATTGAGAATTGCCTCCAGATCTTTGGAGAAGACGTTGCTTCCCTCCTGGGGGAGAGCTCCATGCATTGTGATGGCAGCGAGAAGGCTGCAGATCCTTCGACTGACTTCGGAGAAGACATTGCTTCCCTCCTGGGGGAGAGCTCCATGCATTGTGATGGCAGCGAGAAGGCTGCAGATCCTTCAACTGACTTCGGAGAAGACATTGCTTCCCTCCTGGGGGAGAGCTCCATGCATTGTGATGGCAGCGAGAAGGCTGCAGATCCTTCAACTGACTTCGGAGAAGACATTGCTTCCCTCCTGGGGGAGAGCTCCATGCATTGTGATGGCAGCGAGAAGGCTGCAGATCCTTCGACTGACCTCGGAGAAGACATTGCTTCCCTCCTGGGGGAGAGCTCCATGCATTGTGATGGCAGCGAGAAGGCTGCAGATCCTTCGACTGACCTCGGAGAAGACGTTGCTTCCCTCCTGGGGGAGAGCTCCATGCATTGTGATGGCAGCGAGAAGGCTGCAGATCCTTCGACTGACTTCGGAGAAGACGTTGCTTCCCTCCTGGGGGAGAGCTCCATGCATTGTGATGGCAGCAAGAAGGCTGCAGCTCCTTCGACTGACTTCGGTGAGAAACAGGCAGCGAGGCCGCCAGGGGTCATGGGAGATACCTAGATGGGGGATCCCAGAGCACATCCCAAGGGCAGTGATTCCCATCTGCTCCTCCTTCCACAGGCTGGCTCACAGGTCAGGCAGGGTTGCACACTGTTGTGAGACCAAAGAAAGAAGTCAAGGTCTCTGACTTCAAGAAGTTGCTGGTGCAGCTCGTAACAGCTTTAGGAGACATCATGGGATAATAGAGTGTCTGGGAAATTTTTCAAACAAAACTTCAAATCTATTATGTGTATAATAGATGTCCTCTTGTTGAAACCAGAGTGAGGGCCCCGAGGCGCTGCTGCTCAGTGGTCCCTGAAGCACCGAGGAATTCCAGTGCTCTTTGAAACAGATTAAGAGGAGCAGCATCATTGAGAAAAAAAGGAGCTGACTTGATGTCAGACAACCTTTCAGAGTACTGCAGACTCCTGTGCTACCATTTCCTGGCTGTTTGATCTTTGGCCAATTATTCTAGCTTGTTTTCAGTTTCTTCATCTCTAAACTGTAGGGGGTAATAATGTTTAAATCTTAGGAGTGGTGTAAAGATTAAGTAAGATAATGGATGTAAAATAAATTTGTGAAAAAGTATTTAAGAAGGCTAGTAGAAGTGCCCCTGATGCTAGAGCTGGTATTATTGGCGCCTCGCTAATCACAGCTAACGGGCAGGAGTCCATTCTAGAAGGTAGAGTTTAGATTCAGAACCTGGGGGCCTGTATCATGAGCCCCTTCCTATTTTTGACATTTCTTGGTTTCAGACATTTACCTCAATGCTCTGAGGAAGTCTTTAGGAAAATCCATTTCATCGCAATGAGATGAGTCTAGTATCTGAGAATATGCTTATACTAAGACAATCGTTGGTTTTTCATTTCAGGAGTGTCAACCAAGCAACCTGTTGAATCCAAGCCAGTGAGAGTGATAGTGACTTACATAAAGGCACAACTGCAGAATGATGCCGAGGCCCCACGTGGCGTGGGTCCACCCAGCTCCCTGTCTGCAATGCTTTCAGTCACTGAAGATTAGAGTCTCCATAATCATACTCGACCCTTTCCTTTCCTTTCCTTCCTGTAATATCCCACCAAGAACGCTTTCTCCAAAATTCTACTACCTCCGTTATGTTCTCATCACGTAGACACCAGTCAGCTAATGCCCCTGAAATCATTTTCAGCCCCTTGTAACAAAAAATTGTGTGGGGGTGGTGAATTTCTAGAAAAATACAGGGTCAGAAAAGGAAAGTTTTCGTAGCTCCTGGGAATCACCTCAGGACTCAAGAACAGTAATTCCTGAGCTTGAAGATTCCAGTCCTCAGTCACCACAGGGTCAGTAGATTAGATGGAAGGATCCTCTCAGACATCTCAGGAAATAAGCTCCCAACGTGTCAGAGACCAATTTTCACAAAGTTAAACACATGAATCTCACACACTAGAGTCTAAACTTGAGTCCAAATGTTATTCAACTCATCTTACTGAGGAGACCAGTAAGGTGGTAAAGAATGTTTTTGAGTATAGTACTTTTATGGGACCAAGCTGGGGCCAAAGAAGCAAATTTCCTTTGTTGGACATAAACAGTTAATGTTTTAAAGGGTAATCAATCTATAAGCTTTGAATTTATCTTCTCCTGTGACAAAAATCTACAAATTAACATTATTCTATTTTTATGACACACAGTGAAGGACATCCAGATTTGGACTCCTCCATCTTACACTTCCCATGCAAGGTTTCCTGGAGGGGAATCTGTCCTCCCTCTGTCAACTCTCTCACCCACCCTTCACTTCTCACCCTGCTGACATGTGGCCTCTCCCTGTCTTCCTTTCCAGCAGCCTCAGTAGATCACATTCAACCGATGACCAAGCCCCTCCACCTGACAAACCAAAGCACATCTTCTGGGATTCCTAAGGCACTTGCCCTGCCAGGGTCTCGTAATTCCTGAATTCTAATCTCATTTCCCTGGTAGTTCACTTCTCCCAGGTCATGTTGTTTATCTCCATCTTCCTCTGTTTATATCGTTTCATGGACTTTTCTACATCTTCGCCTAAACCCGAGGACTCTTCACGTCATTCCCAGGTGCCCTCAGCTCTCGTGTTGCCTCTGATTCCCTGCTCTCCTATCATCCCACCAACGCTCATCCCATCACAGACCCATGAGTGCAGCAGTGTCCTCTCTGGCCTCCCTGTCTCCAGTGGTGAAGTTGGGGAAGGATGGCCCCAAGTATGCCTCCCACCCTAATGTTCCTACTTCAGGGCAAGCTCCCTGAGCAGGGATGAGGCTGTCTAGCACAGCCTGGCATTCCACTGCCAACCACCAGACTCAACACCAGGTAGGTATTCAGTAAATATTTGCTATTGAAGACATACCCCTCACTATATAGGTCACGTGGTACTGCATCAGGATGAGGCCTGAACTGGGAGAGAGTCAGCTGTGCACATCTTCCTTTTTCTGCCCTGATCCTGAGAGCTGAGGGGGCATCAACCAGGGAGAGACCTGTGCATGGAATTCCTTCCTAAAGTGCACAGTATGGAAAGAGGGGGCAGTAACTTTGCAGTGGAGAAAACGGACAAGCACTACCTTAGCCAGGCGATCAAGGTCAACATCAACAGTCATACATCTAGTTAATAACAATGAACCTGTATAATTTCATCTGTTGTAACCAATATCCCCGATTGAGGTAAGATGCTAGTAATAGCAAATCAGAACAGAGGTGTATGGGAACTCTCTGTGCTGTCTTTCTTAAATTTTCTATCAATCTCAAAACTGTTCTAAAAAGTAAAGTCTATCTTTTAAAGAGTTCCCATTAAGTATAGATGAAAAATGGTATCTTGGGTTTTCTTTAATTGGAGATGCTTTGTTTACTAATGCAGGGAAGTCTGTCCACATTTGGGTTGGCTACTTACATTTGTTCTTCTGTGGATTGCTGATTGTCATGTGCCCCTAAGGTTTATGGTTATCTGTTATGTGACATTAGTGTAGTCATAGCTCACTGACACAGTCTCATGAACTGCCAGAGTCCGAGGAAGTATTAACTGCCTGCTTTTCATTATCCAAATACCCATTTTACTGATGAAGAAATGGAGATTCAGAGAGGCTGAAAAATTGAACCAAGTCCACATTTAGTGTCACACCTAGACCTTGAACTCATATCTGTCTGACTCCAGAATTCCCTAAACACCACACTATACTGGGAAGTACCAAGTGTGTGACATTGGCAGGAGGAGGGGGGGATCCTGACAGCTGGCTGGGTGTCCAGTGACAAACTTTAATTCTGTATTTTAATGAAGTGATGACACCCCAATGGAGGGCACCATCCAGGCAAACTAGAAGTATGTAGGAAGTCCCTGAGTGGCTGCTGTGAGAAATGGCTCATGAGGGCAATGAGCTTTGTGTCCCAAGCAGAGGGACTAGAGTAGGTCACTCCAGACCTACTGAGAACAGCAAAATGGATCCTCTGTAGTCGCCCTCAGAAGAAATGCAACTTTCAGGGGCCAGCAGGGGACACAATCTCATGTCATACATCATCATAATTTAATGTTGGCACTGAAAACTGAAGCCAGGAAGGGGTATCGCCTCTCCTCAGAATTCTTAAACAGCATCCAAGCTGTGGGGGACCCCATTCACCAGCACTTGCTTGTCAGGTCTTGACCTCAAGAAATTGGGCAGAAATCCAAAGGCTCTCGACTCAAGGGATGGGATTTGACCTCTGGCTTGGCTGCCTGTCTTGTACAACCTTGAGCAAATCAATTCACCACTGGGGTCCTTGCTTTGTTCATATCAAAACAGGAACCACTGCCCTACTGACCTCATAGAATTTTCCAGCAGATGAATAATAGTACTGATGGCTAACAGTTACTGCACAGTCACTACAGACCGGTATTTTGCAGGCATCATCGCATTTAATACTCACGGCAATCATGCTGGCCACGTACTTATATTACCCTTATTTTATAGATTGGAAAACAGCTCCAGAGGAAGGATATCGTTTGAGGTCACCCGGTTTGTGAAGATGAAGTCAGAATTTAGAGCCCATGTTGTTCACCGATGAGTTATGTCACTAACCACGTTCCAAAGTGATGCTAGATGGAAAGAATGCTGGTGCTTCAGAGTCCTGGGGCAACCTTGAGAAGCTGCAGAGGAGTGGATGACCACAAGGTGGGGCTTGGTATTTATCACTGGGTGGATATGCAAGCTGAGGGGGTTTGGAGAAGAAAGATGCAGAGAGAAATGAGCTTGACTGGGGAAAACGAGCAGAGAGGGAGAAGAGAGAGTTGGGGCAGCTGCCAAAAGGAATGGAAATCTAGGAAGACAGAGCTACTCGAAGGGGATTTTGAAGAAGCTTTGCTCTCAGGTGTACTTTGTGATAGCTATTCTCTGGCCTCCACTAAACCTTCAGGAAAATCCCTACTTTTCCTCAATGCCTTTAGAGGTGGATCCAGGGTTACTCATTGTACTGCTCATGGATGGCAGTGCTTCATTTTCATATTCCCACCTGCCTCAATACTTGTTATCCTACTGTTTCAAGATAGGAAAACCGACTCCTATCATAACCCTAATGGGTTCTATCTGGTCTCTCCTACGGGACTTAAGGGTAGTAATACTCTACAAAAATCAGTTGGTTTTCTAATTAACAACAAAGAACAAGATGAAGAGGATATTAGGAAAGCAGTTCCATTTCCAAAAGCATCAAAAATAATAAAATAGAAAAGGCTGTAAACTGAAAACTACAAACATTACTGAAAAAAACGAATTTAAATAAGTGAAAGGGCAGCCATGTTCACGGACTGGATGACAATACTGCACAGGTATCCATCAATACCACCCACAGTGATCTCCACATTCAATGCCGTCTCATTCAGTGCTCACCTCCCTCAGGTCAATCCACAACGTCTCCTGCTCTTCCCTGTGGTTCCTTGGTTGGGAAAGTGCTGGATAAACATCTGTTCTTTTGGATTCAGATCCTAGACACCTAACACTCAATAATTCCATGGAGCTCTTAAAAAAATCTTGATTAGGGCCCAGTACCTTACAGTCACAGGCTATGAGAGTTTTTAGTACAGCAATGGGAGAAGAGCCCTAACATAGGGAGGAGGTTCCATTGTAGTAACGTTCCTGTTCTATCGGCCCTCACACTGAGTAAAACTACAGAACTTGATTAAAAATATATTAGCTACATCAAACAGTCATATAAAGTAAGGAATTTATATTTATTTTAAACTAATATGCGTATTATAAAATTACATATAAAAACATAAATATATGTAATGTATTATATGGAGAGAACTTCGTATGTAAAATGCATTATAATGTATGAAATGCTACATATTACATATTATGTGTTACATGTTGCATCTTATATATGTTGTATATTATATGTTACATATAGAGAGAGAGAAAAAGAAGAGAGGATGTAGGGCAATTTCATTTTCCGATTCTAGGAAAATAATGAAACCCAAACCATCAGGAACGGTATCACTTGAGCAGAGCATAGGTGCAAGTACCATCCGTGTTATATGCAGAAACATTCACCTTGACCCCAGGGGGCATCTGGGCTGAGACTAGATGACTGAAATCTCTGGGCGATGGTGAACACAGAATTGGGGGACAGCAGATATGAAGACGCACTGAGCCACATGCCAGACGCCCCAAGCGCAGACAGAGCTTGTGAGCTTCTAGCGGTGGAGACTTGACACACTGCGGGAGAGGAAAATGAAGTTACTGGACCCACTGAAATGGGACTCATTGATCCTCTAGCCCATGGTGGGCAGTGTGCATCAGCGTGGTCCTTCAGACGTAAACAGCACAGCCCAGGGAAAGCTCTGACCTGGGTCAAGCAGCATCACCCAACAGCCACCAGGGGGAGCTCCTCCCTGCACTTTCCTGCTCTGTGAAGGGCCCCTGAGCCCCGGGTTCTTCTCCCATATCCAGCTTCCCAATCCCTCCATTCACCACTGGCTCCACACCTTCCCTATAGGAAGGAATGATTCTGACCCATGATGCCTTGAGAGTGTCTGAGACAGTTTCTGGGGTTGGGTGAGGGCTCCCTGCAGAGGTCGGGGGTCCTGGCTCATTACTATGGCCTCCCAACTTATTCGTGATGGAATATATAATAAATGCGTTAGCTCTAAAAATGTCCTAATTTTAGTAGCTATTTATAAGTAGTATGTCATTAGTCATTTATTTCTATATTTTACAGTGACTTATGAAAGCTGATATTATTTGTGTTTTTCAGATAATTCAATTATTTTTTCTAATTCTTCCTTTTCCTCTTAAGTTTTAGATGCTCCTTCTCTTCAAATTTCGTGCTCATCAAAGTACATATTTTTCTGCACTGTATCAAAGAATCCTTTGTTTAATAGAAGACACAGAATAATTCAGTATGGACCTTTGTCTGAGGTGAGTTGGGGCTCTCAAATACAGATGACGGGAAAGGAAACAATAACCCTGCACATTTTATGAAACGATGTGCTAGCAATCCTGGAATGAACATAAAATCATATTTGATTTCACGCTGTGAGAATGCCAATGTGGTGGTTAAATTGCAAAGATTACTGGAGAAGTTTTGTCTTCCTCCTGCTCCTCTCTAATTCCAAATCCCCTCAGCTGCTCTGCCCGTTCCTTCTGCCCCAGATAGCACTGCTGAGGGAAAAGGGCGTTTAAAATTCTGCATAATGTT
Source organism: Equus asinus (assembly GCF_041296235.1). Taxonomy (NCBI): domain Eukaryota; kingdom Metazoa; phylum Chordata; class Mammalia; order Perissodactyla; family Equidae; genus Equus; species Equus asinus. The sequence goes on from NC_091809.1 coordinate 11,005,075, forward strand.
CACACCAACTAGGTCAGACTCATTTCAGTGTCATTCTTTACATAATACGATAAATAATATTCTTCTCATGATTCATTCCAGAGACATTGACGAACTCCACACAATGAAATGCCTAGACAGACAGTAACATAGGGACACAGGAAGTTCTAATTTGCAGTCTCCTGTACAACTAAGACTGAACAAATGTCACAGAGGATGGGAATGACCTTGGTGGTGGTCAATAGGGGGACTGCCTTATAACCATTTATTAAGCTCTGCCCGTATTTTGGTGCATATTTTCAAATTTATTTTGCGTATATTTTTAAAGCATTTGTAATATATAAATATTGTTTTATGTAAAAACCCCAACAGAACCTGTCTCAGACCTGGTCAGTATCAGGATTCAAGTTACTGGGAATTGTTCACTTGGTGAATTTAGAAAATCAGATGGCAATTATTTGTTCTCTGGCCAGAGTTTCATTTGTCATCTGAGAGAGAGAGGCTGCATGGGGCTCACTCCATTTGGCCCAAACAGAAGTCTGCAGTCTCTTGTCAAATAAATGTCTTTATGTTGTTGCATATGCAAAATACCCTTCTCTTTTCAGGCTGAGTAATATTTCTTGGCATTATCTTTATCTATTCATCTGTCGATGGACACTAAGCTGTTTCCATATCTTGGCTCTTGTGAACAAGGCTGCAGTCAACACAAGAATGCAGATGTCTCTTTGAGATTCTGATGTCAATTCTGGTGGATATATACCCCAAAGTGGGATCGCTGGATTGTGCTGAGTGAAATAAGCCAGTCACAGAAGGACAAATATTGTGTGATTCCACTTATGCGAGCTATCTGAAACGGTTCAACTCACTATAGTTGACAACACTGCATTGTGTCATTGAAATTTGCGAAGAGAGAACTTAAATATGCTCGCAAGAAAAAGAAAGAGAAGAAAAGAGAAACCTGTGTGGTGACGGATATGTTATTTATCCTGATGAGGGGAATCCTTTTGCAATGTATCAAATCATGTCATTGTAAAGAGATAACACGTTTATTTGGCAGTGATGCCCTATTAAAACTGGAAAAATTCCCCCACAAACCAAAAAAGAAGAAAAAAATGTCAAACTCACAGAAACAGAGGAGAATGGTGATTGCCAGGAGCTGGGGGAAGAGGAAAGAGGGAGCTGCTGTCCGACAGGCACAAAGTTTCAGTCGTGCAAGATGAGTAAGTTCTAGAGAGCTGCTCACAGCCCTGTGCCCAGAGTTCCTGGTACTGCAGTGTGCGCTTATGACTTGGTTAAGTGGGCCGACCATAGGGTAAGGGTTCTTACCACAATAAAAAAAAAAACTGGGCAATTTCTGGTGATCACAAAATGCTTAGAGTATATAACTGAAGGAGTAGTACATGAAATATCAAACTTCAAAATTAGATAATTTCGAAGAAATGAAAACTAGAATTGTTTGACATTGAAAGAATTAATATCTCACTAAATGTATTCTCTGAAAAAGATGTACAGTGTTTATAAATGCAGCGTTGAGAGGATCTGACGGGGTGACATTTTAATAAACTACTTGACGTTTAGTGGATACTCAATAAATGTTCGTTCTCCTTTCATTTCTGGTAACTTTGGACCCAATTCCTTCCCGGAGGCATCAGAAGAGATCACATCCATGTGCTTAGAGAACGTCACGTGTGCTCTGCGTCCTCCACGTAGGCAGGGCGGGATGGCTGAAGTGGGCTGGAGTCCCCACAGGTAGGTGTGTCCCTGATCAAACCTTAGCACATCAGGTTCTAGTAAAATAGTTTCTCCTTAGAGCAGACTTTTTAAGAACAGAATGCTCTAGCATATTTCAAAATTGTTCATTTTTTCTTTCCTCTGTGAGAAGCACAATATTTTTTTCTCAGACATTCACTGTAAGAAGCAGGTCCAGCTGCTGGAGGCAAAACTCACAAAAGTTTGGGCCCCTGTGACCAGGTCCTCCTGGAGTTTTAACTCTCTGAGGGTCCACACTTGTCCACACTGGGCCTCCTGCAGATTGTCCATTACAGGTTAGGCTTCCCTGCCCCAGCACTGGTCCCCTTGGGGGCTCAGTTGTGATTCTCTGCGTTCACCTGTGAGTCTCCCCAATCTGGGGGCGGCAATTTGCCCTATGACCTCACTGCTCTTATGAACCTAAGAACAGCTGGAGCCTTTTCAGTTTGTTCAGCTGTTTAGTGTTTGGGGATGGAGTGGAGACTTCCAGGCTCCTAACATCATGGACCAGAAGCCAGAAGTCAAGCCAACACCTTATTTGTTTTATTTATAGCTCTTCTAATTAATACGGACTGGACATATAATAAAGGGTCCATATTTGAAATGCATAATTTGATACCTTTTGACAATTTATACCCCTTTGAAAACATCAGCACAATCAAGAGAGTGAACATTTCCACCCTGGCACAGTGCTTGTCCTAGGCTGTGCTGCTGGCACTTCCTGCCCCAGCAGTGGCAGGCTCTAATCTGGGCAGTGCTCTGCCCTGCTTGGGTGTCCAAAGGCCTGGCCACTGGGTGGGTGCCTCCAGTCCGGAAGTGTTGAGCCTGGTGCCTGGACCACCCAAAAAGAAATGGTCCTAGTTCCTGAGAGCAGGGGTCTGATTCGGTCCTCTCTTCTCTCCCCAGGTGGCTGGAGATGCTCATGTTCTATCCCAGGACCAACAAACAGAACCAGAAGAAGAAGCAGAAAGTTGAGCCACCCACGCCACAGGTAGGCAGTGGGTTTGCCAGTTGGTGTCCACTTTGTGGTTTCAGAGATGAGGAGCTGGGGCAAAGCGAGAGTACCCCAGAAGATTCAAGGGCTTCAGGACCCAGCCTAAAATCAGGGGTGAGGGAAGGATTCAGGTCAGGGCTGAGGTGGTCACCAGCCCTGCATGTTGTCTCCATCCTTCCAGTGGTCTGTGGGCTACAATCTGCATGCTCCTCTTCAAGCCACAGGGCAGGACCCACTACAGGGATAGGGTGGCCTGCTTGTGTGGTCTGGGGCTGCCCCAGGAGGCTTCCAGCCAGGGGGCAGGTGCTGAGAAGCAGTAGCAGAGCGTGTGTCTCTTCCCCTGGCTGTCCTTCCAGCTGCTGGGAAGCAAAGAGCATGCCAGGAGGGGTTGCTGGCTGCACACACTCCTCGTGCGCCACAGTCCAAGGAAGGACTCAGCTCGGTTCCACTTTCTACACAGAGATGCTCTTGCAGAGAGCAGGCTGAGAAAGGGGAGCCAAGTGAAGGGCAATTCGGGGACCCCACTCTTGCTCTGGGGCCTTGACCATAAATGGAAAAAATTGGTGCTGGTCTTGATTTTTGTGCCCCTGCTCTGACTCCCATGTGACCAGAGTGGGAGGTGGCTGGGGTGGTCCCACCAGGTCCAGTCCTTCCCCAAAGACCCCTCTCCTCTTCCTTCTCTTCCCCAGCCAGTGTCCAGGGGCTCAGGGCACCAGGAAAGGTTCTGAGCCTCAGTGAACTGATTTGCAAAATGGGCTTGTTTTGATCCGGTTATAGGATTATTTGTGAGCTTGAAAGGAGGTCTTGGGCCCAGTGTGGGTGCTCAGTAAATGTTATTCCTTTCCTCTGCGCTCAGGCTTCACTGTTACCAAGTGTTCTTGCCTGATCGAGCCTCGCAGTAACCCTGAGAACGAGCAGAGTGGAGATTGGGGGTCCCTTGGGCATCTTGCAAGGCCCAGAGCCTGGCAGAGGTCCAGGCATAGCAGAACATGGCTACCCCCAGGGTTCAGCAGTCCTTCCTGGTGCTCTCTCCTTCACTGAGTGGCAGAGATCAGCCTGGGTGGAACTGGGTCCCCCTTCTCCTCTACGCCCCCCGGGTCTCCCCTGGATTTGCCTGCCCTGGGCTGCTGCACAAACCCTCCTACTAGTAGAGTGCAGCTCTGGGCCTGCTCTCAGCTGATGGTCATTGTCTGCCCTCTGTCTACCCTCCCCAAGGAGTCCTAGGCTAGCATCCTCTGGAAGGTAGTGTCCCTGGCAAAATCAAATGGGAGTTGTTCCTGGAGACTGAACAGCTTCCTGCTGGGGAACAGCAGACACACATGCAAATCCCCCAAAGCTGGCTGGTTTGAGAGAAAAAACTCCCAGGCAGAATAACAGAGTTCAGGGTTAAGCTGCATTTCCATAGTAATACCTTGGAAATAGTGCCGTAGCAGACCTCCTGCCTCCAAATAAGGCAACTACACGTGCAGAAGACACGCTCGGCCCAGACCAGGGAATTTGATGGTGCTCCTGCTCCCTAGCCGTTCCCTCCCCTGTGACGTCCCCTCCCCCAAATAATGCTGGCCTTGGCCAAGCTTCACCTTTTCTGTTGGTAGCAGGAGCCACGTGATCACAGGGTGGGAAGAGCCCCCACTTCCCTGAGGGTCTGTTAGAGCCCGGGCAGTCTGGGGTCCCAGCCTCTTCCACTCAACCCCTCCCAAGCCCCAGCAGAAGCCAACCAGGCAGAGTCTCTTTTCCTTTGCCCCTTGCTCCTCAGAGCATCACCTTGAGGCTGCTGGTTTCTGGAAGCTGTGAACTTTCATCAGGGCCACGCTGCTGTGAGTCAGTCTCATGGGGTGAGGTGGGGCCTTTCCAGAGGAGAGCTGCTGATCTCTGAGAAAGCCTCCCTTCCTCAGCCTGATGCCGGAGTCCTTCTAGTGCACCAGAGGAAGCTGAGGGGGAAGTCTAAAGCCTTTGGGGCCCCCGTAAAGGCAAGAACCCAAGACCCCATACCTGGCCTCTGTCTCCATGGCCTGGGAGTTTCAGATCAAACCAATGGGGAGCTGCTACACCCCATTCCAGGCCAGAACCCTCCTTCTCATTTGGTTCCTGCTCAGTTTCTGTGCCCAGGAAGTAGAAAGAAAGGCTGTCGATGAAACCCCTTCCAGAGAGGTTCCATGGAGGTGATGGAGGCCGCTTGGCCCGGGCCTACCTTCCTACCCTAT